>NC_056693.1:10362142-10677500 GCF_018350215.1 Panthera leo
ACATGATTCAACTCAGCTCCTTCACTTCTGCACACATCTCCCCAACTCCTTGGACCGCTCCCCTGCTCCTGCATCCGCTATTTTGACTTTCTGCCCAGAGGAGCCACTGTGTAAGAGAGCCCATAAAGGGGTTTCATTTTGCTGTCCCTAAAAGGACAATCCCTCTGGCAATCAAACCCCTCAAGAGTGCAGGTGTCAGCATGTAAATAAACTTATATAACTTATCTGCACCGAAGTGCCCTATCCAAAACACCAACCCCTCTTTCAGTCTTCTCCAGCAAGGACATTCTAGGGTACACTTGGATGAAGAGATGATCCACACCTGCCTGAGCCCTTTTGCCCAGTGAAGAATCGTACACAGTAAGGTGGGGTTTCTCTCACTGTTGTTTCTTTTCTTCTTCTTCTTCTTCTTCTTCTTCTTCTTCTTCTTCTTCTTCTTCTTCTTCTTCTTCTTCTTTTTGGAAAGGGTGGGGTTGTTTCGTGTTAACTTGTCAGTCCTTGAATTTATATATTCCTCCACTGTCTTACTGGAGTGGGCCGTTTCAAAGACAGCAATTACAATCTATGTATCGTGGCTTGTCAAGTCTTACGATTACATGAGTTCAAAAACTGGGCTACTGACTCCATTTTCCATATTGACTATGGAACAGAAAGCCCAACTCAACCAGTTAAATCATGAGCGCTAAAAGCCTAGTCAGGAGCAATCAAAAGGCAACTGAGCTTGAAAGCTGTACGTCCACATTCCACACTGTTAAGGTTGCAATGAGCAGATGGCACGGACAGAGCTGGAACGTGTTCAATACAGCCTTCGCACGCCCCTTCTCCGTCCCCCCTCCAAAACCCATATTCCTACGAGCGCAAGCCTCGCTCTATAATCCAATACAGTAAGGCCAGTGTTGTCTGGAGTCACTAAGTTTTATATATGCTTGCTGCTAATTAAAGACCATTCAATTTTAAGAACTTAATAAAAAGGCCATAAACCTGTATCATTCTATAAGAATGCCAAGAATGGTAAGTAACCAACTAATATTCTTCCAAAGTGACCTTTATTAAGGGCTGCCTCTCCAACTATGCCAACTAACATGTCAAGAGGCAGAAACATTCCTGTCACAGGCTACTCCCATTTTGAAAAGCAAAGGCAAGTGAAAAGGCCTTCTTCAAGTTACCAAAGCAACTCAAGCGCCTACAGTGAAAAGTACCAGCGCAAACAGTCTGAAAAGTGACAAAATCAGAGTTTAAAAACCCTGGCACTTACGGTGCCAGCAAATGATTCGGAAGAATTCTGAGAAAGGTAACATTAGCATTTTAGTGGTAGAACATTTGGAGAGTAGCCAAGAGACCTGGACTTTCTCTCTAACTAGGTCATTAAATCTTGCAGGTGGGGAGGGCGGGGGAGGCACACACAGATAGAAACTAGTTAAATGGCATCTCAGAGCCAAGCTATCTTGACAGCTTTCATCCGTCAGCAGGATCACTGGACAATAATGTTCTTCAAGGAGACAGGTAGGTCTCTGGGGGCTAATGACAACCTAAGTGCACACAATTATAATCAGGCTGATAACGATCAATCCCTACCGCTGGAATGTACACTCAAACTCAACAGCTGAGAGAGAGAATCTATCTGCTGCCAGGGAAGCTAGATCACCTGGATGCCCACAGCCTCAAGTGTTCCTTCCCACATCTGCTCTTGCTTTCCGCAAACCACACTCTGTAGAACAGCAAATTATCTTTTTGAAGTACATCTCTGATCTTGTCAATCCCCTGCTTAAAACCCCTCCGAGCCTCTCTGCCCTTCTACTAAAACCTCAAATTCTTATACGTCCCCAAATGTGATCTCATCTCCACCACTGTACCTTTTTCTCACTAGACTCTAGCTACTGTGGCCTTCCTTCAGTTCCCTGGATGCCCCACTTATTTATTCTCATTCAACCATTCAACAAAAAATTACTGAAGTATTTTTATGAATTACCTACGATTGTGCCAGGCACTGTCCTACACACTGGGGATACAGCAATGAACAAAAGAGACAAAGATCCTTGCTCACACTCTACCAAGGGGAAACAGAATCAGAAAACAAAAAAGTGAGGGAGTTAAATAATGTGGGCTCTGGAAGGACCGTTCCAGGCAGAATAAACCTAACTGCAAAGGCTCTAGGGACGAATAATAGTTTTCTTTTCACATGTTTCTTGTTAAATTGTGAACTCCAAGATGGGGATCTAATGTCTTATCTTGTTTTTTCTTAATGTTTATTTTTGAGAGAGAGAGTACACCAGCTGAGGAGGGGCAGAAAGAGAGGAAGAGAGAGGATTCGAAGCAGGCTCTGCACTGTCAATGCAGAACCCGATGCAGGGCTCGAACTCACCAACCGTGAGACCATGACCTGAGCTGAAATTGGATGCATAACCAACTGAGCCACCCAGGTGCCCCTCTATTGTCTTATCTATTCTGCTCTCCATCCAACCTCAGCACTGAACATAATGCCTGGCTCAATAATTACCTGCTAAATAAATGGGATAAGTGAATCAGTTTCTATATATTTTTTTTTTTAATATTTATCTTTGAGAGAATGCAAGCAGGGGAGGGTCAGGGAGAGCGGGGGACAGAAACTGAAGCGGGCTTTGCGCCCACAGGCTGACAGCCGCGAACCTGATGTGGGGCTCGAAGTCACAAACTGCAAGATCATGACCTGAGCCAAAGTCGGACACTCAACCAACTGAGCCACTCAGGTACCCCAAGTGAATCAGTTTCTAAAGAAAAAAGAAAAAAACCCCACAAAACCCACAAACCAAACCAAAACAATAAACGAACCAGAAAAAAAGCCAGAAAGGTGTACCCAAGAAATAAAAGTGTTACCTCAAGTTATCAAAGGTGCCTGCAGAAGTTACAAAGACTTCAAATACACGGTTTATGATTAGAGTGAATTTAGTGCCACTTAAAGAGATATCCTAATAACAACAATGAGTCTTACCAAGGAATCATCCCAGGAAGAGGTAAAAGCATACAAAGAAAGAGCAAGAACCTTCAAAGATATAAAGTAATCAAGACATTCAAATGATGCAGAAAACCAGAATTCGTTATTGACTCCAATGGCCTGCCCCAGCCCACTGCCAGCTAGGCCAGTCAAAAAGCTGATCGGATGGATTGTTCCCCCCCAACTCCACTGTCGCGGCCTTCACCGTGCCCTTTGCATCACAAAGCCTGGACTAAGGGCAGTTTCCTCACTGGTCTCTCCCAGGCCAAAGCACTGTGTACCGTGCTCCGTGTTAATTTTAATAGTCTTTGTCACATCTCCACCCCAATTTGACTCCAATCTACCTTTCCAGCCTCTTCCAACTATCCTTCGACAAGAACTCCACACTCCAGATAAACTGTTCCCTGAAAATGCCTTGTACATTCCTGCTTCCAAACCTCCACACAGGCTGGACCCCTTATCTGGAATCCCATTACACCTCTCCCCTTTCTGAATGCTGTCAGTTTAAAATACCGCCTCCTCTTCCCATCTCCACTATGACATATTCATCATCCCCAAGCAGTCATAGCATTCATTCGGCCACACTTGGCTTTCTGTGCTTTTCTCTGCATCACCAGAACTGAAAGCCCGCAAACCACATTTCCCAGACCCCTTTCCCAGCTGGCTTCCAGGTAGGTTCTGCCAAAAGCGGGAGACTGGATGTCAGGAAGAGGGAGACAACACTCTTCCTGCTTCTGGTCTGTCTGCAGCAGCAAGCAACCGTGGAGGGCTGCAGACAACGGCACACGGCACACGGCACAGGCTCCGCATCCTCAGCCGGGTGCTGGCTCTTGGCTTCCTGCTGAGCTGCGGCAAAAGAGCTCCGGCAGCAGCTCTCCAGTCGGAGGTTCCAGCCCAAAGGCAGCTAGCTTCCTCATCTTTGGGTAACGACCCCCTGTCTCCCTTTTGCTTCTCTCCACACACCATCTTTTCCTCATTTTGCTCCTCCAGGCCTTCCAACACCTCTGGAACGGATCTCTCGCATTTAAATCCCTCTCTGCTTGACGCAGCTAGAGTGGAGTTTCCACTTTCCTGACTGGACAATAACTGATAGAACAGCAGATGACGAGGAAATAAAAATAGCAGCATCGACAAAGATGGAAAATGAAATATAAACTGGCCAAAGATGACTACCAATTTTTAAAAATCCCATAGAATGAAATCCTAGAAAATGTCTCCTTAGGTATATTACAATGTACTTTTTGAGTTCTAAAGATTAAGATGCTAGCTTAGCTGTATATTTAGCCAAACATTTATAGTATAGTTTCGTTGTATGTTTTTTAATTCTTTTTTTTTTAAACGTTTATTTATTATTGAGACAGAGAGAGACAGAGCATGAGCACGGGAGGGGCAGAGAGAGGGGGAGACACAGAATCCAAAGCAGGCTCCAGGCTCTGAGCTGTCAGCACAGAGCCCCACGTGGCGCTCAAACTCACGAACCGCGAGATCATGACCTGAGCCGAAATCAGATGCTTAATCGACTGAGCCACCCAGGCGCCCCTAGTTGTATGTTTTTTAAAAGAAGTCAATATTGCATCTCTCTTTGACTAACCGAGTTTCTGTGGAATACAGAGAATCCTTCCAAGTGTTTCTTTCTGTTTCTCCAGAACCTCACACACAGGAAGTAATTCTTAGGTAAGTGGTGTCTGACTGATGACTGTTACAAAGCTTTGGAATTCACGGAGATTGGGGGATGAAGGCCAAGCAAATAGTCCAGTTCTTTTTTTTTTTTTTTAACGTTTATTTTTGAGACAGAGAGAGACAGAGCATGAACGGGGGAGGGTCAGAGAGAGAGGGAGACACAGAATCTGAAACAGGCTCCAGGCTCTGAGCAGTCAGCACAGAGCCCGACGCGGGGCTCGAACTCACGGACCGCGAGATCATGACCTGAGCCGAAGTCGGACGCTTAACCGACTGAGCCACCCAGGCGCCCCGCAAATAGTCCAGTTCTAAAAGCAACTTGAAAACAAATCTCCGGGCACCTGGGTGACTCAGTCAGTTAGCTCAGTTAGGGGTCCAACTTAGGCTCAGGTCATGATCTCAAAGTTTGTGAGTTTGAGCCCCACGTCGGGCTCTGTGCTGACGACTGGGAGCCTGGAGCCTGCTTCAGACTCTGTGTTTCCCTCTCTTTCTGCCCCTCCCCAGCTCACGCTCTGTCTCTATCTCGAAAAATAAACATTTATTTATTTTTGAGAGACAGAGAGACAGAGCGCGAGCAGGGGAGGGGCAGACAGAGAGGGAGACACAGAATCCAAAGCAGGCTCCAGGCTCTGAACTGTCAGCACAGAGCCCTACATGGGGCTCGAACTCATGAACCGTGAGATCATGACCCGAGCCGAAGTCAGACACTTAACTGACTGAGCCACCCAGGTGCCTGCCTTGTCATCTCTCTTTTGTACAAGTAATACCAGCAAATACTGGGACGCCTGGAGAGCTCAGTCAATTAGGAGTCTGACTTGATTTTTGGCTCAGGTCATGGTCTTGCGGTTCGCGAGATAGAGCCCTGAGATGGACTCCATGCTGACAGCGTGGAGCCTGCTTGGGAAGATCTTTCTCCTTCTCTCTCTCCCCTCCCTCATTCACACTCTTTCTCTGTGTCTCTCAAAATAAATAAAAAACTGGGGCGCCTGGGTGGCTCAGTCGGTTAAGCATCCGACTTCGGCTCAGGTCATGATCTCACGGTCCGTGAGTTCGAGCCCCGCGTCGGGCTCTGTGCTGACAGCTCAGAGCCTGGAGCCTGCTTCTGATTCTGTGTCTCCCTCTCTCTCTGACCCTCCCCCGTTCATGCTCTCTCTCTGTCTCAAAAATAAATAAACACTAAAAAAAATTTTAATAAATAAATAAAAAACTTAAAAAAAAAACTATTAAAAAAATACCATCAAATACTCTCAAGCCAGGCACAGCATCAAATAAACTATATGCATGTGTTTTCATTTCATTTTTCACAATAATCCAATGAGGCAGGTACTGTTAAACCCCCATTTTCCAGATGAGAAAACAGGCTCAGAGAGGGAAAGTAACTCATTCTAGACCACCCAGCTTCATGTGACGCTTATCGCCTGCTTCTGAAGCTGGCACACCCGGCTGAACCCCAACACTGCACGGCTGCTAAGCCAGAATGGACAAGAACAGCTGTGCAGGTTGAGCCTCCTGAAGAAAAATCAAAGCTACCTATTGCTAGAATCCATTTGCTCTGTTAGCAGAGCTCTCCACTGTGACGGGGGCAGGCTCCTCTCTACCTAGAAGCAAAACCGGAATAATATGTGTGTGAGTGCCTCATGCTGCTCAAAGTACTATTACATACCTTGCCTTACAATTTCTTAAACGCACCTGGGAATGACAGGTATTTCCTCCCTTCCTTAGATAAGAACGCCGAGACCTGGAGACTACACCCCTCACCCAAGTAGGGAAGGATTCAATATGCTGCCTCCTCAATGGAAATGATGACGTCACCCAAGACTCACAAGAGAAACAGAATGTCTGCCATAGTTTGTTTGTTTTCACTGTTTTTTAATTTATCTTAGAGAGAGAGAGACAGAGAACGAGCAGTGAAGAGGCAGAGAGAGAGACACAGACTCCGAAGCGGGCTCCAGGCTCCCAGCTGACAGCACAGAGCCCGACGCGGGGCTCAAACTCACAAACCGTGAGATCATGACCTGAGCCAGAGTTGGATGCTCAACAGACTGAGCCACCCCAGCGCCCCATAACATCTGCCATAGTTTTAAACACAAAGACCATCTCCAAAACGCCACTTAATGGAACATGGCTGTCTTTAAACTTCAGTGTAATTTGCCACTGAGAATCAGTATCGTTTCAGTTGTCTGAGCTCAGTATTTTTAAATTGTGAGAAAACACTAGCTTGAGCCTTTCTTCATTTCTCAAACCATGGAAGGGAGATGTTCTAAGTTTCTGCCCTTAAATTTAATTTCATGTTTTTTCTCTCATCCCACTGCAAAAACGCATTTCTACTCACATAGAAAGTACACCTGAAAAATCACCAAGGAAGTCATTATGTGACCTTGTGATTCTGGAGATCCTCTTTCAACGCTCCAGAAAAATGACCTCTTTCATACCGATCAGACAGCAATGTTGGTATACGTCCTGTGAGGGGCAGCTCCTCCTAAGGACAATCATAAAATTAAGCGCTCCGGGAAGAAAATCAACGTCAAATGTACAAAATGAAAACACCTGTACTAAAACCCCGTGGGTAGGAGAATCCATCTCTTTAATCTCCGTCTCAAGAACCCACAAAACAGCAGAGTAAAACGTGACACAGCAGACAATGGGAAAAGACCCGTGTCTTTCCTTTCCCTCAAAGTGAAAACCACCCGGACACAGTGTACACGACGTCAATTCCATTTAAAGTTTCAAAGAAAAAATTAAAACAGCTCAAAGACAATTAGAAGTAACATTTTATTCATAGATCAAAGCTGCTTTAGAAATCTCACATCACTGTTTCACACTCAAAATCTCTAACCTCAAGGTAAGAATCTCACTTCATCAGGTCATTTTTGATAAATTCGCCCAATCTACAAGGAAGCCTGAGGGGTGCCTGGGTGGCTCAGTCGGTTAAGTGTCTGACTTCAGCTCAGGTCATGAATTTGCAGTTCATGAGTTCGAGTCCTGCGTCAGGCTCTGTGCTAATAGCTCAGAGCCTGGAACCTGCTTCTGATTCTGTGTCTCCCCCTCTCTTCCCCTCCCCCTCTCATTCTCTCTCTCTCTCTCTCAAAAATAAATAAAAATATTTTTAAAATTTTTAAATAAATAGGGGGCACCTGGGTGGCTCAGTCAGTTAAGTGGCCAACTTCAGCTCAGGTCATGGTCTCACGGTTCGTGAGTTTGAGCCCCATGTCAGGCTCTGTACTGACAGCTCAGAGCCTAGAGCCTACTTTGGATTCTGTGTCTCCCTTTCTCTCTACCCCTTCCCTGCTCACACTGTCTGTCTGTCTCAAAAATAAATAAACAAAAAATTAAAAAAAATTTTTTTTAATAAACAAATAAATAAATAAATAAATGGAAGCTTGACTTTGTCCATAAGCTTCTGAGCTGTGTGGAAATAATTTCCCTTGAAATCCACAGGCAACAGATTGCATCCTAATTACATCACTTTTTGTGTTGAGGGTGCTGGGGACAAACTTAAGGGCAAGGGAGTTGTATCTAAAAATATTCACCCTGGGATGCCTGGCTGGCTCAGACAGTAGAATATGCGACTCTTGATCGTGGGGTTGTAAGTTCAAGCCCCATGTTGAGCTTACTTAAAAAATAAGATTAAAGATTATAAAAAATAAAAATACTAAGCCTAATCACAAAATGGAAGCACTTGGAAAACAACTGCATCCTGAATTTATGGTAAAAAAAAAAAAAAAAATCAGGAGAGAAGTTTGGTTTTTCCCAATATGCGGTCTTTGCCAATGTGAAACTGTATGTAAGAATTTAAGAGTCAGTCTGAAATCTTCTTTTAAGTTTATTTTGAGAGAGAGAGATAGAGTGAGTGAGAGAGAGAGCGAGCGCATGCACTGAAGAGGCAAAGAAAGAGGGAGAGGGGGAGAGAGTCACAAGCAGGCTCTGCACCACCAGCATGGAGCCCAATGAGGGGCTCAAAACTCACAAACCATGAGATCGTGACCTGGGCCGAAATTGAGAGTTCAATGCCCTATGGACTGAGCCACTCAGGTGCCCCCAGACTGAAATCTTTTTTAAAAATGGAAAGAACTCAGCAGAAAGGCAGAAATAAACCCGATACAGAAACACTTCAAAAATACTTGTAAGTAAATGTGCTCTTCTCAAATACATTCTCAGTTAGTGAAGACGGTATTACAAATCTATATCCCAATCCTGTTTAAGGGATTCACTTATAATGGATGGAATTAAGTCCCTAAATCTACCTAAACCCTGGGATCATACTCCTATTGGTGCAAAAAGCTTCCACCCAATCTTCCTAGGCTAATTTACTTACGATATGATACGAAGACCTCACTGGGGACTAGATAATGTAAAAATGCTGGCAGTGACCTTGGCACACATTTTAAACATTTTTAATCTGCTTAAATTATAGGCCAAAGGCAGGGTGGGGACAGTACTCATAATAAATAAGAGAAGAGTACTTCGTAATCTTCAAAGTGCTTTCTCATTTAATCTTCACAACAACCCCCAGAGCAGAGGCCGGTGCCCACTATCCAGATCCCAGAATTGTAATGCTGGTGAAGGGACTAACATCCCACTCAATACATTCCACTAGAATAAAAGCAGAGGGTCTTGTCTGGTTGTTCCTGATTATATTCTCAGGACCCAGCCTAGTACCTGGTACATGGTAGATGCTCATCAACACCACTATTACATGTTCAGAAAGTCCAATCCAGGGCGCCTGGATGGCTCATCTGGAGCATATTACTCTTGATCTCGGGGTTGAGTTCAGAGCATCACGTTGGGTGTAGAGGTTACTTAAAAATAAAATCTTTAACTAGAACTACCCTACGACCCAGCAATTGCACTACTAGGTATTTACCCAAAGGATACAAAAATGCTGATTCAAAGGGGCACATGCACCCCAGTGTTTATAGCAGCACCGTTAACAATAGCCAAATTATGAAAAAAGCCCAGATGTCCATCAGCTGATGAATACATAAAGAAGATGTGGTGTATGTGTGTGTGTGTACGTACACACACACACACACACACACACACACACACACACACACACATATATATATAATGGAATATTACTCAGCCATCAAAAAGAATGATATCTTAGGGGCGCCTGGGTGGCTCAGTCAGCTAAGTGTCCAACTTCGACTCAGCTCATGATCTCACAGTTTGTGAGTTCAAGCCCCGTATCGGGCTCTGTGCTGACAGCTCAGAGCCTGGAGCCTGCTTCAGATTCTGTGTCTCCTTCTCTCTGCCCCTCCCCCACTCACGCTGTCTTTCAAAAAAAAAATTAAAAAAAAAAAAAAAAGAATGATATCTTAGGGCACCTGGGTGGCCCAGTTGGTTAAGCGTCCAACTCTCGATTTCAGCTCAAGTCATGATCTTACAGATCATGGGATCAAGCCCTGTATTAGGCTCTATGCTGACAGCCCAGACAGAGCCTGCTTGGGATTTTCTCCCTCTCTCTGCCCCTCCCTACAGGCTTTCTCTCAAAAATAAAAAAAATAAACATTAAAAAAAAAAAATCTTCCTTTTGCAACAATATGCATGGAACTAGAGTGTATTATCCTAAGTGAAATAAGTCATTTACTTATAATATCAGTAATATCATTCCACTTATACGTGGAATTTAAGCACCAAAACATGAACATAAGGGAAGGGAAGGAAAAATAAGATAAAAACAGAGATGGCGGGGGTGGGGGGGCCTGGGTGGTTAAACATCTGACTTTGGCTCAGGTCATGATCTCACAGTTCATGAGTTTGAGCCCTACATTGGGTTCTCTGCTATCAGCATGGAGCCTGCTTCAGATCCTCTGTCCCCCTCTCTCTGCACCTCCCCTGCTTGTGCATGCTCTCTCTCTCTAAAAATAAACATTTAAGAAACAAAACAAACAACAGCAAAAAACAGAAAGGAAGGCCAACCATAAGAGACTCTTAAAAACAGAGAACAAACTGAGGGTTGCTGGAGGAGAGGAGGATGGGGGATGGCCTAAATGGGTGATGGGCATTAAGGAGGGCACTTGCTGGGATGAGCACTGGATATATGTAAGTGATGAATCACTAAATTTTACTCCTGAAACCAATACTATACTATATGTTAACTAACTTGGATATAAAGAAATATATTATTTAAAAAATAATAATAAAAAAATAAAATCGTAAAAAAAAAAAAAAAAAAAAGTCTAATCCACCTTGCAGAGAAGATAACCCAGTCCAGAAGTACTATGACTCAGCCAGGGCCATAATGCTGGCTGTTTCCCACACTCCTAGTTCCTAAATCAAGGTGGGTTCTTCCCCCTAACAAGGCTGTCACTGAGGCTATAAAAGGGTTCCCAAACCCTCTCAGAACTCAAAACTCCCACTGGCATTTGACCATTTTTCATGTTTTCAATAAATTTAACCTATATTCTTTTCCTCCCTCAGGCAGACATTTAGTTTCTTCTTATGCATCAGTATTCATTTTAGTTCCACAACGCTTTATTATGTGTAATAATATGCCCCTGTATCACGCACACAGGCAGTGCTTACTCTGTACAAAGGACAGTGCCCGTGGAGGGTAAAGACGAATGTCAGTGCTCTGAAGGACTCCGAAGCTGATCATAATTAAGACAGGCAGGATCAGGAAGGACACCTGCACCTGCAGACTATGGGAGAAGGGACAATCTCAGCAAGAAGACCAACCTGAGCTGACAGAACCTGAACAGGTGTTCAGGAGAGAGCAAATGGTACACGTGACCAGAAGCCGTGGTGCAGATGAGGAAGCCAAGTGATGATCTGGAATCAACCTCTGAGGGCAAGAAACTGCCATGTCATTCTGCAGGCAGTATTTCACTCCTTCCTGACATCTCTTTCTTCCCTACTGGTCCCACTTTCTCTTTGCCAAAGGAAGAAAAAAAGCACACAAAAGATTTTGAGTATTCAACTTCTATCTTCATTATGTTCTTTTTATTTGGAAAAGTTCTCTCAGTAGTATCTTAATATGATGGACAATTAACTGTGGCTCTACACCTACCCAATGGATCAATTAACCAAGTAATCTTTTACCAGTTAAGGATCGCTTTGACAATATGATGAAAATTTGGACCTTCTCCCACAGAAAATGCACTTACACACAAAAAATTCAGGAACCCCAGATTAAGAGCCTTTGCCCTAGCAAAAATCATGGAACAGGCCAAAAAAAAAAAAAAAAAAAGAGAGAGAGATTCAGCTACTCCTTCCAATACTAATTAGGAGTACCCAATTCCCCCATTCACATAAGTAGAATTATCTTTCTTCTGAGTGACACAGTAATTATCATTAGTGAAAAAAATAAAATGAGGGAATTTCTCCATGATTTGTAATCATTGCTTACTAATAACAATACAGCTTCCATTTATTGGGCCCTACTCTGTGACCAGCCCTTTGCGAAGCAGTGGACACGTTGTATATAATATGAAAGTCCTATATGGCAGCTAATAGTTTAACCCTATTTTATACATAAGGAAGCTGAAGTTCAGAGGGGTCAACCATGACCTGAGTCAAGGCTATCCAGCTGGAAAATGGCACAGCTGGGTTTGGAACTCTGGCATCTTGACTTTCAAAACCCATCTATACTGCCTCCCAGGGGAGGTGACCTTGACACCATATTGATTACTGAGAGAAATCAAAAGATACTGCCATCTCCTAGTAAGTAAACAGTGAAGTCCAAGGGTCCAGCCCAGAATTACACACCCTCTCGGTGTCCAATAGATGCTTGCTAAGTGACCTAAGGCAAAGAGAACCTTACACTCTTGACCAGAGCAGGGGGAAACGGTGCCAGCAGTCTTCAAAAGAGTTCCATGTTAATACGTGTGTCACTGTCATGTTTCCAACTGGACCTCCCCAGCTTGGCAATGGCCATAAGCACCTAATCTGTTACACCCTCACATGCAAAGGTTTGCAACATATCAATGAGGTAATAAGTCAACAGTACAATTTCACTAAAACATACAATTTAAATACTCTTTCCCCTGTGTTCCTGTCCTGTACATCCTACCCTGAACATCCTCCAAGACTACAGCTGCGATTCAACATGATAGCTGTTCCCATGAGACTACTGGCTACCATTTCGGAGTACCTACACTGTGTATCACCAAGAGCTGATTTAGGGCCAGGACCTGCTCATCCTCATCTTTATGTGACCACTACTCAGTTACCTGGACCTAGGAAAGCAGTGATTATTATTTCAAATATAAAGATGTTTTTACTAAACAGCGAGAGAATAGATGAAAGTTTAAGAGCCGTAATACCAAGCTTCCAAAAAAAGAGAACACTTCACACAATCCTCCCTCAGATATTCAACAGTACAATTTTTGCAACAAGGACTCCTCCAAGTATCACAGAAAAACCAAATGCAGTGCCCAATCTAAAATGGTGAAATAAAAGGAAGACAAAATGAGGCCATGGGTCTCAGCGTTACTCTAAACCTGTGGTTCTAATCTTTTTTGGGTCATGGATTCCTTTGAGAATTTAACGAAAGCTACAGATCCTCTCTCCACAAAAAATAAACGGAACCAAAATGCAGCATATTCTCTTAGGAACATTATGGACACTCCCCCAACCATACCCCTTAAGGATCCAAAGACCCTCAGTTTATCGCCTTTGCTTAGAATTTGCATCTCTAGCCACATCTAACTAGGGGCAATCCAAACTCACCAACCACTGTTTTTCAGAGGTCATACCAACACCAAGGGAAACTGAGGACAGAGGTGATGGCTTTAGCACCTGCTAAACCACAAGGGTCCCTACTCCTCTTGTTACCTGATTCATGTTATTAAGCCACAATAACAAACTATAGGGTGAGGATGTTCTCTCTCTCCCACTGGAATGTAAGAAATTCAAAAGCAGGGACCATATCAGATAGCATTACGTATTCCACCTAGGGCTGTACACACTCTAGACAATTAATTGTTGATTTGGTTTACTAAAGAACAGACTTACAACAATCTGCACATTATCTCTTATGGTAAAATGAGATAAACTCACATAGTACAGGAAAAGATAATGCTACAGAACTGGAAGATTTTAAAATGCCTTCCTAAACTGGACCCCTCGAGCTTGATGTGCAAGAATAAGCCTGTAAAAAATGTGCTTTCTCATCTCTGAAAGCAGGGGTTTGGCCATCTATGGCACATACGCGGGTTCACAGCAAACTACAGCCACCATTCCTTACAGGCCTCAGTGAAACTGCCAGTGGAGGCTGAGAGAGTGTGAGGTGTGCTGCTTGCTGCTTGCTGCTTCCTGCTTCCTGGAGCAATTTATTCAAGACACATTCCCCAAGTTATCCAGGATGCTGAGATTCCTGGGTTCTATGCCTGGGAGATAAAATAATGAAAAGTACAGTCCTTCAAGGAGCTTAAGATGTAGTTGGACAAAGAGAAAGGAAAAGAAAACAGGCAGTTCAAACACACGGTAGTAAGTACATCAGGGGCAAACTCAGACAAGGTCTGACCACTGATGGTCAATCAGGGAAGGCTTTCTGAGAGAAACAAAATCCGAGCCAGATCTAGAGCGCCTGCGTGGCTCAGTCAGTCAAGTGTCTGAGTCCTGATTTCAGTTCGGGTCGTGATCTCAGGGTCATGGGATCAAGCCCCAAGTTGGGCTCCATGCTCAGCATGGATTCTCTTAAGATTCTCTCTGTCTCCCTCTCTCTCTCGCTGCTCCTCTCCCCTGCTCGCGCAGACGCTCTAAAACTTAAAAAAAAAAAAAAAAAAAAAAGCCAGATCTAAAGAATTAAAATAAATTAGTTAAGTTTTTGTTGCTTTGGTTGGGATGGGGGTAGCAGGAGAACACCCCAGATAAAAGGAAACAGTACATGAAAAAGGCCCAGAAGCTAGGATTTCTGGAAGAGCTACATTCAACATGGCTGGAACACTGGGCGTAAGGAGGGAAGTGGACAGAGACAGGCACAGCTCCTGGAGGGGGGCGGGGGGTGCTTATATAAACCAAATCTATGTATGCTTCCCCCTTGCTGAAGTCACAACCCTGAAATGCTCTGGCTCTTCTTGGCTTTAAAAAAAGGGGAGGGGGACGCCTGGGTGGCTCAGTTGGTTCAGCTTCCTAACTCTCAGCTTTGGCTCAGGTCATGATCTCATGGTTGGTGAGTTAGAGCCCCGTGCCGGGCTTTGCGCTGATGGCGCTGGGCCCTCTTGGGATTTCACTCTCCCCTTCTCTCTACCCCTCCCCAGCTAGCTCGCTCTCTCTCAAAATAAATTAAAAAAAACGCGAAACAAAACAAACACACAAAAACCAAACAAACAAAAAACACAACAACTTATTTTGGAATGACTTTAGAGTTACAGAAGAGTTGCAGATATGACAGAGCTGCCATACTCGATTCACCCAGCTTCCCCTAAGATTAACATAACCATTGCAGCTGTGCCAAAACGAAGACATTATCTTTGGTAAAAAAAAACTAAACCAGAGATTTCATTTGCGTTTTACCATGTTTCCATTAATTCTCTTTTCTGTTCCAGGACCCAATCCAAGATTCCCCGATTCCCCTTAATTCAAAGACTTTTAAAAATTCCTTCCTTGGGCACCTGGGTGGCTCAGTCGGTTAAGCGTCCGACTTCAGCTCAGGTCATCTCACGGTTCTTGAGTTCGAGCCCTCCATCGGGCTTGGGCTCAGGGTTGACAGATTCTGTGTCTACCTCCTTCTCTGCCCCACCCATTTGCATTCTGTCTCTCTCTCCGCTTCCCATCCATCCCCCAACATCAATAGCCCACTCTGAAGGTAAAAACGTCATTTCAAAGCAGAATGGAAGTTACCAACACAGGTAATATGAAATAGGAAAAACTGTTAGGGAATTAAAGGAAATTTGACAAAAAATGAAATCAATGACATCTTTACACAGGAAAGATGCATGCACGCTCTCACACACACACACACACAATGTTCACAAAAACAACTTGGCTTAAGGTGCTGCTTCCACTATGGAAGAGAAAAGAAATTCAAGCAGACCCGCTTCTGCTTCTTCCATCTTGCCAGCAAGGAATAAATCCCTTTAATTTCTCTTCTCCAAATACCCCCACCACCCCAAGGAGCCAAGCCAAAATCCCCTGAACGCCCAACTCATCCTCAAAACAAAATGCTGGCAAAATCATCTGGGCTGTGGAAGAGGAAAGAAGGATGATTCATCCTCTTTCCTAGATTTTCACTAAGAACTCTAAGCGTTAGGACAGAATTCCATTATGTCACAACAATCTTTATAAAGGCACTTGACCAAAATTAGTCATAACTTGCTTCTGTTACATGTATGACCTGCATTCTAAGCCTCCATCTCCTAAAATTCCAAAATCTGCAACAACCTTGATAAATGTTGATTTCTAGAGGGGCGCCTGGCTGCCTTAGTCAGAAGGGCCTGCGAACTCTTGATCCCGGGATTGTGAGTTTTGAGTCCCACGTTGGGTGTAGAGATTACTAAAAAAATTAAATAAATAGGAGTGCCTGGTGGCTCAGTGTGTTGAGCAACTGACTCTTGATTTCAGCTCAGGTCATGATCTCACGGTTTGTGGGTTGGAGCCCCGCATCGGGCTCTATGCTGACAGTGCAGAGCCTGCTCAGGGTTCTCCCTCTCTCCATTCCTCTCCTCCTTGTTCTTTCTCTCTCTCTCTCTCAAAATAAATAAACTTAAAAAATAATTTTTTTAAAGAAAACAATAAACGAATAAATAAAAGTTTTTTTAAAATGGATTTCTAGAATCAAGGATGAATCCTATGCAGAAATCACTGCAATGTCAATGAAAACTGGCAATTTTTTCTACAAGTAAAACACAATTGTTAACAATGGTTATTCCTGGAAGGCAGAATTTAAGGAATATTTCCTTTATTATTTCTGCTATTGAGGGCTATTTGTCAAACAGTCATCAAATACATCAAGGAGCATGGTCCTATGCCAGAGTTAGAAGAGACAAGAAAACAAAAAAACAAACTCTCTTGTGGAGCGTATAGTGTAGATCTGCACTCCCCAATACCCTGGCCATTGAAAGTTTCATCAAAATTAAATAAGACTTAAAATTCAGTTTCTCGGTCCCACTAGCTACATTTCAAGTAGAAACTTAACAGTACAGAAAGTTCTATTAGACAAGGCTGATCTGCAAAGAAGCCCTGATGCTAATTCAGACCTTGGAAACAGGGAGGAATGGGGAAGGTTTCCAGAAAGACAAATATATATTTGAAATGGGTATTAAAGTGAGCATTCCAGGCCAACTGATGGCAGACAGCACATGCCACGGACCTTCCCTGCATCATACAACACCAAAATTTCCAGGGCAATTCCCCAAAAACCAAAATACTTTAAGGAAGCATTATAAAAACGAATTGGGTGATAGGCTTTGATTTATATTTTGCTGAAATAAACTTAGATGAAAATACCTAAAATGAGAAAAACAGATGATAAACTCCAATAAGGATCTCACTAAAAACGAGGAAGGAAAACAGAACTGGAATTAACTGCCAGATCATTCTGGAAATCTTTAACAGGTAAGCCAAACTAAGGATCAAGGGGACAAACCAAAGAATTCGCTATGCTCATCCAAATACCTTTCAGTGGGAGAAATATTTCCCAATAATCGAGGTCAATATGTGAATCGAAGGTGATTAACCCCGGGGAGAGAGAGAGAGAGAGAGAGAGAGAGAGAGAGAGAGAGAGAGAAGAGCACACATACAAAACCAGCCCAGTAGACAGCTGTATAACAATTTGGTACTTTGGGAGGTGGGAGGGGTAATCCTCTTTTCTCTGAATGTTCCTACATTACCTAGCATGTGCTGCCTCAATTTCCTCATACATAAAATGGATACAAGGAAAGTATCTATTTCTGAGGGCTATTATGAGGATTCTTTGAGTTAAAAGATATAAAGCACACAGAACAATGTTTGGTACGTAGGAAAGGACTAAGGAAGCAAAGGCTACTATTATCGCAGAAGCTTCTGAGGACCCAGCTTCACTTGATGGAAAGGAAACAGATTTCCCCAGGGGTGAGCCCAGAGGAAGGAGGATGCTGTACTGACTGTATTAGGAGGAGCGGTTTGAAAAGTCCAATCCAGGGGCACCTGGCTGGCTCAGTCAGTCAAGCGTCCAACTTGATACTAGCTCAGGTCATGATCTCGTGGTTATGAGACTGAGCCCTGTACCGGGCTCCGCGCTGAGCATGTAGGATGCTTGGGTCTCTCTCGGTCTTGGTCTTGGTCTTGGTCTTGGTCTCTCTCTCTCTCTCTCTCTCTCAGATAAATAAACTTAAAAAAAAAAAAAAAAAAGCCCAGTCCATTCCAGGTTGAGGAAGCTTTGTAGACACCTTCCAACCATGTCCTATGGGCTATGACAACGCCCAAAGCCAAGGAGGGGACAACTGCTAGAACTTTGGATTTAGCTTTAGGATTTAGCTGTGGACCCCTGATATGCTGGTTTAGTATTATCAGTGTTCAATTTTTTTTTTTTCAAAAATCTCTCTGGTCTGCCCAGCTAGACTACTCTATCCCTCATTCGGGCATTAATTAGGCGCCTGTGACAAGTCAGGCACTTTACAAGGCAATAGAAAAGCACTAAGGGTTTTCAAGCAAGGGAATGCAAGTCAGGTTTTTGTTCAGTGACTTGCAGAGAGAATAAACGAGAGAGGAAATTATGTAGAGAAGGATACCTTGCAAGAGACTTCTACCGTCAAGCACACTACCTTACTTTTTGGATTTCCCAATGGCATACACTGTGGATTTCACTTGACTGGCTCCCAACGAATATGTGACTTCCCTGTGAGAACCCCTAGCAATTTAGCATTCACTATACGACAAACATTTCATTCTTTACCTCAGCTTCTCACAATAACCCAGCGAAGCAGATACCAGTACCTTTAGTTTACACATGAGAAAACTTAAAGAAGAGGCTCAGGGAAGTCAAACAGCTTGTTTAAGGTGACAGAATAAATGGGGAAGTGGGATATGAATTTACGTCTGGCTGTCTAAATACCTAGCCACACGTTATTGGTGCTGGCCTGGGGCAAAGTCTTCCCCAGTCTACGTAAAAATGAGATTTAGAAACATATGCCTACACATGTCCATATAAGGCTGCCAACTTCCTTGAGAAAGGCTACCTTTTATTTTGATACTAGATCCTATTTTTCATAAAATAATAGTGAGGAAGGTTTTTCATTCTTTTTTTTTTAATGCCCTCCTTGGCAAAACTACAAATTACAAAATTTGTATGTCTCTTCCCTCCACCACTTTCCTCTTTTTTTTTAAGTTTATTTATTTTGAGAGAGAGGAGAGAGAGAGCACGTACACATGAGTGGGGTAGAGGCAGAAAGAGGGAGAGAGAATTTCAAGCACGCTCCATGCTGTCAGCGCAGAGCCCGATGTGGGGTTCGAGCTCACAAACCGTGAGATCGGGCCCCAAGCTGAGATCAAGTCAGCACTCAGGCGCCCCTCCCACTATCATTTTCAACTGGTCTATAAGAGCCAAGTCCGGGAACCACTACACTAATAATGACATTTACACAGCACTTATTTTAAGCTTCCCTTTGAACTGCACAGTGACTCGGGGAGTAAACACTACCATATTCCCCTTTTTATGGATGAGGTGCCTGAGGCACTAAAGTCTGAGTCTTGTCTGAGGGCGCACAGCTGGCCAGAGGTGGGACTGGGGACTTGAAGGGAGGCCTATGTGTGTCGGTGAGAATACCTGAGGCCACAGTCCTCACATTGTGAAAGCAAACAGACCTCAACCACTGCTATTTGGCCTACGACCTGTAACATTTAGATGTGTGAGACACTTACTGATAAGACCCGAAAACCGACTGCTACCTGGGGGCAAGTTACAAGATAACACATCAGTAGCACTCGTTGCTCTGCAGAGTCAAAATGCCTGCACGCTGCCCTTGTAGCCCTCTTCCGTGGCGGTTACCTGAACAGTTTAATTAACCAAATTGTTCTCTTTCATTCCCCCGAGAAAACTGAAAGGCTTTCCAACCTTAAAGAGTTTGCACATTCATCTTGGCATTCAGTTCTCAAAAGAAATCTAGAATCAGAACACAAAAGCCTTTGTGGTAGGGAGAGTACGTACCCAGGCTCATTTTATAGACAAGAATCGAAATGAAAATAAATGACTTGTCCAAGGTAACAAAGTTGGTGAGAAGCAAAATGAAAACGGACGGCAGAGAGGGTTCTGTACGTGGCTTGAGGAATCCTAAGAATGAAAGGACTGAAAGACGGCAGAGACTACTTTTTCCTGGTTTCTATCTAAAACATATACCTTTAGGGAGCACCTGGGTGGCTCAAGTCAGTTAAGCGTCTGACTCTTGATTTTGACTCAGGTCATGATCTCACGGTTCATGAGACCAAGCCCTTCGTGGGGCTCTGCGCTGACAGCATGGAACCTGCTTGGGATTCTCTCTCTCCCTCTCTCTGCCCACCCCTCACCTCCCTCTCCCTCTCTGACTCCCCCTGCCCCTGCACTGACTCGAGTACGCTCTCCTCTCAAAAATAAAGTTAAAAAAACTAATAAAGTAAAATAAAACATAAGATAAAATGTATGCCTTTAATTCAACAAATATTGTGTTCCTACTGACAGGTTCTAGGATATATGCGCCCAGTGGGTTAACAGAATAAATGGGAGAATAGAAAAAAACTCCTGTGGTGCTTCCAAACCTATTTTGCAATTTCTTCCTGCTGTCTGAATGTAAACCCCCTCACATTTCAATTGAACCACAGGTCTTCCAGTATTCTCTCTCATGAAAGAATGACCAGTAAATAAATGTGTGTGTGCAAACGTCTTAGTAATTAACAACAATAAAAACAAGGTAAAAATTTAAATCTCCAAATTATTCCTTATTCAAGATAAAATATGAACTTGGACCATATTCTTAAGAAGTTCTTTCTTATCATAAGACGAAATCTATCTTCCTAGTCTACCTATTCTTGTGTTGAAATGTCTGGTCACACTTCTCTAAGATAAGATCAGGAAAAATCAGGCCACTGACCTTCTAAATATTTTACTTTCTGGCACAGAAACAGGATGTTCCTTGTTTCACCTGTAAGGGAAGAATTGCTTTTGTTTTAATAAATGGCATATAAACTCTCGCAGGGAGGAAGAGACATGTTTTGTATAACTAGTACTCTCAACAGCGTGGACACCCAAATATTGGTTGAATGGGAAGGAAAAAGGAAAAATAAAACCTGTTTCCCTGTATCTCTATCCTCTGGAGCTACAAACCTATAGGTTTATTCCTTCTTCTGCTTAATAGCTCTAAATTATTTAAATCTTAAAGAATTTTGGTTCATAGAAGGGAAGATGTAACTAATGTCATGTCCATTCTTGATTTTGGCCAAGAAAAAGGGAAAATAATATATGAATGGCTTCTCTTTTTAAAAAAAATTTTTTTTAAGTTTATTTATTTTTGAGGCAGAGAGAAAGACAGAGCATGAACAGGGGAAGGGCAGAGAGAGGGAGACACAGAATCCGAAGCAGGCTCCAGGCTCTGAGCTGTCAGCATAGAGCCCGACTCGGGCTTCAAACTCATGGACCACGAGATCATGAGCTGAGCCAAAGTCAGATGCTCAAACGACTGAGCCACCAAGCGCCCCTTCTCTCTCTTAAAACAAGCATCGGGGGACACCCTGCTGAAAAGAGAACTAATGGATTAGCTATGTGATCAGCCACAAAGCAGACTTCAGTTCTCTTCTCTGGGGTACACTCAATTCTTTTTTTTTTTTTAATGTTTTATTTTAGTTTTGAGAGAAGGAGAGAGGGAGAGAGAGAGAGAGAGAGAGAGGGAGAGGGATAGGGAGAGAGAGACGGCATGAGTGGGGGAGGAGCAGAGAGAGAGGGAGACACGGAATCTGAAGCAGGCTCCAGGCTCCGAGCTGTCAACACAGAGCCCGACGTGGGGCTCGAACCCATGAACCGTGAGATCATGACCTGAGCCAAAGTCAGACACCTAACCGACTGAGCCACCCAGGCTCTATAAAGTGAGAACTACGGCTCTGAACCATGCTACCTCAGGAACCTACTAGCTGTGTGACCTTGGGCAAGTCCCTTCTAAAAGCCTCAGTTCCCAGGCTACAAAATAAAATACCACCTACCTCAGAGAACTGAGGGGAACACTCTGCAGTCTCCTGGTACACAATAAGCATATTGTTATCAAATGCTAATGCAGCTAATAACTAATTCAATTATTATTCTAAGAAAGGGTGACTGCTTTAACCTTCAAAGGAACTAGAATCCAGCAGATATCACTATGACTAATTTCTTGGTTTTCAGCTCAATTTTTCCTTCATGTGTTTATAACACCAAACATAATACAATCATACGGAAGTAAACAAAAAAAAAAAACAAAACACCTTATCCTTTTGTTAAAAAATAGTAGGAAAAAAATTTTTACTCAAAATTCTACAACACAGAGATAAATACAAACAGCACTTTGGCATGTTTCTTTTAGTTTTCCCATATATATTTTTAAATACCTGGGATCATACTGTTTATAGTTCTATATCCCACTTTTTTCTCATAGTTAATTTTATTTTGTGTGTACTTTCCCATGTCAAGAATTCTCCAAAAAACATCCTTTTCAAATGACTCCGTATTTTTCCATAAAGCAACCATTTCTCTAAGGTTAAACATTTATTTACTGTTTATTTTTTATACACATCACTAGAGTCAGTATCTCTGTGTACAATCTTGGTCCTCATCTCTATTTCTTGGTCCATACACAATCTGTATGTTGATCAAGGATTTTATGTCACTTAAAACATTGTCAAAATGCTTTTTAGAAAGTTCACACCAGTTTTTGTGTCTGACAGTCCTGATCGCAATGACTATTACCTATTTCCTTTTAATTCCCAGCAAACAGAGACCCAAAACCTCTGGAATTACAATACAAATGGGGAAGATCTGTTATTAAAAGAATGCTTTCGTCACTTGTGGTAATTTGTACCAGGTCACCATTATTCCATTCTCTCTCTCTTTTTTTATGTTTACGTATTTATTGGGGGGGAGGAGCAAACAGAGAGAGGGGGAGAGAATCCCAAGCAGTCTCCGTGCTGTCTGTGCAGTCCAATGTGGGGCTCAGTCTCACGAACACTGAGATCATGACCTGAGCCTAAATCAAGAGTCAGCCAACAAACTTGGAAAAGTTACAAATATCACTCAATACAATTCACTTTCTATATTAAAGTCAGGATTTAAATGCCTCTCAAATAATTTTCAACTTATTAATAAGTGTATGGATAAGGAAATGATGCCCCATTATATGAAAAAGCTGTGTAGACAATATGTAGAAAATTCAGAAATGTAAACTTTAAGTTTTATGTACTTGTCTACACGTAAGTTGTACCTTAATTTTTTTAATAAAAAAAAATTTAGAGGATCTGTACACAAGAAAACATATGTATTCCTTGTATTCACACAGAACATGAAATCCTAGCTATTTTAGCTAATGCTGCCGTTTTTAAGCCTTTATGGCTGTTGGCTAATGCTGGGCATAGGCCAACAGTGGAGACTCACTGCCTGAGCACTGAGAGGACTTTTTCCCTTTTCCTCATTTACCAAAAGTTTTATCTGCATTCCTCTGGTGACTGACCAATCAGAGGAAGAAATCTCCTAGAAGGCAGCAACATTCAAAAAGTATTCAATTATTTCAGGCCATTAGAAATGGTACCACAAAAGCAGCATCCACCACCCTTCTACCTACAAACTTAACACATCTGGAAAATAAAGACCTAGTGATACTTTTATCACCAACCATTCAAGTACACTAATCCCAGTGAAATAATTCCCTTGAAGTGAAAGCCACTCTAGTTAAAGATGCAGATTTCGAGAATCTAATAATCTTGTATTAATGCAGTACTGGCTTTCATTTGTACACAATCAATTTGCTACTGAACAAAGAATCTTTTTTAATTGCCCATGGCAATTAACGGTAATCATTTTCTTTTGTCTTATTCCTAAGAACTACAGGCTACAATAGATGAAGCCGGGATTTTGACCTTTCTTTTAAATGGAGACAGGGAGAAGTACAATGCAACCTTTTTTTTTTTTAATTTTTTACACTTCAGGAAGCTATTAGTCGCAGCTAGCCAACATACTTTTACCCCAACATTATTTAATAACTTTTTGAATCGTGTTTTTGAAAAAAAGCCTTGTAGAGAGTGCCACACAAATAAGGGGCAAGGTGTAGTTTTATCTGTAAGTTTCTAGTTGCGTAGAGTGTTTTCTCTTGAAAATTGTCAATCAGGAACCACTCAGATACTTTCCTACTTACCAAAGAAAATACAGCTTAAAGGAATCATTACATGACCAAACATGTCTTTCTTCTTTCCTTTGGACTACTTTACTTATATACAGTTTTGTTTGTTATACCCGGGTTTGAATCCAGGTCAGAATTCAACCGCTCAACTTTCTCCACATGCTGGCTAGAATGACAAGCTGGTACTTGGAGCTATAGATTCTTTTTCAAAGTAACGTGACACAGAACCTACTGTGTGCTCAGTAGTCTCTGAATATGGAACCCTTTAAGACTGTTAATATGGGGCTGCCTCTCAAATGCAGAAATTTATCAGAACAGTCTATTCAACACGTGCTTCCCTCACCCACTTTATATTATTATATAGAGAGTTAACCGTTCACAACTATAAATTCCTTAAGGGGATGAACTATAGCTTATTCTTACATCCCAGAAACACAAGGCAGACTAATAAAATAAACACGGATTTTAAAATTAGACAGACATAGCTCTTGACTTATTAGCTGTGTAACTCTGGCCAAGACACTTATGACACAATATGTATATATACATGAGGATTAAATGCTGACCAGGAGGGCATGCCCTCTGAGAGTTTAAAGTCTAAAAATGGCCATTATATTTGGTGCACATCTCTCCACCCACCTACCGCACAGATAAAAACAAAAAGGCTTTGGCACCTGTTGGGTTCAATCAACATATATGTAGCAGGGGGCCTACTAGTACAAGGTGATTTTGCTAGGTGTGATGGGAAATAAAAGATACAGGAGGGTCCCCACCCTTAAGGAGTTTACCATCTGGAGAAAGGAAACAATCAAGCATCATTAGCTAAAATAAAGCAGAATGGGAACCAATGAGTACAATCCCTTCATCTTTCCAATGAAGAAACCTTAGCCCAGAGAAGTGAAAACGATTTGTCGAAAGTCACACAGCTAGTAAGCAGCAGAGTCAGGGCTAGGACCGGAGTTTCTTCGTTATCAACTCAACATTCTTTATGCCATAGGAAGCTGCCTCTCAATTTGTTCAAATTTGCCAAGTGCAAATATTACCATAATGACCAGCAAAAAAACATTTCCCAATAATAATGCAGAGACACTAGAAGAACAAAAAAGGTATGAAATACCACAGATACACCATGCAACAGTCACAACTGCCACAAATTTCATAAAATGAAAACGCTCATTTCAATAAAGGAAGATGAAGGAGATAGACAAGTCTGGCTATTTTCAACTAAAGTAAACACTACTTTCCTGTGATGATGGCTCATGGCTGAAAAGTACCTGGTTCTCTGCTAATATATCAACTTAATGGTGTCTCCCAACCCCAAAGAAGCAAATAAATGAAAATCAGACTGCCAGATGCCGAAAGTTATTTTCAAGAATTCTTCATAGATGAAGCCTCATTAAAGCACTGTATCAAAAATTAAATAAAAATAAACTTTCAGGAAGATGAACATGAATGATTTGTTTGCACTTCTTAATACCAGCAATTCAAGTACTATTCAGACATTGCTATTTGAGAGCCTAGGTCAACAATGACTCAGCTTGAAAGATTCCATATTGCTTTTAAAAGCGGCGTACGGTTTTAAGTTATGTAGTCAATACAATCTGGATGCCACTCTCCCCCAAAATGATAAACTCTAATTTTCACATGAATGGCTGAAAAAGAGATAGTGTTTATGTTTGAAAAAGTATATGACAAAGGCAATCCAATTCGTTTTACTGCATCTCCCAGAGAAAGGGCCCTTCCTTACCCCCCAATTCCAGGCTACAGGATTTGATGTAGGGGAGGGAAAGAGGTGGGGGTGGGATTAAGACCAGCACCAAGAGTCCAGTCCCAATCCCAGCTCTAACTTGGTATGTGGTCCAGGACAACAAGAATCTAAAATCAGAGCTGGAGAGCACACTACACTTCAGACTGGGAATGTGAAGCCCAGAGAAGTGAAGTGATTTGTTCACGGTTCCCACTAATTAGGTTAAGGCCTAGACCAGAAGGTCTGCTGCCTGTATTTCCAGTACGCCTTCAATTATGACAGGAAGCCTGTCACCATGCCCTGTGCGAGTTCATTTTCCCATCTGTAAATGAGGAGGCTAGACTAGGCACGGGTCTTCCAACTGTGTTGTCCAAACCCAAGGGATTTCTGCTAATCGCTTTCCCTCTTCAAGCAAAGACTCTCCAAGTTTATGTATTTCATATAGTGTGAAAAAGAAATTTTAAACAACTAGACTAGATGATGGATAAAACGTCACACTGGCTGGGTAAATTAAGACACCCAGGTGGGGAATGACAACAGTCAAGGCAGATCACAGGAAGGCCCTGCAGGTGGCTTCACACCTCTCAGAAGGCCCTCCACCTCGCAGACTGAAGATGTGAGAGCAGAGCCTAGAGGGAGATGGACAAACACTCTCACCTCATCAATCTCCAACTGTATTGACCTCATGTGTCTCCTCATCACATAAGAGACCACAGAAACACCTGAGAGGCTACAGTTTACAGTCATCTGTGAAACCCTCGCTCCTCCCAGATTGTCCTTCGCCAAAAGTTACCATCAGGCCAAAGGATCTGCACGTGGACAACTTCTTCCATGTAACCTGTATCAAGAAGAATGACTTTTCTGATTTTTTTTTTATTGTCCTAAATGTTTTGGCCTTAATCGTGCCAAGAAAAAAAGAGAAAATAGGCAAGGGAAGGGGGAAATGGTCAAAAGGATAGTTCAAAAAGAAAAACAGCAAGGGAAGAACTCTGATCAGACTAGTATTACAAGAATTTTCTAGGCACTGCAGGAGACCTTAAGACGCGTTACTAGGCTGAAAACAGTCATCTACCGCCATCTCCTGCTCCCCATCCCATTCCCAATTGGCATATTAACTGTTCCAGAAGGCCAAGGCTACCACCTCAGATTTCTGTAGCACCCAATTCCATCATGAAAGCAAATGCTGACACCGAGGTTGGAGCCTCTGCTACCATCAGAGAAATCTGACAATCTTTGTAACATCAGTTACCAGTTTAGGAAGAAAAATCAGCTTTGTTCTTCTGTCTCTTCTCTTCCTATTATGTAAGCTTAGGGTTTGGGCATGGAGAAACTTTCTATGCTGCCAGTGATGTCAAAACTCTGAAACACAAATTTAAGCAATGCTGCACACACAGTTGTTTTAATTCTTAATTAGCTATCACTTCCCCATTAAGAATAAAAAACAACTATTTATACCTACGTGGAAAACAAATTCTAAAATAAATCCAGAGAATGAATCATAATTCACAAGGCCAAAATTAAAAAATGAATGGAAACCAACAGGAAGATGAACCAAAATGCAAGTCAATAATGGTGAAGACACATGCTATAGGTAATTAAAATTGCCAGACTCTGCTTGGCAGAAAATTTAAGACCTAAGAAGTCAGAAGCTAAAGAACCAAATGGATGTACCATCTAGCCCCCCTCACTGTATCATATACAAATGTCCTAACTTTTGATGAGTCAATAGTCCAATTCTGCAGATAACAGTGAATGCTCTTTTATTTCAAGTGTTCTCGTAGAACTATTTCTAAATAAGTGCTGAAGTAAACAAAGTTTGATCAGAGCTCAGTTAAGAAATAAAAGTCCTTCCAGTAAATGCTCCTCCACAGCTGGATGGCTGCTTTAATATGCAATTGCCCTAGGCCACAGGGATAAAAAAAAAAAAAAAAAATCAGGCTTTTGATTTACTTAAGAAATAAAATAAATAAACCCATAACATGCAAAGGTTCCCGCTCCCAAATTAAGGACAGAAAATGGTTAGATGGCTTCTCTGTAAAACACACCTCTTTCTCTGAGTCAATTTCCTGAACCCCACTCCCAACATAAGATCACTAAAGAAAAAGCTTGAGAAAAGGTAGCTAAGGTAATAATTTCTCAGGTAATAAGACCAAAAATCCAATCGTATCAGCCAGTTCCTGGCACTCTTTTCTCACTCTACCAAATCAGGTCACTCACAAGGCTTGGGGAATGTCAGGGCCCACCCACAGACTCCTTGTACACCACTGAGTCCCCCACCCCCACCCCGCCCCCCCCTCCAGCACGGATCTGCCCAGAGGCATTCAGCTCCGGTGGCTGGGAGCTGCCTGCAACACCAGAGGGCAGAAATCTGAGTGACACTTGGCACTCTCTCTTTCAACAAACAACCGCAACGGGCTTTCCAAACTCAGGCCTTAATTATTTTGAAGACCAGGAAGCCAGAGCCTTCCTGGGGCAGAGGTGAAAAGAAGTAAGCCCACCCTCCCAAAGGTCACACAGCCAACCCGAAGCCATTAGGGAAGGCAAGACTGCAGCTTCTGCAGCCCCAGAGCAGTAAACACCAAATGTGGCCATAACCCCTGGTGGGACTGGGGAGAACTTGAGAACTAGCATTTCCCCAGCCAGAGGTAAAACAAAAATTAGACTGTCATGGGGTGGGGGGGAGGCAAAAAAGCACACTTGTAAGTTCTCCCAAGGGGTGCTGGCTTGGAGGTGGAGGTGGGGAAAGGGTACAACTGTCTCTTTACAATAGCTCAGAGAAGGAGGAAGGGAAAGTAAGAGGAAAAAAAAAAACAAAAACAAAAAAAACCTGTGAGCTGCTGCACTCTCCTGTTCTGAAGGACACAAAGCTGCAAAGCCCAGGGATCTGAAGGGGCTGGGGAGTGAGACAGGAGTGAGAAAAATAAAGGTCCGGGGGAGGGTAATGGAAAGAGACCTGCCCCCTCACCACCACGAACCTTGGCAGAAGTAGGGGAAACGGGGCAGACATTCCCAGACTCCGGAGAGCAATAACCAGCCAACCACCCCCCATCTATTCTACCCAGGTCTCACAGGATCCTTGGGGATAAAACCCTGAGGGTCGGGTGCTGAGTGAATCTTCGGTCTAAACCACAGTCTAGAGAACCCTGGATCCAACCTAGCCCCTTCCCCTCCAAAGCTGAGTACTGGAGGGTAGAGGAAGACAAGACTGAAACGGGGAGCACTCAGTGGGGATGGGTGGGTCAAGGGTGGGGAGCTGGGAAAAAGCAAGCCTGATAGGAGCCAAACGGGAAGAGAAGGCGCTTGGCAGGACACAAGGGGAAAGAAAAGGTGAGGAAAGTCAAGGTAGAACAGAATTGGGAAACGGGTATCAAAAGAGAGGGAGAATCTATCCAACCACTGAGATGGCTCCAAGAGGGAGCCGGGGGTGGGGAGGCAGCCGATGATCAGAAAGAATGGTTGAGAAGACATCTCTACCACTGGGCAGAACTGGGGGAAGAACTCAAGAAGGAGGTAAAAAGCAGGACAAAGGAGAGAGAATACATGAAAGGAGAGATTGGAGGTCGAGGCCTGAATCAAAATGGTGGGGGGAAGAGGAGGTAAGGTGGAAACTTAAGTATTGAGAGGTAACACGGGTGGGATGCAGTTACAGAGAGACCAGGATTAAAGAGAACCACTCCAAGAGGGGAACAGCAATAGGAAAGTTAAAATGAGTCAAAAAAAAAAAAAAAAATAGGGGGGCAAGTGGACAGCTCCAAAAGGGGCAGAGCTGGGAGGAAAATGTTACAGCAGATGGGGCAGAACTGAAAGAGCAGGTGCAAAAAGGATTTGGGGCAGGCCTGCGAGATGCAGCAGAATGGGAAGGAAAGGGGGTGATGGATCAGAGAAGTTATCAAAGATTTAGGGAGGTAAAGGGCAAGTCTAAGAAGGGCCAAAATGGAGAGAGGAGAGGACTGAGAGCGAAGAGGAGGCTGGAAGCAGGTCTCAAGCAGAGAAGAACGGAAGGGGAAACAGGTCAAAGAAAGAGGGAGCGAATGAATGAGACAGCTCAACAGTGCCAATGAGGAGGTGGGGTGGAAAGGAAACCGCAAGAACACTGGACAGAACTGGGGCCTGCAGGGCAGCACTGAGGCTGCGGACAGGCTGAGTTAGAGAGGTCAGAGAAATGAATGGCAGAAATGAGAGCTGCAGGGTCACAGAAGGGGGAGGAGGCTGCTTCATGGAAGGCAGAGTCAGGGAAAGCGAGCAGGTAAGAGGGCACAGCAAGATCTGAGATTGGGCAAAGGGCAGATCGGGAAGGTAGAAAGGTCTGGAAGAGTGGGGAAAAGGCGGGGGGGGGGGGGGGGGGGCTCTGAACGGCAAATGGGAGCCAGATCTGCGAAGGGGAAGAGGCAAGCATGGTGCATCCCAGTCCGAGAGGGGGCAGGGGACTGAACTGAGGCATGGAAGGGTCGGAGAGGCAAGGGGCATCCGGGAGATGCACGGGGTTCCGCGAGTGGGCAGTAGGGCCCAAGGCGGTGGAATTAAGTCCAAGGAGAAGACCTAGGGCCAGCAGTGCCAAGACGAACAAGGTCTCAGATGGATCTCGAAGGAGGTGGAACTGCAGGTCTTAGAGGGACAGTTGCTGGGGGTGCGAGAGAGGACGGGTAACAGTAGACGGGTCAAAGAAGGGAACGGATCAAGGGTGGTGTGAGTGGAATCGAAGAAGGGGCAGGACGGACACGAATCTCCAAGTGAAGGTCCAGAATCAAGGGATGCAGAAATGCAGAAGGGTCACTGAGGAGGTGGGTCGCTAGAGGACCGCAGAGTCCAGGAGGGGCGAAGGGCACTACTGACGGGCGGAAAAGGGAAGGGGGAGGCGCAGAATTGGGAGAAGAGTGGCTTAAGTGAGGAGGGGGTGGCCGAGGCAGGCACCGAGATCCCAAATGGGTCGGAAGGTGGGGGCAGCCGCGGGGACAGCAGGGCTGGGGCGAGCAGGGGCAGGTCCGAAGGGCAAGCGGGCCCCGTGGGCCGGGCCGCTGCGCGAAGCAGCGGGGCCGGCGGGGCCCGGGGGGCTGGGGGGCCGCTCCCTCCCCTCCCCCTCCGGCTCCTCCATTGTTCGCGGGCTCCGGGCCCCGCCGTCCCCGCCTCCCCTTGGACCCCGCAGCGGGGCGGCGCCCGGCCTCGCCGCCGGGGCCCGCGAGCTCGCGCACTCACCAGCTGGGCGCCCTCAGCGCGGCTCCGGCCTCCAGGATCCCAGCAGAGGCGACGGCGGCCCCGGCGCCATGTTCTGCTGCTCCTCGTCCAGCGGCGGCTGAGGCGGCGGCGGCGGCGGCGGCGGCGGCTCCGGCGGCGGGGGGCCGGGCGGACCCTCCCTCGCGGGCTCCCTCCTCCGCCTCCTCCACCTCCTCCTCCCGCCGCGCCGCGGCTCTCCCTCGGGGCGGGGGGGCGGGGAGGGGAAGGGGGGAGGGGCGGGAACCAGGGGGAGGGCGGACCAGCCTCGCTCGCTCCCTCCCTCCCTCGCAATGGCGGCAGCGGCGCCTCCTTCCTGCGGCCGCCGCTCCCGCCGCGCGCGCCCCTCGCCAACTGCGCGTGCGTGGCACGCGGACCGTTGCAGGAGGATAACGGCCCCTGGGCGCGCGCCGCAAGGGGATAACCGGCGCCAGGCAGGAGATGAGGCGAGGGCGTCTACGCACCCGTGGGGCTCAGTGCCACTACCGCGGCCTCTGGCTGGGAACGGGCGCGGAGGCCATAGTGCGCGTGCGCCCCAAAGAAATGCCGCTACTGCGGTGGCTGCGACGCGAGACGGCACCAGGCAGCCTGCGACCGGGCTGAGGGAATGGGGTGGGCAAGTGCGCGTGCGCGGGAGGGGCTGCCTAGCGCGAGACGGAGGGAGTGGCCCGCGGGAGTCGCGCGCGGCCTTGCGCGCGCCAGAAGCAGCCGATCCCCTCCTTGCGGGGGCTCGTGGAGAAAGCAGGAGGGGAGAGACATGGCCCGGCTTTGGGGGCGGGGGCGAAGGGCGCGATCCCGCTCGCGCGGGACCTGACCAGCCAATGGGAGGCAAGGGGAGGTGGGTTTGCCGCGCAAGCCTCAGCCCCTGGAATAACGGAGGAGGAGAGAGGGGGCGACGTAACGTGGGGCAGCGGGGAGGGGCTGAGGAGCAGAGAGGACACCCAGCGAGGGAGTTGATTGGGGAACACGAGGAGGCGTGGCCCGCCTCACCCCAATCCATGCCGGGCAATTTGTCGTTCCGGAAGAAGGGGCAGGGCCGGGGAGCGCGTGCTCTTTCCCTCCGCGGTGATGAAAATCTGCAGGCAACGCGCTGGTGGATACGAATTGGCTTGGGATTCTGTGTTCGACCGATGCCCGGGAGAGGGACGAGGGTACGCTCCTGCGTACAGCCCTGACCTCCAAGTCAGCGTTGTGCAAATGACTGCAAATCAAATGTCAGTTCCGGCCCGTGGAGGGTAACAGTAGTGATGGGAAGGGGGCACTGCGGTAACCCTTGAGTTCTTCTGAACCGAGGAGGGGTTCCTCTGGGATCCCTCCGGAAGTACGCGTCGTGGAAGATGAGCGTTCTGGGCATCCAGTCAGTGTTCACGGAATGTATGAAGAAAGGCTGTTTCCTATTGCATTTTTGCGTTTCTTTCTTCAGTCTCTTCATCTACAAAATGGAATAATAATCGTACCTCCCTCATGGGGTTGCTGAGAGAATTAAATGAGCTGTATCGGTTAAGTACTAAAAACTGCTTTGCAAACGTTGATAAAATTACATGCACTCAAGTTTTAAAACATCCCATTAAATAAAGGTTTTTTTGATTACCGATCAGAGTCGTTTCCCTTGACTTTTTTTAACTTGGCATTTTTATGCATATAATCTGATTTTTAGATGTGCATTACTTTCATTTTGTTTTGTTTTTCCGAGTTTGTTTAGCCAGTCAAGTGCGTGGCCCAGGTTTTCTTTAGGCTGTCATCGCGAACCTTGGTTCCTAAATTATTTTGAGATCACTTGAGGGAACACCGGATCCCCCCACCTCAAATTACTTCATACGTCTTTTTAACTCCCAATGCAATGTTCCAGGTCGTTCCATTCTTGGAAAGACTGTGAGCACCCAGAATAGAGAAGACTGGGTTCACTCTGGACCTAGATGTCCTTCTCTCTGTCTTTTGGAGCCTGTCAATTCTACCTTTGTGCTTCGACTCTCAGCTTAAAATCACTTCCTCAGAGCAGCCTCCCAGATTTGGTCTGACTCATCCTTTGATGAAAACAGGTACTTTATGCTAGGTGACATTGTGTTAAACATTTTTTTAATTTATCGAGAGAGAGAGAGAGGGCACCAGCGAGGGAAGGGCAGAGAGAGAGAATCCCAAGTAGGCTCTGCACTATCAGCACAGAACTGTGAGATCATGACCTGTGACTAAACCAAGAGTTGGACGCTTAACTGACTGAGCCACTCAGGTACCCTATACTAGGTGATATTCTAAAGCATATTAAACATATGAACCCACCTAATCCTCAATATGAGTAGGTTATACAGTAAAACCTTGGTTTGCAAGCATAATTCATTCAGGAAACATGTTTGTAATCCAAAGCATGTATCAGAGCAAATTTCAAGAACCACTGGCTCAGTTGTGATCATGTGACATTCAGTATCACATACTACTCACTCGTATTGCAAGACATCGCTCGTTTATCAAGTTAAAATTAGAAATGTTTGCTCGTCTTGCGGAACACTTGCAGAACAAGTTACTCACAATAAAAGGTTTTACGTAGGTGTCATAGTTGTACTAAACCAAGACCCAGGAAGGTTATACAGCTAGTAATTGGCAGACTCGAGATTCAAACCCAGATAATGGGGATCAGATGACTACAACTTATTACTTCTTTATAGCACTACACCAGGGCTTGAAGTTCTGTATTGGCATCACCATTTTATGTGTGAGCCCTTTGAAGGCAGGGGCTAGTTCTGCAGTCTGGCAAATGGCCCACAATAAATACTAGTTAATAAATAAATGAATGAATCCCATGCTAAACAAAGGGGATGGCCGAAAAGACACAGTCCTGTCTAAGGACTAACTCTTACCCCTTTTTCAGATGCTAGCTCATATGACCCCCTCTTCCAGGAGGCTCTCCCTAAGACGCAGGCTTGGTCTGGTGCTTCCTCTAGGTTCTCACAGCCCCGTTGGGCCCTTCATCCAATCCCTGACCACCCTGGGTTGTCCCTGCCTGGCAACAGGTCTTTGTCTTCCATCAGACTGTGAACCCCCTGAGGGCAGGGCCAGGGCTATCTCAGTCACTGTCGATGTCTCCAGCACAGGTCCAAGCACAAGGCAGCGTCTCAGGCAGTGTTTTCCTTGAATGAACAATTGAACTATCAAGGAGGGTCTTCCCAGCTCTGCAATTCTTCTTTCCAGTTTGCCAGAGGGCCGGTGTTAGCAAACCAACCACAGGAAGCAGGCTTCCCTGGGGGCAGCCGCCCCCTCACTGCCCTGCTAGCCTCCGCTCCAGGATAAATAAACAACCGAGTAAACAATTAGCTGACAGAGAGAGAAGTACCAACTGCTGGCCTGGGCCGCTGCCGAGATTTCCCAAGCATCTCCCAGAAGGGCTCCGAGGACTGGAACTCAGACCAGCCAGAGAGCCGGAGTAGGTACGAGGCAGGCGGAGCCTGGGGTTCTGGACCCCGCTCGTAGAGATACACAGCCAGAAAAACCCACTAAAGAGTTTTGCAAAGAGGTGAATGTGCTGGCGTATATTCTCTGTACATTCCTCAGAGTCTGAAAAAAATCAGACAGAGGGTGGGGACCGGGTCTGCGCTCGACCAAGAAGTCAGTGAGCTCACAGCGCCTCCTACAAACCGAACAGTGGAAGCTGCCGCCAGCTGATGCCGCCGGGAGGACAGAGAGCGGTGAACTCTTCCGCCATTGGTCGGCGGGGCAGCCAATCACGAGGAAGGAACGGGAGGCGGGGATGCTCGGATCCCCGCTCGGATTCACTGCTGGATCCCGTCTCCAGGCCAGCGGTTGAAACGAAGCGGTCACGCACTTAATGGTTCGTGGAAGGATGGATAATGAAAGAACCTCTCAATTTCTACAGACTTCAAAAATGGAAATATAACATAGATACGGAGAAGTCCACAAATCACAAGGGTACATACAGCTCCATGAGTAATTCACAGGGAACACACCCCCTGTGGGGCGTATGGGTGGCTCAGTCCGTTGAGAGGCCAACTCCTGATTCCGGCTCAGGTCCTGATTTCGAGGTGGGTTAGAGTCCCGCGTCTCGGCTCATCACACTGCGGAACCTGCTTTGGAACCTCTGTCTCCCTCTCTCTGCCCCTCCCCTGCTCACGCTTGCTCTCTTTCTCTCTCAAAAATAAATAAACGTTAAAAAATGAAAACACACCCCTGTAACGTTCACCCAGGTAAACAGAATGTGACCAATCTCTCAGAAGCCTCCTGGTGGCCCCTTCCAGTCACTCCCTCCCACGAGGAAAATCTTTATCCTGATTTCTACGGCCATAGATCAGTTTCGCCCGTTTCTACACTTTATAAAAACGGAATTATGCAACAAGTGGCCCCTTTTAATCAACCTTGTGAGATTCCTCCAGGATACTGTGTGTACTTATCGATCGTTCATTCTCAATGCTGCGTAGTATTCCACCATGTGGATGAAATACGATGTATGTAGCCATTCTATTGTCGTGAGCATCTAGGTAATTTCCACTTTGGGGCTATTCTGGTTAGTGCTGCTGTGACAGTCTAGAATACGTCTTTTGGTAAACATACGTATTCATTCCTGCTAGGTATGTCCCCAAGTGAAATTGCTGGTTACAGGGCGGGCATGTACTCACCTTCCCCAAAGTGAATGTACCATCCCAGGAGTCAGGTGTAAGAATTTCAGCTGTCCCACCTTTTCCGTCTTTTTAATTTAATTTTGGCCATTCTAATGATTGTTCAATCGTATCCTTTTTAGTCTTAATTTGTCTTCCTCAGTGATTTATGAGGTTGGGCGTCTTTTCATAGGTATAAAGTCCATTTGAATAGCATCTTTGGTGAAGTGCTGTTCAAATATTTTGCCCATAGTTATATATTATATATATTATATGTTATATAACATATATTATATAACATATAATATATATAATATATAACAATGGGCAAAATATGTTACATAATATATATTATATGTTATATAATGTATATTATGTTATATAAGATATATTAAATGTTATATAATATATATTGTATGTTACATAATATGTTATATAATATATATTATATGTTATATAATATATATTATATTGCCCACTGTTATATATTATTTTCTTTAATTATTTAAAATTATGCAATACTACATGAATTTCTTGTCCTTGCAAAAAAATTAAAATACTCTAGATTAGGGGCGCCTGCCTGGCTGGCTCAGTTAGTTGAACTTCAGACTTCAGCTCAAGTCTGATCTCATGGTTCATGAGTTCAAGACCTGCCTCAGGCTCTGTGTGGATGACTCAGAGCCCAGAGCCTGCTTTGTATTCTGTGTCTCCTTTTCTCTGCACTCCCCTCCTCCCCCCCCCTTAAAAATAAAGAAATATTTTTTAAAAACCTCTAGATAAAATTCAGTCTCCATGGAGAATCTAAACCCATCCCACTTACCTCTCCAGAAATGTGTTTGTTTTGTTTTGTTTTTTCCCCCAGATCCCTCTACATGGTTACATGAACGCAGCATAGTATAGTGGCTTGAGGCATTGACTCTGGAGCCGGAATGCCTGTACAAGAATCTCAACCCCACCATTTATACTAGCTGTGTGACATTGGGCAAGTTACTCAACTTCTCTGTACCTCAATTTCCTCATCTTTAAAATGGAGTTGATAATATTAATACCTACTGCACGGGGTTGTTTTGAGGTTTCCATAAGTGAATCGCTTAGAAAAGTACCTGGAACAGGGGTGCTTGGGTGGCTCTGTCAGTTAAGCGTCCAACTCTTGATCTCAGCTCAGGTCTTAATCTCAGGGCCACGAAATCAAGGGCTGGCTCTGTGCTGGGCATGAAGCCTGCTAAAAGAAAGAGAGAGAACTACTTTCTGTCTCTATAAATTTGCCTGTTCTAGGTACCTCATGTAAATGAAACCATACATTTGTCCATTTGTGTCTGGTTTATTTCACCCAGCATGATGGTTTCAAGTTTCCTCCATGTTGGTTGGGGGCGTGTATCAGGATTTCATTCCTTTTTAAGGTTGAATAATGTTTCAGTGTATATATTACATCTTGTTTATCTATTCACCTGTTACTGGACATTTGGATTTTGGGCTATTGTGAATTATGTTGCTAGGACCATTGATGCACAGGTATGTGAATCCCCTTTTCAGTTATTTGGAATATCTACTTAGACATAAAGTTGCTGTATCACGTAGTAATTCTACATATAACTTTTTTGTGGACCTGCAAAACTGTTTCCCACAGGGGCTGCACGATTTTACATTCTCACCAGCAATGTGCGAGGGTTCCAGTTTTCCCGCATCCTTGCCAACCCTTGTCATTACTGTTTTGGTGGTGGTTGTTTTCCTTTGTTTTTGATAATGGCCATCCTAATGGTTGTGAGGTGGTATCTCGCTGTGGTTTCCATTTGCATTTCCCTGAAGACTAGTGATGTTGAGCATATTTTCCTATGCTTATTTGCCATTTGTCTCTCTTCTTTGGAGACATGACTCTGGATATCAGTCTCTTACCAGATAGGGGCTTTGCAAATATTTACTTCCATTCTATGGGTTGTCTTTTCACTGTCTTGATAGGGTCTTTTGGTGCACAAAAGTTTTTAATTTTGATGCTCAGCTTTTTTTTTTCTTCTTGTGTTGCTTATGCGTTTGGTATCAGATATATCAATATCTTTTAAGAAGAAAAATGTGGGGGCGCCTGGGTGGTTCAGTGCGTTAAGCGTCTGACTCTTGATCTCAGCTCAGATGATCTCAGGATCATGAGTTCAAACCCCATGCTGGGCGTGGAGCCTATTAAAAAAACAAAAAATGGTGGCAGACATTACCTTAGCCCAGTGACCAAACTCACCAAATGATCAAACTCAAATGAGACAAACTAGCATCACGCGCCCCTTATGGGATACTCTGAGAAGAAACAGGATCATTCCTGTCATATTTCTGCCCCAAAATGTCAAACCTGGATCTCATCATGAGGAAACATCAGACAAACCCAAATTAAGGGACATTTTGCAATATAACTGAAGTGGACTCTTCAAACTGTTCATGTCTTGGGGTGCCTGGATGGCTCAGTCATTTAAGCTTCTGACTCTTGATTTGGGCTCAGGTCATGATCTCTTGGTGGTGGGATCGAGCCCCGCCTTGGATTCCACATTGAGGGAGAAGCCTGCTTAAGATTCTCCCTCCTTCTTCCCCTGCCCCACCCCGTTCACTCTCTTTCTCTATAAAATAAAATAAAATAAAATAAAATAAAATAAAATAAGGAATTCAAGAAACACAACAGCTGAACATAGGGGAAGGAAGGGAAAATAAGATAAAAGCAGAGACTCTTAAATACGGAGAACAGGGGCGCCTGGGTGGCGCAGTCGGTTAAGCATCCGACTTCAGCTCAGGTCACGATCTCGCGGTCCGTGAGTTCGAGCCCCGCGTTGGGCTCTGGGCTGATGGCTCAGAGCCTGGAGCCTGCTTCCAATTCTGTGTCTCCTTCTCTCTCTGCCCCTCCTCCCTTCATGCTCTGTCTCTCTCTGTCTCAAAAATAAATAAAAACGTTAAAAAAAATTTAAAAAAATACAGAGAACAAACTGTCAACCTGTCAGCACAGAGCCTAGAGCCTGCTTCAGACTCTGTGTCTCTGTCTCTCTCTCCCTGCCCCTCCCCTGCTCACGCTTTGTCTCTCTCTGTCTCTCAAAACTAAATAAACATTAAAAAAATTTTTTTTGAATCGCTCCAATACATACGTACATAGAGTAAATGGGGCACGATGTCAGCTAATCATGGATCCAGGCGAGTAAACATTGGAGTTCGTTGTTGTAACTTTACAATTTTTTTTGTAGATATGAAAATTTTCTACACACAAAGCTGGCACAATGAATTTAAGATCAAATGGTACACTGTGGAGATATCTCTCCACAACATCCTTTGTGTCTCCAACAATGTGTCAATGCATACACGTTTCTCTCATTCCTTTTTTTTTTTCTTTTTTCTTTTTTTTTAATTTGAGAGGGAGAGGGAGAGAGAGAGAGAATCTTAAGCAGACTCCAACTCCATGCAGAGCCCCACGTGGGGCTCAATCCCATGACCCTGGGATCATGACCCGAGCTGAACTCAAGCGTCTGATACGCAACCGACTGAGCCACCCAGGCGCCCCTCTGTCAACTTAACTACTGCCTCATATTTTGTTATGTAGCTGCACATAAACTAACTGACTTTTCCCCTCACGATGCATATTTTGACTCTTTCCAGTTTTTCCCTAGGGCAAGCATACCATCATGATCTTGCAAAGGGAAGGATCATTTCAAAATCCATACGAGAGTGGAAGTGTTAGGATTGCTCCTTCTTTCCGTGTCTCTGGAATATCACCTTTAGACTCCAAACCACTCAGGCATGAGATTCCTGAAGGCAGAGACAGAATCTGTTCCCCTGCAAACCGCACGAGGGACCCCAGGCCAGAATCATCCAGCTGAACTCCCGAACTCCTGACCCACAGAAACTGTGTGAGATAAAATAATATTTACTGTTTCCTAGGTAATTTTATTTTTTAAAAACAAAAATTTTTTTAACGTTTATTTATTATTTTTGAGACAGAGAGAGACAGAGCATGAACAGGGGAGGGTCAGAGAGAGAGGGAGACACAGAATCTGAAACAGGCTCCAGGCTCTGAGCCATCAGCCCAGAGTCCAACGCGGGGCTTGAACTCACGGACCACGAGATCGTGACCCGGGCTGAAGTTGGACACTTAACCGACTGAGCCACCCAGGCGCCCCTCCTAGGTAATTTTAAAATTCATGGATACAATGTCCTTTTTCCCCTGCCCGACCGTGAATGTCGTCAGAGTGGGGACAGTGTGTTTTTCTTGATAACTGTTCGTTCATTCATTCATTCATTCACTCACTCATTCATCCAGCAAATGTTTTTGGAACACCGGACTCATGTCAGGCACTGAGCTAAGCGCTAGACGTCAAGGCTGGGACTAAGGTGAGCCAAGCAAGGTGTCCAGGGAACAAACCTCAAGTAGGTGCTGACTTTCAGACTCTTGCAAGGGCAGGGTCATCACCTAAGAGTGAGTGCCTTTTTTTTTTTTTTAAGGTTTTATTTATTTATTTATTTAATTTATTTATTTTTGAGAGAGAGTGCGAACAGGGGAGGGGCAGAGAGAGAGGGAGACGGAGAATCCCAGGCAGGCTCCGGGCTGCCAGTGCAGAGCCCCACGTGGGGCTCGAACTCAAGAACCCGAGAGACCATTACCTCCGCTGAAATGGAGAGTCGGATGCTTAACTGACTGAGCCACCCAGGCACTCAAGAGTGCCTCTTTAATTTTATATCCTGGGCACCTTGCTTACCTTGTCTCAATCCCAACCTTCCTAGAGATACAGCAGTGCACCAGATAGAAATGATCCCTAACCTTTTCGTGCCAATGTGTTGTTGCGTCTGCTAATACCATGTTTTGAATTTACATTGCTCTATGATATGTGTTTTTTTAAATATTTTTATTTCTTTTTGAGAGACAGAGCAGGGTGGAGGGGAGGGACAGATCAGGGACTCCCAGAACCACGGTACTCAGGCTCCTCTTATGAGGGCTTGTGACGAATATTGGAGGGGGGGGGAATGTTAACATTACAATGAAACTGAGGTCACTGTTGAGCACTTTCTGATTCATCCGCACAGGCATCTCATCCACAAATGTTTCTTTCCCCAGTCCAGCAACTCATTAGTTAATTTCCAAAAGATGAATTTGACAGTTAGGCGGAAGCTCCTGGGAGCTTGCTGAGCTTAGGAGGTCAGTCCTGAGTTCAGGGAGTCAGAGGGTCTCTCCACTGATACTATAAGAAATGAGACTTGGGGCACCAGGGTGGCTCAATTGGTTGAGCGTCAGACTCTTGATTTTGGCTCAGGTCCTGATCTCATGGTTAATGGGATCGAGTCCCTTGTCGGGCTCCATGAGAAGAGCATGGAGACTGCTTGGGATTCTCTCTCACACCCTCTCTTTCTCAGTCCCCCTCCACTGCTCTCTCCCTCTCTCTATCGCTGGAATAAATAAATAAACATTAAAACAAAACAAAACAAAAAAGAAACCTAGAGGGGCACCTGGCCGGTTCAGTTGGTGGAACACGCGATGCTTGACCTTGGGGTTATGAGTTCGAGCCACAGGGTGGGTTTGGAGATTACTTAAAAATAAAATCTTAGGGGTGCCTGGCTGTCTCAGTCGGTTAAGCGTCTGGCTTCCGCTCAGGTCACGATCTCACGGCTCCTGAGTTTGAGCCCCACGTGGGGCTCTGTGCTGATAGCTCAGAACCTGGAGCCTGCTTCGGATTCTGTGTCTCCCTCTCTCTCTAATGCACCCCTGCTTGTGCTCTGTCTCTCAAGAATGAATAAATGTTAAAAAATAAAATCAGGGGCGCCTGGGTGGCTCAGTTAAGCGGCCGACTTTGGCTCAGGTCATGATCTCGCGGTCCGTGAGTTCGAGTCCCGCGTCGGGCTCTGTGCTGACAGCTCAGAGCCTGGAGCCTGTTTCAGATTCTGTGTCTCCCTCTCTCTGACCCTCCCCCGTTCATGCTCTGTCTCTCTCTGTCTCAAAAATAAATAAACGTTAAAAAAAAAACATTAAAAAAAATCAAACCTAGGGGCACCTGGGTGGCTCAGTGGTCATGATCTTGCAGTTGGTGCATTCGAGCCCCACATCAGGCCATGCACTACAGTGTGGAACCTGCTTGGGATTCTCTCTCTCTCTCTCTCTCTCTCTGCCCTTCCCCCTTTTCCCTCTCTCTTTCTGTCAAAGTAAATAAGTAAACTTAAAAAAAAAAAATCAAACCTAGAGAATTTCGGTGACGGGAGAAGAGGACCTTTGTAGGCAGGCAGGGTCTTCTACACAGGTCTGTGGAAGTGGTGTTTAAGGTAAAGGAAGAAAAGGAGCCAGCCTCAGGATGAATGCGGAAAGGTCCATGGGCAATAGCAAAGTACAAAGGAAAAGTTGCTGAGTTAGGAAAACATTTGGCCTATTTGAGATAACTGAAAGGAGACAACTGTACCTCTGGATAGGAAGTAAGAAGATCCTATTATCCTGTGGACGTTAACAATGAGCATTCGTGATGTCAACTAGTATTTATTGAGCACTTACTATGTATCAAACACTGTGATAAGCGCTTTGGAAACTTATCGAAGATGTAAAACAACCCCGCCGAGGTGACCTCTTGATTACTCCTTGTTTACACATGAAGAAATTGAGCTAAGAGGTGAAGTTGTTGTCCCAAAGTCACACAGCTAGGAAATGCAATGGCTGAATTTGCACACAGTCCTCTCAAAATCATTCTCTTAAACCACTGTCAATCTCCCACAGGGAACCGCAATATATTTCAAAAAAAGAACTGGGTGAGCGCGGTCAGAGTCACATTTCGAGTTCCCACAGCGCAGTTTTTTCTCCTTCTTCTCCTTCCTTTTTTTTTTTTTTTTTTTTTCTGCCCCCAGACCCACAGATCAATTTCTTACTTAAAACTACTATTTCCAGCATGCCCTTCTCGCCTTGGGAGGATAGGGATGGAGGGAGGACTACCAGAACTACATTTCCCAGAATGCAACTCCCCGTTGCGGGCTATCACGCAATTGTAGTCCTCGGAAGGGACCATCACCCGCAACTCCCAGCATGCATTCGGGGTCTGTACCGTGGGGTGGGAAAAGGACAGTCGCGCAGCATGTTGGGAAGGGGGACCAGCCCTTTTCCCAGGCTTGCAGCCTGGCCAGGGAAGGCATTCTTCAGACTACAGTTCCCAGTGGGCTGTGCGCGAGAAGGCGGGCGCGTTCTTCTGCCGGAAGTCCGCTCTAGCCCTGGGACCCCGGACTGCTGCGGGAGCCGGAGCTGCCAAGTAGCCGCGGGACCGGGGCCGCTGGGGTCCGGACGGGGGTCGCCATGGTAACGGGGGCGCGCCCACCTTGGGGACGGGCGCAGGGTGGGTCCGCGTGCAGGTGCTTGAGGCTCTCTTGGGTGCTGACAAGCGTCCCCTGCCGCGGTGCGATGGTTTGGGCCGGGCGCGGGCTCTCGGGATTGGGGCCGATTGGAGGCCCGGGAAGGGGGCAACTGGGTGGTGATTCTCGGCGCGGAAGCTCACCGGGGGTCTCGAAGCTAGAGGACATTGGCGACCGAGTGCCAAGGGGAGAGGGCTGTGCGGGAGACATTGGAGATGGCGGGGGCGGGGGGTTGAAATGCGGAGGCGATTCGTGAAGCGGGACCTCGGAGGTGGGGAGAAGGAATGGGAGGTGGGGAGGGGGCGACCCAAGAGGAGGGATCTCTGGGAGTGTGGCAGGATAATTGGAGAAGAATGGAAACCTCTGGGACTGCTTCAGAAGGGGTCTTTAGAAGGCGGAAACTGACACTGAAGGAAGAGAGGGGCTGTTGAAACGGGAGGAGTACTGCTGACGAGAGAGAGGGAGAAAGAGAATGAGAGAGTCTCAAGGGGAAGAGCCTGGGCGCTGGAGACGGGAAGTAGGCTGCTGTAGGGAATGGGGTCAGGGGAAGTGTGTTGCAAAGCAGGAGAAGGCTTGGAGGTAGGGAGTGGGTATTAGAAACGGTTGGGGGGCAATGGAACAGGTCTTTCCAAGAAGAGGGGTCTTGGGTAGGGATAGACATGCAAATGTGAGAGATGTGAATGGAGTTTTTGGAGCAAGGACTGGGCATTGGATTTGGCTCCCCTCCCCCAGGATGGGTCTTTGGGCAGGGAGCTGGAAAACAAGATCAATGGAGGTGGGTGTCAGAACGAGGGAGTCTCCCCCATCAACAGGGTCCTTGGAGGCAACACGGACCTTTGGAACAGGGGAGGAGGCTTTGGCATCAGAGAAGGGATGTCCTCAGTAAAAGGCCTTCTGAGGCCTGAAAGAGGGGATTGATCGAAACCCAGAAATTGGAAATCAAAACGGAAGAGCTCCAGGGGATGGGGGTTCAGAGACAGGGAAGGTTGGGGGGCATCCAGAGGGAACATCAGAGGGGTGAGGGTGCAGGAGGGAAGGGACCTCTTAGGGCAGATTCCCAGAGGTGGAGAGATTCTAATACAGAAGAGGCGTGTAAGGGAATTTGGGGTTGAGCGGCAGTCCTCTCCCTCAGTTCTTTTAGTTAGCTCTCCTCCCCCATATACCCTATATATCTCTGGCTCTGGCCACAGGTTGTGGCTGTCTAGTGAGCCTCCCCCCAGCCAGGCCCAGGCCCTTTCCCTTTGTACCCAGGACCCCTGGCCTGCTAGGAAGTGGTTTTCCCTGGCTCAGCAGATGGGGTTCTTGGAAGGAGAGTGTAATATCCTGTTCCTGTCTGTCTTGATTGGTTGGGGGAAGGGGGACTATTGGAGAGTGAGGCTTAGGAAAGAGAGTGGACTCCCATGAACGGATAGAGGCTCCCGGAGAGTCAGCCAGGGTAAAGGGGTCCAGAGCAAAGCCTTTCGACTCCCAGGTGTGCTTTGTGGCTGTGAGACTTCTTTCTCTGAGCCTCAGTTTCTTCATGTATAAATGGGCATACGCATGCCTGTCTCAAACAGAACTGGGCCTACAGGCAGGCTTCCTAGCTGGGTGAAGTTGGGCCTTGGTTTTCTTTTCTTTTCTTACTATTTTTTAACTCTTTATTTGGGGCGCCTGGGTAGGCTCAGTCGGTTAAGCATCCGACTTCAGCTCAGGTCATGATCTCAAAGTCCGTGGGTTCAAGCACTGCATCGGGCTGTGTGCTGAAGGCTCAGAGCCTGGAGCCTGTTTCTGATTCTGTGTGTTTCCCTCTCTCTGCCTCTTCCCCGCTGTCACTCTGTGTGTTTAAATAAACATTAAAAAAAAAATTTTTTTTAATGTTTATTTATTTATTTTGAGAGAGAGAGTGCGAGCAGGGGAGGGGCTGAGAGAGAGGAACAGAGAGAGAACCCCAAGCAGGCTCGACGCTCAGTGCGGAGCCCGACATGGGGCTCTGTTCCACGACCCCGGGATCCTGACCCAAGCTGAAATCAATAGTCGGACCCATAACCGACTGAGCCACCCAGGCGCCCCGGGCCTTGGTTTTCTTAAAGTCAAATGATGGTGAATTATAATGTCACTAAGAACTAACACTTGTGTAACATTTAGTATGTTCCAGCCACTGTGGTGGGCCCCTGACATTTCTTAACCCTTGCGACTATCTTATGAGGGAGGTGCTCTCATTATGTCCATTATACAGAAGGAGAAACTGAGGCCCAGAGAGGCCAAGTTACTTGCCCATGGACACACAGCCAGGAGTGCCAGGATTCATTCAGGCTCTAGAGTCTGTGTTCTTTTTTTTTTTTTTTTTAATTTTTTTAATGTTTATTTATTTTTGAGACAGAGAGAGACAGAGCATGGATGGGGGAGGGGCAGAGAGAGAGGGAGACACAGAGTCGGAAGCAGGCTCCAGGCTCTGAGCCATCAGCCCAGAGCCCGACGCGGGGCTCGAACTCACGGACTGCGAGATCGTGACCTGAGCCGAAGTCGGACGCTTAACCGACTAAGCCACCCAGGCGCCCCGTAAAAAAAAAATTTTTTTTTTTTGAAAAAAAAAGAAGTGAAGCCTGGACACACGCCTCCACGTGGGTGCGCTTTGAAAACATCGCCAAGGGACAGAAGGCAAGCCAAGGGCCACATAGTTTCTGATTCTATTCACACGCAATGTCCAGAACAGGAAAATCTATAGAGATAGAAAGGTTCTTGTTTGCCAGCGGCCGGAGTGAGGGGAAGTGTCTGCTACACGGGTGGGGGTTTCTTTCTGGGGTGATGAAAATATTCTGGAATTAGAGCCTAGTGATTTTTGCCCAACCATATGAATGCACTAAAAACCACTGGAACGATATACATCTTGAATGGGTGAATTTTAGGTGGCGCGGTCGGTTAAGGTTCTGACTCTATGATCTCTAGCTGGTGAAATCCGGCCTAGTGTCAGGCCCCACGCTGACAGCGCAGAACCTGCTTGGGATTCCCTCTCTCCTTCTCTCTGAGCTCTGTCTCATGTGTGCCGCTCTCTCTCTCTCTCTCTCTCTCAAAAGAAAGAAACATATCTTTTAAGTGGGTGAAATTTAAGAAATTGGTAAGGAAAAAGAAAATAAAGGAGTGGGGTCTCCCGGATTCAGACCACAGAAGTCTGAAACTCAAAACATTTCCCGAGCGCATGCTCTGTGCCGGCTCCTGAATTAAGCTTATAAACCTCTATCCCACCGAACACTGACAAGATGGATCTTCTTAGGAAACTTACTTTGCCGGTGGGGAGTCTGAGGCTGAGGGGGCGGATCCTTTGTCCAAGGTCAAACAGACAGATAGCGGAGCCTGGGCCTCAGGGCCAGGGAGTGGGAAAAGTCACTCCCTTGGGGTGTTGGGACCACCGGGCTCTGGGGAGCAGTTGAGACCCCAGAGGGCAGGCGGCAGGAGGCGTGGCCCGTGGGGATGGGCGGGGCTTTGGGGCGGGGCTTTGGGGCGGGGCAACCTGGACCAGCCCGCTCTCCCCCGCCACGCTCACTTCCGCTTTCTCCTGCTGTCCCCAGATCCGCTTCATCCTCATCCAGAACCGGGCGGGCAAGACGCGCCTGGCCAAATGGTACATGCAGTTCGATGACGACGAGAAACAGAAGCTGATCGAGGAGGTGCACGCCGTGGTCACTGTCCGAGATGCCAAACACACCAACTTTGTGGAGGTGATGCTCCCCTGCCCCCCCATGCCTACCACACTCGCCTGCTTCCCTCCACCCGTCCTTCCTGCCCAGCCTCCTGCCCGACGCCTACCGGCAGGAACCCCTCGGGCCCTCTTTTTCTTCCCGCGTTCATTCCCTCAACACGCTTTGAGCTGGCGATCTTCCTTCTTTGCAAAGACCTTTTCATTGTGGGGAAAAAAAATTTTTTTTTTAAGATTTTAGTTTTAAGTCATCCCTACACCCAATGTGGGGCTCGAACCCACAACCCCGAGACCAAGAGTCACACGCTCTACCAGGCGCCAGGGTCCCCACGTTGTGAAGATTTTCGAACATACAGATTAATACAGTGAGAAGGAAGTTGATTGAAGATTCATACACCAACTATCCAGATTTCATCTGTATTAATATTTCACCCTTTCCTCTACCTTTTCTTTTTCTTTTGGCTGAAGGATTTTTTTTTTTTTCCTCGTGCCTTTTTAAAACTTCCTATAAAGGGGCGCCTGGGGTGGCCCAGATGGTTAAACGTCCGACTTTGGCTCAGGTCATGATCTCAGAGGTCGTGGGTTCGAGCCCCGCGTGGGGCTCTGTGCTGACAGCTCAGAGCCTGGAGCCTGCTTCAGATTCTGTATCTCCCTCTCTCTCTGCCTGTCCCCCATTCGTGGTCGCTCGCTCTCTCTCTCTCAAAGGTAAAGAAACATTAAAAAGAAACTTACTTTAAAAAATTACTATAAAAATGAGGGCGCCCAGGTACCTGGCTGGTTCAGTCGGTGGAGCACGTGACTCTTGATCTCAGGGTTGTGAGTTTAGCCCCACATTGGGTGTAGAGATTGCTTAAAAATAAAATCTTAAAAATGAAATAAAACTCTAGAAAAACACACACAAGTAGAGACTAAGGTAGCGACCTATCCCTTGCTGTAGTGTTTGAAATTAAGTTACAGAGATGATGACTTTTCCCTCCTAATTATCTCAGAAAATAAAGATGCTTCCTTACGTTACCACAATATCATTAGCCGACCTGATGAAAGTAATCATAATCCCTTATTTACTCTAATACCCAATCAATAGTTCAATGTCCCCCAGATTGTCGTAGCTGATTATTCAGAGCCAGCCAAGGATCTTGTATGGCTGTTTTTTGCTATGTCTCAGGTTCGTTCGTTCGTTCATTTTAAGTAATCTCCATACCCAACAGGGGGCTTGAACTCATGACCCTGGCTGTACTGCCTGAACCAGCCTGGTGTCTTTAAATCAGGAAGGCTGTGTCTTTAATTCCCACGGCATCAGCCAGGCTGATTGTCCTGTAAATTCAACACATTTAATGGGGGCCTACTGTATGCCGGGCACTGTTCCTTACTATTATTATTATTACGTTTATGTTTATTATTTTTGAGATAGAGCAGGGGAGAGGCTGAGAGAGGGGGAGACAGAGGAGCTGAAGCGGGCTCTGCGCTGACACCAGAGAGCCCAACGCGGGGCTCGAACTCACGAACTGTGAGATCATGACCTGAGCCGAAGTCGGACGCTTAACCAACCGAGCCACCCAGGCGCCCCCGCCGGGCACTGTTCTGGGTGCGGGAACTGAAAGATCCAAGTCTCCGCCCTGAGGGCACTGATGTTCTGGTCAGAGGGAGGCTGGTGACAAAGGTAGAGCCTGGCGGGTGGTGATAGGTGCCGGGGAGCCAAAGCGTCATCTGTGGGAGGTGAAGTGCTGGCGTGTGTACAGCGGGGGGTCGGAATGCAGGTGTCAGGGATTTAAGGAGGAAGTCTGGAAACGGTAGCATTGGAGCCAAGACCTGAAGGGGCTGAAGAAGTGGCAGGAGATGATATGTGAGAGGGAGGGAGCCCTCCCAACCCAGGGAGTAGCGAGTAAGGAGTAGCGAGCAAAGGCCCTGAGGCAGGAACCTAGTGGGGCATTCCTGGGATAGCAAGAAGGCTAGCGGGTCTGAGGTGCTGTAAGGCAGGGAGGAGGGCCGATGAGGTCAAAGAGATAACGGGGACAGATCACCTGGGGCCTCGTGGGCCTCCTAAGACTTGAGCTCTTATGAGTGCGGTGGCTGCTCCGGGAGGCTTTTGAGCAGAGGAGGGAGGTGGGCCAGCTCAGGAAAGAGCAGGTTGAGGGTGAAGGCCAGGAGTGAGGTGTCTGTTCACACCCCAGCGGAGAATCCAGGACGGAGTGATGAACCGGAGTTTGGGCAGGATGTGGTGATCTGGAAGGTTCTGCAGACTGCGGGCAAGGAAGGCCGAGGGACTTAGCGGGGTTGGGGGTGGGGTGACGATCGACAGAGGGGAACAAAGGAGAGAAGAGAGGCCATATCTAGAGGCGGGAGGTGAGGAGGCAGAGGAAAGCCAGGAGATTCGGGGGTCCCAGCAGCCTAGAGAAAAGGGTTTCCAGGAGGAGGACGGGATGGGGGGCCTTGCGGGGAGCGGGGCGACGGGGCCAGAGCCAGTGCAGCAGGTGCAGGACGGAAGGAGGGGGCGGATGCCCCGTCCCCTGCTGCCAGCATAGTGGGCCTCCTGCTCGGAGTGCTGAGGGACCAGGAGCAGGTCAGTGAGGCCAGCTGGGCAGGCGAGAAGGTCACAAGGGGCCCTGACGCCCAGATCTTCGGTTCCTCCCTATGCAGGCCATTCATTCATTCATTCATGAATTGTTTCCTTGTGCGTTTATTTCCCACTCTCTCCCGCGACCACCCAGAGAGGGCAGGGCTGGGACGGAACAGCTGGGTGGGAGGAGGGCGCCTGACTCAGCCTGAGGGTCAGGGAGGGGTTCCCAGGGGAGGGAATGCAGTGGGGAATAAGAGAGAATTGGTGGGGCGCCTGGGTGGCTCAGTCGGTTAAGCGTCCGACTTCAGCTCAGGTCACGATCTCACGGTCCGTGAGTTCGAGCCCCGCGTCGGGCTCTGGGCTGACGGCTCGGAGCCTGGAGCCTGCTTCCGATTCTGTGTCTCCCTCTCTCTGCCCCTCCCCCGTTCATGCTCTGTCTCTCTCTGTCTCAAAAATAAATAAACGTTAAAAAAAAAAATTAAAAAAAAAAGAGAGAGAGAATTGGTCCCTCCCCCAACGAAGTGGGAAGGATCACGGGTAGGAGACAATAAATACTGTCTCTCTCAGGAGAGAGAGAGAATTGGTCCCTCCCCCAACGAAGTGGGAAGGATCACGGGTAGGAGACAATAAATACTGTCTCTCTCAGGAGACTGAGATCAGGGCAGGCTTCCTGGAGGAGGGGACTTGTGAGAGGAAAACCTAAGAATGAGTACCCAACGAGAAGGCCCAGGCCACCCAAACTTTCTTCCTCTCGTTGGTTCATGAATGCCTATTCCTTAGCACCTATATTAGATTCCGTCTGCTGTGGTAACAAATCACTTTTTTCTTCTAGTTTATTTATTTATTTTGAGAGAGAGAGAGAGCGAGAGAGCGAGCACGCACACGAGGGAGGGTAGGTGAGGAGGAGAGACAGAATCCCAAGCAGGCTCCACACCACCAGCGCCGAGCCCGATGTGCGGCTCGAACTCACTGACTGTGAGATCATGACCTGAGCCGAGATCAAGAGTTGGGACACTTAACCGACTGAGCCACCCAGGCGCCCCTGTGGTAACAAATTACTAAACTTAGTGGCTCCAAACAACACAGATTCGTTGTCTCAACAGTTCTTGAGGTCGGGCGTCCACAATGGCTCAGCAGGGGCTGAGTTCCCTCTGCGGGCTCCGGGGAGAGTCTGTTTCCTTGCCTTTCCCCCACTTCTGGAGGCGGCCTGCGTTCCTCCGCCCGGGGGGGCCCCTTCTCCAGCTTCAAAGGCGGCAGCATAGCCTCTTGAACTCTCTCTCCCACCCACACTCTCCCGTCGTCTTCTTTCCCTTATAAGGGTCCTTGTGGAATTGCTCTGGGCCCCGTCGGGATAATCCCGGATCTCCCCATCTCAAGATACTTAGCACACCTGCACAATCTCTTTTGCCATGTAAGGTCACCTATTCACGGATTTCAGGGATTAGGGCTTGGCCTTCTTCCCGTGCAGGGTGGTGCTGGGGACACAGCGGTGACAGCCCCAGCTCAGTCCAGTGAGGAGACAGACCTGCCCCCAGACAGTGACGCCTGGAGTGGTCAGGGTGGGGATGGGGGCCCCGTGGTGGGGGCAGTTCAGAGGGGGCCTGCCCCGGTCTGCGGGAAGAGACTCATCTGAGAGTATATAGCAGGAGAAGGCATGAAGGTGTGGGGCCGGATCCCTGAGAGAGAGAGAGAGAGAGCACACAAGGTGCCCGTGGGGAGGGGCAGAGGGAGAGGGAGAGAGAGAATTCCGAGCAGGCGCTCAGTGCAGAGCCTGACTTGGGGCTCGATCCCAGGACCCTGAGATCATGACCCGAGCCGAAATCAAGAGTCGACGCTCAACTGAGTGAGCCACCCAGCTTCCCCGAGAAGCCTTCAAATTTAAAACTGAGGCATAGGAACAAGCCGGGAGGGTGACAGTGGGAGACGGAGAGCTTTAAGAAAAAAAAGAATGCTGGGCGCCTGGGTGGCTCAAGCGGTGAAGCATCCGACTCTTGATTTCTGTTCAGGTCATGATGTCAGGGTCCTGAGATTGAGCCCCACGCCTGCTTGGGATTCTCCCTTGCTCCCTGCCCCTCCCCGGCTCTCGCACTCTCTCTCTCTCTCTCTCTCTCTGTAAACAAATAAACTTAAAAAAAAAAGGGGCGCCTGGGTGGCGCAGTCGGTTAAGCGTCCGACTTCAGCCAGGTCACGATCTCGCGGTCCGTGAGTTCGAGCCCCGCGTCGGGCTCTGGGCTGATGGCTCGGAGCCTGGAGCCTGTTTCCGATTCTGTGTCTCCCTCTCTCTGACCCTCCCCCGTTCATGCTCTGTCTCTCTCTGTCCCAAAAAATAAATGAAAAACGTTGAAAAAAAAAATTAAAAAAAAAAAAAAAAAAAGGAAAGGAGACATACTCAAAGTATAGAAATTAACAGAAGGATGAGCCTGGGGGGGAGGGGGTAGGAAAAAAAGAGGCATAAAAATCAGGGACTAATGTTTTGTAGTTTCCACCAGGTGGCGACAAAACATTCTAACACCAGACCCAGAGCTGGGATTTTTCAGATATTGGCCAAAGACCTTGTGCTTAGCAAACCCTGATGCCTATTTGTATCTATATCTATCTCTCTCTCTTTTTTTATTTTATTTTTTTATTTTTTTAATGTTTTATTTATTTTTGAGACAGAGAGAGACAGAGCATGAACAGGGGAGGGTCAGAGAGAGGGAGACACAGAATCTGAAACAGGCTCCAGGCTCTGAGCTGTCAGCACAGAGCCCGACGCGGGGCTCGAACTCACGGACCGCGAGATCATGACCTGAGCCGAAGTCGGAGGCTTAACCGACCAAGCCACCCAGGCGCCCCTCTCTCTTTTTTTTTTTAAAACAAATTTTATTTACTTTGAGAGAGAGAGAGAGAGCGAGCGAGCACACCATGCCAAAGGGGGAGAGGTAGAGAGGAGGAGAAGGAGAATCCCAGGAAGGCTCTGTACTGTCCGTGCAAAGCCCAATGCGGGGCTCAAACCCACGCACCACGAGATCATGACCTGAGCCGAAGTCGGATGCTTAACTGAGCCCCCCAGGTGCCCCTGTATCTATCTCTTTATCTACTTTCCCAGTGCAGACCTCAGTGCAGACGCCCCCTCCAGGAAGCCCTCCTGGATCCCCAGGCTGGGGATGACCGTGGATGAACCTCTGTGGGTTTGGGAGCCCCGCGAGGGGAGGGCCGGGCCTGTCTCCGTCACCACTGTGTCCCCAGCACAGGGCCAGACGCAGAGCAGGGCCTCAGGGACCGTGCATGGGATAACGGACGGAATTTTTTGGCTCCGCTCTGCCCAGCACGTTGGGTCCTGGGCACAGCTGGGCGCTGACAGGCTCTCTGCCCTGCAGTTCCGGAACTTCAAGATAATTTACCGACGCTACGCTGGCCTCTACTTCTGCATCTGCGTGGATGTCAATGACAACAACCTCGCCTACCTGGAGGCCATCCACAACTTCGTGGAGGTGCAGGGGCAGGCGGGGGGTGGGGGGGGGCGGGGGAGCGGGTAGGGGCGCTGTGGCCCCCGGCCCGACTCCCCCCAGAACCACCCCTGGTCTCCCCTCGGGATGCCCAGACCCTCACCACCTCCACCGGGTGGGGGGGGGGGGGGGGGCCTCCCTCTGCCCCTCCCTGCCCGTACAGTTTCCTCTTTCTCCCTCTGCCTGTCTGTCTGTCATGTCTGCCGTCGTTCGCTCTCCGATCATCCCTGCCCCTGACTTTCTGCCTCTGACCGTCTTTGTCACCGCGTCTTTCCTCCTCCCTGCCTCCCCCTTCCTCAGTTTCTCTGCGTGTCTCTCCCTGCCCGGCTCTTAACCATCTCTGCCTCCTCCCCCAGGTCTTAAACGAGTATTTCCACAACGTCTGTGAGCTGGACCTGGTGTTCAATTTCTACAAGGTGGGCTTCCGGTCGGGAGGAGGGAGGAGGGCGGGCCGCCCGGTGCCTCTGCCCCTGTCCGTTTCCTGGCTCTCTGTCATCAGGGGTTCGGACCAGCACCTGTTGGGGGGTGGGGAGGCCTCCCTCACACCGGGGTCTCCCCCCCCGCCACCCCGCCCCATCGACCTCCCTCCGCTCAGGTTTACACGGTCGTGGACGAGATGTTCCTGGCCGGCGAGATCCGCGAGACCAGCCAGACGAAGGTGCTGAAGCAGCTGCTGATGCTCCAGTCCCTGGAGTGAGGGCGCAGGCCCCCCACCCGCCCCGGTCCCCCGGCTCCCTGCTCGCCCCCTTGCCAGGCCCGGGCCACCCCGGTGCCCTCCCTCAGCCGCCCGGGAGGAAGGCCCCCGCTGGGCCCGGGGCCACCAGGAAGGAGACTGCACCCCACCGCCTCCGGGCCCAGCCGTGGGTGGAGGCCACCTCGCGCCTTCCGGGTAACCGTGCCCTTGTCGTGTGACGCTGTGAGTGCACGCGTGGAGCTCCCAATAAACCCGTGGTCCCGCCCGGCCTGTGTCTCTGAGCCCTCGCCTGTTCGCCCTAGAAGCCGCAGGCGCCGAGGGACGCCCCGCCATCCGTCGTCGGTCGGTCGGTCGGTCGGTCGACTAACACCCGTCGGCCTGAGTGAGGCGGGTGCACCGGGTGCATTCCCGCCCGCCCGACCTGGAGGGGCGAGGGGTTTAGACACTGAGCACTTGCCACTGAAATAGTGATACTCCTGCCAACATCTAACAGCAGCAGGCGTCACCTTCCCTAATCCTCACGAGGTCATGACGAAGGGACTGTCAGTATCCCCGCTTTCCAGGTGAGATCACTGAGGCTCGGGAAGGTCGAAAGACTTGCCCGCAGTCACATAGCTAGTGTGGCTAAGCTGGGTTGGTTCTGAGCCCTGGCAGGTGGCTCCAGAATCTTTCTTTTTTTTTTTTTCTTTAATGTTTATTTTTTTATTTAAATTTTTTTTTTCAATGTTTTTTATTTATTTTTGGGACAGAGAGAGACAGAGCATGAACGGGGGAGGGGCAGAGAGAGAGGGAGACACAGAATCGGAAACAGGCTCCAGGCTCCGAGCCATCAGCCCAGAGCCCGACGCGGGGCTCGAACTCACGGACCGCGAGATCGTGACCTGGCTGAAGTCGGAGGCTTAACCGACTGCGCCACCCAGGCGCCCCTCTTTAATGTTTATTTTTGAGAAAGAGTGAGCGAGCGGGGAAGGGGCAGAGAGAGAGGGAGACAGAGGATCCAAAGCGGGCTCTGTGCTGAGAGCAGAGAGCAGAGAGCCAGGTGTGGGGCTCGAACTCATGAACCGCAAAATCATGACCTGAGCCGAAGTCTGACGCCTGACCAACTGAGCCGCCCAGGCATCCTGGTTGATAAGAGTTTTGTTTTGTTTTTCTTTCTTTTTTTAAAAAAAAAAAATTTTTTTTTTTAACACTTATTTATTTTTGAGACAGAGAGAGACAGAGCATGAGCAGAGGAGGCTCAGAGAGAGAGGGAGACACAGAATCCGAAACAGGTCCTGGGCTCTGAGCTGTCAGCCCAGAGCCCGACGCGGGGCTCGAACTCATGGACCGCGAGGTCAGGACCCGAGCCGAAGTCGGACGCCCAACCGACTGAGCCACCCAGGCGCCCCTTGTTTTGTCTTTTAAGTTTATTTATTTACTTGAGAGAGAGACCGCGTGAGTAGGGGAGGGGCAGAGAGAGAGACTCCCAAGCAGGCTCCACACCGTCAGCAGGGAGCCCGATGCGGGGCTCGAACCGTGAGATCATGACGGGAGCCCAAACCAAGAGTCGGATGCACACCCAGCCAGCTGTCGCCCAGGCGCCCCGGCGGTCGCTAATAGACTTTATCTCGCAGGGTTTGCTTGAGGGTGAAGTCAATCCTGAGAAAGTTGAGGGGGTGCGTGACATTAGGAAGCAAACGCTCACTGCACAGACCTGAAGTGCCGGCTGCGGGCCGGGCCCTGTCACAGACACCAGAGACGTCTGCGGAAGCGGACAATGAGCAGCCGGCCCGCAGAGGCGACTTTGTAGACACAATCGTTACAACAGCGTGTTAGTTTCTCGCTGCTGCCGTAACGACTTTCCAAGAACTCGGTGGCTTCAAACGCCGGGGATTGGCGACTGACCACCGGAGGAGGGGTGAGGGTGGAGCGTCTGCGGCTGTCGAGGGGGTGGGAGGTGAGGCCCTCCCCGGGATGGGGAAAGAGCGGGTGGGAGGAATATGCTGAGGTTCTCGGTTCTCGGGACATGGCGAGCGTGTGAGTTTCCTGCAGCTGCTGTAACCTACAACCACAAAGCAAGGTGGCGGAAAAGGAGAAATCAAGCCCCTCACAGTTCCGGGGGCCAGAAGTCTGAAATCAAGGTGTCAGCAGGGCCCTGCTCTCCCCGCCCGCCCCCCACCGCCCCCGACACCCCAGGGTGGGGGGATCCTTCCTTGCCTCTTTCAGTTTCCCGTGGCTCCTGACATCCCCTGGGCAGGGACCACGTCCCTCCAGTCTCGGCCTCCATCGTCACGTGCTCTTCCCTCCTTGCCTGCACCTTCTCCTTTCCTTTCTCTTACAGGGACACTGGTCACCGGATTTAGGGTCCTCCAGGAATTATCCTATATGATAATATCTATTATATTATATATAATATATCTAATATATCATATATTATCTATATGATCTTGGGGAGCCTGGGTGGCTCAGTCACTTGGGCATCTCGATTCTGGCTCAGGTCCTGATTTCGCAGTTGCCAGGATTCCGGGATTTGTGCTCCACTGACAGTGCGGAGCCTGCTTGGGATTCTCTCTCTCTCTCCCTCTGTCTTTGCCCCTCTCCTGCTCATTCTCTCTCTCTCTCTCTCTCTCTCTCTCTCTCAATAAATACGAAAAAGGGGATAATTTACATGATCTCATCTCACGATCTTTTAACATAATGACATTGGCAAAGACCCTTTTTCTGAATAAGGTCATGTTCACAGGCTCCAGGACGTGGCATATCTGGGGAGGTGGGCTGGGGGACCATCCATCACTAGAGTGGGTTTGAGATACCTTGGGTCATCCAGGAAAGGTGACCAGGAGGCCTTTGAACACGCGGACTCTAAGGCTCAGAGAGGGAAGGATGTAGGGAGCGTTCCCTAATTTGTGCATTCAACACCTGTTTCTTGGGCACCTACTACGTGCCAGTCACTGTTTAGCCCTGGGCGGATACCACAGCGAGCAGGACAGGTCACCTGAAGGTGATGGGGCGATGCATACATAAGCAAGTCCGTATCCGCTATGTCACAAAGTGAGGAGTGCAGCGGAGGCAAATAAAACAGGGAGAGGAGGCAGAGAAGCGTGGCGGATGCCATTTCTGTTCGAGATGACGGTCCGGAAAGCCTCTCCGGAGGAGGTGACGCTGGAGCTGAGAGTGAGAGAGGGGAGGGAGTGAACCATGGGAGATTTCAGGGGACGACTGTCCCAAGCAGCGGGAACAGCAGGTGCAAAGGCCCTGGGGCAGAACATGCAAGGAAGCCAGCATGGCGGGAACAGCGTGGGCAGAGGGGAGAGTGGAGGTGATGTGTTCAGAAGATAGAAGCATTGTGGGACAGGAAGGGGACGGCAGATTGCAGCGAGTTGCACCAGCTGTGGTGAGGACACTGGGTTGAGATGAGAGCCACAGGAAGGATTGTTTGTTGGTGGTGGTTGGGAGGGCTTGGGGGGAAGGTGGTGACGGCTTTGTTGAGCTCGACCTCGCACTGCATGCAATTCCCCCACTTAAAACGTACACTTCAGAAGCTTTCAGGGTATTTGCAGGGGTGAGTTACATCACCACGATCACTGTTATTACTGAATTTATTATTATTTTTAATGTTTTATTTATTTTTGAGAGGAGGGACGGGGGGGTGGGGAGAAACAGGAGATCTGAAGCGGGGTCTGGGCTGACAGCAGAGAGCCCGACGCGGGGCTCGAACTCACAAACTCTGAGATCACGACCCGAGCCGAGATGGGACGCTCAACCCACTGAGCCACCCAGGCGCTTTCAACGTGTGAAAATCCTCATCACCCCCCAAAAGACACCCGTGCCCTCAATTGCTGGCACCCCGCAATCCAGCCACCACCTTCCCCCAGACCTGCCCACCCACCAACCTTCTTTCGGTCTCTGTGACTCTGCCCGTTCTGGACGTTTCATAGAAACGGAGTCCTACCACCCGCGCTGCTCGCGAATGCTGAGCCGGGGGGGGGACGGAGAACGGCTAGCTGGGATTTCAGGGAGCCGAGAGGCCAGCAAGGTGACTGGAAGAGTCTGGGCGACAGAGGCCGCTGGCAGGGGCCAGGGCGGGGGGGCACCGCGACCGAAGTAAAGGGGGGGGGGGGCGACACCGGATTCCGGACACGTTTTGAAGGCGGAGAGAGGACTTGCTGACAGTGTGAGGTCAGCTGGGAGAGAAGTCAAGGATCCCTCCCGATTTTTCAGCCCCGAGCGTCGGGGGTCGCGGGGGCCTCCTTTTCCAGGAGCGCGAAGCCAGCGGGAAGAACACGTCTAGTTGGTGCGCTCGAGTGTCCACGCGAGCGGTGCTTGGTGGGTCTGCGGCTCAGGAGAGGACGTTTGGAAGTTGCTAGAACGCTGCAGGTATGGACGGCCGGCCACGAGGTCGCTGAGGTCGCCACGGTGGGGGGCGGGGGAGGGAGAAAGAGGAAGAGGAGCGATCAGAGGGTAACAGAGAGGCTGACAGGCCAGTGCATAGGAAGGAAAGCCACCCAGCGCAGCGTCATCCGATCAAGGGGACCGGGGGGCTCAGGAGGAGAGAGTACCTGTGCCTTCCGTGCCGTTCAGATCACTGCACGATGGCCCTGTCAGGATGGCTCGCTTAGGAATACCTAATGGAGGGGCGCCTGGGTGGCTCAGTCGGTTGGGCGGCCGACTTCGGCTCGGGTCATGATCTCGCGGTCCGTGAGTTCGAGCCCCACATCGGGCTCCGCCCTGGCCGTGCAGAGCCTGCTTGGGATTCTCTCTCCTTCTCTCTCTGCCCCTCCTGTGCAGGCTCTCTCTCTCTCTCTCTCTCTCTCTCTCTCTCTCTCTCTCTCAAAATAAATAAATAAACTTTTTGTAAAAAAAGGTGAATTTTAGGATGTGTGAATGTACCTCAATTCTTAAAAGAAAGAAAGTGAAAAACAAAGAAAAGCTGCTGAGGGGTCACATCAGAGAAGGGCAGAGAATTGGCCACTGGATTTGGTAAAGTGGGGTCAGCGGGGACCAGAGCAGGGCTGGTGGAGCCCGATCCCTGGACCAATCAGAGCGGCTTCTGGAGAGCCCAGGAAAGAACAGGACGAAAGCCCCTAGAAACCCCTGGGAGGAAGTGTTGCTCTAAAAGAAAACAGTGGCTGGGGAGGGATGTGAGATCAGGGAGATGGGGATTTTTTTTTTTAATGTTTATGTATTTATTTTTGAGAGAGAGAGAGCACAAGCAGCATAGGGGCAGAGAGAGAGAGGGAGACGCAGAATCCGAAGCAGGCTCCAGGCTCCGAGCTGTCAGCACAGAGCCCGACACGGGGCTCGAACCCACGAACTGAAAGATCGTGACCTGAGGCGAAGTCTAATGCTTAAGCGACTGAGCCACCCAGGTGCCCCAGGACTGGTGTCCTCTAAGAAGGGGAAATTTGGCCCCAGGGACAGACGGGCTCAGAAGAAAGACAAGTGAGGACACGGGAAGAAGACGGACACCCACAAGCCAAGGAGAAAGGCCTAGAACGGATTCTTGCTCCCAGCCCTCAGAAGGAACCAATCCTGCAACACTTCTGACCTCCTGGGCCACGGGACAATACACTTCTGCCGTTTAAGCCACCCGGTCTGTGGGCCTTTCTTAAAACAGCCCCGGGAAACTAATCCATGTGGGAAAACAAAGCTACAAGAAAAGGCAAGAATCTTTTGAGCAGGAAGGAATACGAGGGCTTGCCTAACCAGAAATCAAGATCATCATTATTTAGCCTCAGCCACTAAGAGACCATGGTATTTGTGTAAGATTAGGCAAGCAGATTACCAAAAAAAGAACAGACGGCTCAGAAACAGACCCACACATTCATGGAGATTTCATAAGAGACAGAAGGTCGCCTTTCAGATCACGGAGGAAGGATGTGGGTTATCCACATGGGGCTGTCTAGAAAAGACTGCATTGAAAGTAAAGCCTCTGGACATCAAAAGACACTGTAAACAAAATGAAAAGATATGCCACAAGTTGTGGATGATAGTTGCAATCCATATACCTGACAGAGGGATTCGTGTCCGTAATATATAAAGAGCTCTTGACTAATCAATAAGAACAAGACAGGGGCGCCTGGGTGGTTCAGTGGGTTAAGCATCCGACTTCGGCTCAGGTCGTGATCCCGCGGTCGGTGGGTTCGAGCCCCACATCGGGCTCTGGGCTGACAGCTCAGGGCCCGGAGCCTGCTTCGGATTCCGCGTCTCCCTCTCTCTCTGCCCCTCCCCAGCTTGCACTCTGTCTCTCTCTCTCAAAAATAAATACACATTAAAAAGTTAAAAAAAAAAAAAAAAGAACAAGACAAAACTGAATGAATAACTGTGCAAAAGAGGGAGGGGAAAACAGCCCCGGAAGTTCTGGAAGATGAGGAAAGGAGGCTGGTGATGAGATGGGAGATCTCTACCTCACACCGTATACCAAACATCTGCGATGTAACCTATCTGTAGTTATCAGCCCCCTGGGTGAAGACGGGCCTGGCGGAAGGGGGTGGAAGCTTCATCAACCTGGCTGAGAGTGAATTCAAGGTAAAGACGGGAGAAATTCTTTCTTTCCGGCCTGGGCAAGGGAGAGGCCGGCCCAGGCCAGAGGGAAACGGGAGGTGGAAGACAAGGGTGGCTCTGTGCCCAGCACTTGCCTGAGTCTTGTCAAGGGTGGCCAGGGTCAGCCGTGCCTTTCCTTCCCCTGTGACGCCCGCCCTTGGCGGACCACATCCTCTCTAATTGCCCTAGCGCATGTCAGGCACTTCCGGTGTGCAGCTCATGCTCAGTGGCTTGAGTCGCCTACTTTCTCGGGCGGCACAGACATCCTTCCAGACATGTGGGCTGGAAACTTTGAAGGGCCTCATGACTCACCTCTGCATCGCACAGCCCACATCCCCGCCAGCAGGAAGTCCTGTGGGTTTGAGCTTCAGAATGTATCCAAAGCCTGACCCCCCACAGCCACCACCCCGGTCCCAGAGCCATCGTCCCTCACCTTAGCCATGGCGGTCACCTTAACCGGGACAGAAGGTTCCTTACGCGACGGCAGAACCCTTTCGCAGGAAGTGCACGATGTCACTTGCTTCTTTGAATCCCTTCTGCGGGGCCCCCGGGTGGCTCAGTTGATTGAGCATCCGACTCGCTCAGGCCACAATCTCACGGTTCATGAGTTCAAGCCCCTCGTCGGGCTTGGTGCTGACAGCGTGGAGCCTGCTTTGGATTCTCTGCCTCCCTCTCTCTCTTGCAAAAAAGAAAAACAACGAAAAAAAAATCCCATAGGAATCCCTCCTGCGGCTCTTGCCTCACTCAGAAGGACCTAACGACGCTGCTGTCCCCTCTTTTGCCCCTTTGCTGTTCCTTGAGCTTATCAGACACAGTCCTGCCTCAGGGCCTTTGCACTTATTCTCTCTGCCTGGGACACAGTTCCCCCAGATATTTGTGTGGCTCCTTCTCTCACCTCGTTCAGGTCTCTACTCTAATGTCACCTCCCCCTGCCTGGCCTTCCTGACCTCACCACAGAAAATAGTTATCCCTGGGGCACCCGGCTGGCTCACTCAGGAGAGCACGCGACTCTTGATCTCGGGGTTACGAGTTGGAGCCCCACGTTGGGCACAGAGATTCCTTGAAAACAGAATCTTAGGGGCGCCTGGGTGGCTCAGTCGGTTGAGCATCTGACTTCGGCTCAGGTCACGATCTCGCGGTCTGTGAGTTCGAGCCCCGCGTCGGGCTCTGGGCTGACAGCTCAGAGCCTGGAGCCTGCTTCGGGTTCTGTGTTCTCGCTCACTCTCTGTCCCTCCCCTGCTCCTGCTCTGTCTCTCCCTGTCTCTCTCTCTCTCAAAAATGAACATAAAATTTTTTTTAATAAAAAAAATCTTAAAAACACACTCAATAATGATGCGTAGAAAACGCTCAAGAAATATTAAATGAGTGAACGAACAAATGAGTCCTCTCCCCAGCCCCAAAAGGTAGGGGAGAGGACTATCCCATTTCACAGGTGAGGAGACTGAGGCCCAGAGAGGCAAAGTCACCTCCTGGAGGCCACCCAGTTCCTATCTGTTGAGTTCTTGCTGCAAGGAAGGCTCGGCGCTCGGCCCCCAACTTGAAGGTTCTCTGACGGGGTCTGATTGTCCCCTGCTGGGCAGGTGAGGGCCAAGTCACTTAGCTGGCGCACAGACCCGGGAAGCGGTAGACCCGGGATTCGAGCCTGTCTGGGGTCGGGGCCATCGTTTCCCCTGTGGCTGCCCGCGAGCCGGTGTGAGAGGCCGAGCGAGATAACTCGACACCCTGATTCCATTTGTTGTTGTTTCAAACGTTTGCTTTTCATCCTCAACGGACGGGTTAACCCTGTGCTCTCATACCCCACCCAGGGCCCTGGACTTATTTGGAAGCCAATCCCAGATGTCACCTCAAGCGGCCACACGTCCCTTGGTATCCAGGCAGCCTTGGTGTCGCCGAATCTTCAGACATTGAAAACCACGACATGACAGGGGTGCCCGGGGGGGGGGGGCTCAGTCGGTTAAGCGTCTGACTCTTGATTTTGACTCAGGTCATGATCTCACGGTTCGTGAGATCGAGCCCCGCTCCGGACGGACAGCTCGGAGCCTGGAGCCTGCTTGAGATTCTCTGCCTCCCTCGGCTCAGGTCCCGATCTCACAGTTCATGAGTTCGAGCCTCGCGTCGGGCTCTGTGCTGACAGCTCGGAGCCTGGAGCCTGCTTCCGATGCTGTGTCTCCCTGTCTCTCTGTCCCTCCCCCACTCGGGCTCTGTCTCTCTCTCTCAAAAATAAACAAGCATAAAAAAGTTTTTAAATAAAAAAAAAAAACCCAGACACAGAAGACCAACATATGATCCATTTATGTGAAATCTGCAGAAGCAGCAAATCTATAAAGACAGAAAATAGACTGGTTGTTTACCCGGGGCTGGGAGGGAGGGAGAGATTGGGGAGTGATGGCTAAGGGGTATGGTGGTGTTTTTTTTTTTAATTTTTTAATGTTTATTTATTTTTGAAAGAGAAAGAGAGAGAGACAGAGCACGAGCAGGGGAGGGGCAGAGAGAGAGGGAGACCCAGAATCCGAAGCAGGCTCCAGGCTCCGAGCCATCAGCACAGAGCCCGATGCGGGGCTCGAACCCACGAACTGGAGAACAGATTAGTGGTCACCAGGGGTCCAGAAGGAGGTCAGAGCAGGGAAAATGGGGGTGGCCACGCCAGGACAATGCGGGGTCGGTGAGGGAGACATTGTGATGGAATGATCTGTATTCCGACCCGGTCAGTGTCGGGACATCCTGCTTGGGATACCGGACAGTCGATCCTTGTTATTTGTAGATTCCATACTTGCGAATGCAAATACGGAAACCCCCAAAGTCAATACTGGCGGCACTTTCCGGGTCATTCCCAGACATGCACAGAATGGAAAAAAAATAAGTCAATAAATAAAAAACTTGAGTTGCCCAACACACATTCTGAAGTTGAACGGGGCTACAGGTCTGCCTTCCCCTTGCAGCTCCCACGCTGTAAACAAGCGTCCTTTTCACGGTCTATTTAAGTGCCACATTTTATACATTTTTGTGCTTTCTGTCAGTGGTTTTCCTGTTTAAAACAGCCCCCAAGAGTCGTGCTGTCCAGAGTCCCCACGCGCAAGAAGGCTGGGATATGCCTCACGGAGAAAACGTGGACGATGTTTACGTGCGTTAGAAGAACTTCCCTCAGGTGTGAGTTACAGAACTGTTGGCCTGAGTTCAAGGCGAAGGAATCCACAAGGGATGTTATGTAAGGTGTTTTCAAACAGAAACACACAGAAAACAAAGTTACATATTAATGGTTTCGTGAACATGTTGTAAGCAGAAGCTGGCCAGAGCCTAACTGTATGCAGCCCCCGCCCCCAGCTCCGCCCCCCCCCCCCCCCCCCCCGCCCCCCCCGCCCCCCCGCCAACCACCGTGATTCAGTATTCGCTAACTCAGCATTTGCGGCAACTTGACATAGCATGACTGCCGCGAATGAAGAGAATCAACTGTACTATAGTTGTTTTTGTTTTTTTTTTTTTTAACATTTATTCACTTTTGAGAGAGAGAGAGCACACGTGAGTGGGGCGGGGAGGGGGCAGAGGGAGAGGGGGACAGAGGATCCCAAGCGGGTGCAATGCTGGCAGCAGCGAGCCTGAAAAGGGGGCTCAAACTCAAGCCGCGAGATCAAGACCCGAGCCGAAGTCAGATGCTTAACTAACTGAGCCCCCCAGGTGCCCCTCAGCTGTACGCCACTTTTATAAGATGTTCCCATTGGAGAAAGCTCAGTAAAAGGCACACAGGATCTCTCTGTATTTGATTTATTTCTTTAGCATTTTTTAAAAATTTTAAAATTTAATTTTTAAAAAAGTAATCTCTTTGCCTGATGTGGGGCTTGAACTCCTGACGCCAAGATCAACAGTGCGATGCTCCAGTGACCGAGCCAGCCAGGCGCCCCTCTCTGTGTTGTTTTTATTTTTAGTTTCTTAATGTTTATTTGTTTTTGAGAGAGAGAGAGAGAGAGAGAGAGAGAGAGAGAGACACGCGGGGGGAGGGGGGGTGAGTGGGGGAGGGGCAGAGAGAGAGGGAGACACAGGATCCAAAGCAGGGCTCCAAGCTGTCAGCACAGAGCCCGAGGCGGGGCTCGAACTCACAGGAGGGAGCTCATGGCCTGAGCCAAAGTCGGACGCTTAACTGACTGAGCCGCCCAGGAGCCCTCTCTGCGTTGTTTTTTAAAACTGCAACGTGAATCTGGGGCGCCTGGGTGGCTCGGTCGGTTAAGCGTCCGACTTCGGCTCAGGTCATGATCTCGCGGCTGGTGGGTTCGAGCCCCCGCGTCGGGCTCTGTGCTGACAGTTCAGGGCCTGGAGCCTGGTTTGGATTCTGTGTCTCCCTCCCTCTCTGCCCCTCCCCCGCTTGCCCAAGCTCTCTTGCTCTCAAAAATAAATAAACATTAAAAATTAAAAAAAAAATTGTTAAATAAACAACAATAAAATAACGCGCTGTCCTGGAATCCTGAAAACAGCCTTTGTTATCACTAGACCATACACACACACTGTGATTTTGGAGATTTATTCATTCTTTCAACAAACACTTCCTTTAAAAAAAAAATTTAATGTTTATTTTTGAGAGAGAGAAAGGGCATGCTCAGGGGAGGGGCAGAGAGAGAGGGAGACACAGGATCAGAAGCAGGCTCCAGGCTCCGAGCCGTCAGCACCGAGCCCGACGCGGGGCTCGAACCCACGGACGGCGAGATCATGACCTGAGACAAAGTCGGATGCTTCACCTAAGACTGAGCCCCCCAGGCGCCCCTGAGATATGTATCGGCTGGTTCAGTTTCCTGCTCCGAAAATTATCTGCTCAAGTCCTTCGTCCGTGTTTCTCGGCCCCTCCCCCGCTCATGCTCTGTCTCTCTCAAGGTAAATAAATACACTTGAAACAAAAAATAAATCAGTAGATGGAACCATCAGGAATGAACTTGGCCAAGCCACTTGATCTTTTCGAGCCTTGGTTTGCCCATGTGTCAAGCAGGGTCGAAGAGGTGGGAGGCATTGCACGAGCCCGCGTCCCGAATTGCTTTTAGGGCCGCGCGGGGCACATCGTCAGCCCCGAATAAATCTCAGCCACGAGTCACGGTAAGAGTTCAATCGCTACAGAAGTTCTTGTGACTGAGATTTGGCTTCCTCCCTTCTGCCCTGGCTGTCTGTCCCCCCCCCACCCCAGATGTCGCAGCAATCCGTGTAAAAACCTAAGTTGATCACATCTCTTCTCTGCTCGAAACCCCCTGGTGGCTCCCGTCTCAGAGCAAAAGCCAAGGTCTCACAAGGCTCCACGCCGTCTGTCACCCTGCCTAATGTCCCCATTGCATTTGCTGCCGCTGTTACCCTCACTTACTCTGTGAAGTGCATTGGCTCCTTGAAACCTGGTCATGATCTGAGCTTCCCCCCCCCCATCCCCCCTGCCAGAATCTTTCCTCTTCCTAGAATGCCCTTCCCACAATTCCAGGGGTCTGCTCAAATGTCATCTTGTCGCCCAGGACTTCCCTAAACACCCCATTTCAAATTCCAAACTTTGGGGCCGCCTGGGTGGCTCAGTGGGTTAAGCGTCCGACTTCGGCTCAGGTCACGATCTCTCGGTCCGTGAGTTCGAGCCCCACGTCGGGCTCTGTGCTGACAGCTCAGAGCCTGGAACCCGCTTCGGATTCTGTGTCTCCCTCTCTCTCTGCCCCTCCCCTGCTCGAGCTCTGTCTCTCAAAAATAAACATTAAAAAAAAAAATTCAAAAAAAAAAAAAAAAAGACAAATTTGTTATCTTACGATTCCGGAGGTCTGAAATGAGTCTTATCGGGCTCGAATCAAGCTGTGTTCCTTCTGGAGACCCTAGGGATGTGTCTGTTTCCTTGCTTTTTCCAAACTTCTAGAAGCTTCCCATATCCCTTGGCCCTTGGCCCTCTTTGCCTCACTCCTACCTCTGCCACTGTCATCACATCTCTCTCTCTCTCTCTCTCTCTCTCTCTCTCTCTGCCTCTCCTGCCTTCCTCTTTCCCTTATTAGGACCCTTGATGACATTCGATGCCCCCAGATGATCCGGGGTAATCTTCCCACTCACATAGTGGGCCCTCAATAGATATTTGTGGAGGGTCTACATATTATGGATGTTTTTCCTGATGACCTCAGACGCCCTTACTTCCACTCCCCCACCCCCCACCCCCAGCTTCCTCCTCCCCCTCTTCTCCCAAGAGCAGGGATCCAAGGTAGGAGAAGCCAGATTGGGCAGGGGAGGAGAGATTCGGAACAACCCTGGAAGGCTTCCTGGAGGAGGGAGTCAGGCCGGTAAAGGGCTTACAGATGATGACGCTCTCCCTCCAGAATGTGAGCCTGGCTGTTCCCATGGACACGGACAGCAGGTGCCACCCCCTGTGGCACAATCAATGGCAGACCCCCAGCTCCCTGGCCCGTGGTCCCCTGGCTTCTGTCACCCCTTCCTGTCCTAATTCTCCCGCAATTCCAAATGCACGGAGATGGCCGTTCCAGTGTGCTGGCTCCTCAGCGACTTGACCTCTTGTCCTCGAAAGACCTTGCCGTCAGCCCACCCTTCACCTCCCGCTCTGTCCTGTGACCAGAGGGGACACCTGTCACAGCCGACAACCACACACTTCCTCCACCATTTCAACTTAAAAAAAAAAAATTTTTTTTTAATGTTTATTTTTGAGAGAGAGACAGAGCGTGAGCGGGGGAGGGGCAGAGAGAGAGGGAGACGCAGGATCCGAAGCGGGTTCCAGGCTCCGAGCCGTCATCACAGAGCCCGACGTGGGGCTCGAACCCACGAACCGGGCGATCGTGACCTGAGCTGAAGGGGGACGCTCAACTGACTGAGCCACCCAGGTGCCCCACTCCTAAGTTTTTTTAGATTGTAAAAGATACATAACATAGGGGCACCTGGGTCACTCAGTCGGTAGAGCGAGCATCGACTCTTGATCTTGGGGTCGTGAGTTCAAGCCCCATGTTGGGTGTAGGCCTTACCTAAAAAAAAAAAAAAAAGGAAAAAATATGCATAACACAAACTTTATCATTTTAACCATTGAAAAGTGTAAGATTCAGGGCTTGGGTGGCTCAGTTGGCCAAGTATCTGACTCCTGATTGTGTCTCAAGTCAGGATCCTAGGGTCGTGGGATGGTGCCCCATGTCAGGCTCCTTGCTGAGGGGAGAGCCTGCTTGGGATTCTCTCTCTCTCCCCCTCTCCCTTCTTGTGCTCTCTCATGTGCGCTCTCTCTCAAAATAAATAAGTAAACAGTTACAAAAAATAAAATAGGGGCGCCCGGGTGGCTCAGTCAGTTGAGTGGCCGACTTCGGCTCGGGTCACGATCTGGCGGTTCGTGGGTTCGAGCCCCGCATCGGGCTCTGTGCTGATGGCTCATCGGGCTCTGTGCTGATGGCTCAGAGCCCGGAGCCTGCTTCGGATTCCGTGTCTCCCTCTCTCTCCCCCGCCCCCACTCATGCTCTGTCTCTCAAGAATAAATAAACGTTACAAACAATAAAAAAAAAGTAAAATAAAAGGGTAAACTTCAGTGTCATTCAACGCATTCACAATGCTGTGCAACTATCCCCACTGTTTCGGTCTCTACAGACTTGTCTCTTCTGGATAGTTCATATGGATGGAACCATACAATATTTATCCTCTGGCATCTGGGTTCCTTCACTCAGTGCGATGTTTCAAGGTTCATCCACCTCGTCAGAACTTCCTTTCATTTTTTTCCCCCCACTGAGGTATTTTATTTTTACGTACGTATTACACCCTTCGAGAAAGACTGCCGGGACTCTCCCTCCTATACGTTGTTGTCCTACTTCCTCTTGGTCCGAGACACCAGCTGTGGTTTGTCAGTGCAAATAAAATCAGACTAATGGGACGGGTCTGGAAGCTTCAGAGCAATTTTCCCAGCTCCGTGATCGTCAGTGATTTCCGTGTAATCGGGCTTCGTCATCGCAATCAGAAGCTGGAAAATGACTCTGGAGCGTGGCCTAATAAGAACTTGGCAGATGCTCCCCTCGTCGGCATTGTTAATGCTCTGGAGTTCTCGAAAGCCTCCGCCAGGACGTTCACACCAGCCTGATGGAGGCGGGGAAGGATGGAGGGCGAATAATGTTCCCTTGTGTGGACCTACGACATTTGGGTTATCCACTCATTCGTCGGTGGACTCGAGTTGTTTCCTAGACGGTTCAGACGCCTACGTCTCCTCCCTTTCTGCCCACTCTCAGTGGGGACGTTGCTTTCTACATCACTGAGAGAAGAGAACCCACCAGAGGAAAACCTTCCCAGACTCCTCCCCACCCATCTACCTCTTGCCTCCTCCCACTACTCGGTGTATCAGTTATCTACTGCTGCGTAACAAAAAATCCCTCTATGACATCCATGGATTCTGTAGGTCAGGAATTTGAGCGAGGCACAGCGAGGACAGCTTGTCTCTGCGCCCCGATATCTGGGGCCTCGGCCGGCTAGAGTGGCAGACCTGGGAGGCAACTCCCTGCTGGGAGCCGGAAATAGCTGGAGGAATCTTCGCGACGTCCGGGAGTTGGTGCCGGCAGCTGGTGGCCAGGACCTCAGCTGGGCTGACGGCTGCCATACCTTTATGGGACCTCCCGGCGTGGGCTCCTTGATCATCCGCACAGCCAAGTGGCCGGGTTCCAGGAGCGGGTGCCCTAAAAGCAAGTGGGAGATACCTGGTCCTCGGAAGCCTCACCTCCACTCGCTTTACTGGTCTGCGTAGACGCGAAGTTTTGCCCAGTGTCAAGGGCGAGGGAACGTACCCTCACACAAAACACCCTCAGCGGGAGTGGGGGGGGGGGTGTGTGGCGCGGCGCCCGGGTGGCTCAGCCGGTTAAGCATCCGTCTCCCGGTTTGGGCTCAGGTCGCGATCTCAAGGTTCATGAGTTCGAGCCCCATGTCGGCCCCGCGCTGCCAGTGTAGAGCCTGCTTGGGATTCTCTCTCTCTCTTCTTGTCTCCCTGCCCCTCCCCCACTCACGCTGTCTCTGTCTCTCTCAAAAGAAACACATACGCTTAAAAAAAAAACCACAGTGGGAGGCACGTCGAGGTCGCACTGTAAGAGCGTGTGGGATGGGAGAGATTGTTGTGTCTATCTTTGGCAAACGCTGTGGCCGCCCTTGAGCCTGGGGACCCTTCCTGTTTTGCCTAGATATGGACAACATTCCAGCCGGGCTCCTCTCTCTCCTCCGCTTCTCCTCTGGCATCTAGGAATCTAGCTCACCCCCACCAGCACTCAAAACGGTTTGATCTTCTCTGACCTTTCTATTAAAAAAAAAAAAAAAAATACTGATCCGAGCGCTTGGGTGGCTCAGTTGGCGAAGCGTCTGACTCTTGATTTCGGCTCAGGTCACGATCTCACGGTTCACGAGTTCGAGCCCCGCATCGGGCTCTCTGTCGGCAGTGCAGTCTACTTGGGATACTCTGCCTCTGTCTCTCTCTCTCTCTCTCTCTATCAAAAATAAATAAATAGGGGCGCCTGGGGGGTTCAGTCAGGTAAACGTCCAACTTCAGCTCAGGTCATGATCTCACGGTCGTGAGTTCGAGCCCCGCGTCAGGCTCTGTGCTGACCGCTCGGAGCCTGGAGCCTGCTTCGGATTCTGTGACTCCCTCTCTCTCTGCCCCTGCCCCGCTCACAGTCTCTCTCTCTCTCTCTCTCTTAAAAATAAATAAACATTAAAAAACATTTTTTAATAAATAAGTAAACGTTAAAAAATACGGACTCCCCAGCCCCCTCTATTATATCCTCAGCCCTTAGGACAGTGCCTGGCGCATAGTAGGCGCCTAGTGAATATCCTTTGAGCAACATTTTGAGTGAAACTGGTAATAAGAGTTGCCTCCGGGAAGGGGACCTGCGTGGGCAGCAGATATCGTTTAAAAGATTGTGAGCTGCCGGCACCCAACCTGAAAGGTACTCCCCCCGCTCCTTTGAAAATCCTAAAAATGGAATACTTTTCCCTTTAGGCCTTTCGAACCTTCTGAGTTACACAGTCTGACTACATCTTACCCATTGACGTGAATAGATTGTATTATTATTTTTTTTTTTTAATTTTTTTTTTCCAACGTTTTTAATTTATTTTTGGGACAGAGAGAGCCAGAGCATGAACGGGGGAGGGGCAGAGAGAGAGAGGGAGACACAGAATCAGAAACAGGCTCCAGGCTCCGAGCCATCAGCCCAGCGCCCGACGCGGGGCTCAGAGCCTGACGCGGGGCTCGAACTCACGGACCGCGAGATCGTGACCTGGCTGAAGTCGGACGCTTAACCGACTGCGCCACCCAGGCGCCCCAATTATTTTTTAAATCTTATTTTTAATGCTTTCACTTTCGAGAGAGAGAGAGAGAGACAGAGACAGAGCACGAGCAGGGGAGGGGCAGAGAGGGAGAGGGAGCCACAGAATCGGAAGCGGGCTCCAGGCTCCGAGCGGTCAGCCCAGAGCCCCACACGGGGCTCGAACCCACGAATCGCGAGATCATGGGCTGAGCCTAAGTCAGACGCTGAACTGACAGAGCCCCCCAGGCGCCCCATATATCGTATTTATTTATTTCTTTATTTACTTATTTATTTACATCTTTATTTTTGAGAGCTAGAGAGAGAGATAGATACAGAGTGAGAGCGGGGGAGGGGCAGAGAGAGAGAGGGAGACACAGAATCCGAAACGGGCTCCAGGCTCCGAGCTGTCAGCACAGAGCCCGATGCGGGGCTCGAACCCACAGACCGCGAGATCATGACCTGAGCCGAACCCGGACGCTCAACCGACTGAACCACCCAGGCGCCCCAATATTGTATTATTTTTAAAGATTAGCCCAGCATGGGGCGCCTGGCGCGGGGTGGGGTGGGGGGGCTCCTTCGGTTAAGCGTCCAGCTTGCCCTCGGGTCTGATCGCGTGGTTGGAGAGTTCGAGCCCCACATCGAGCTCTGCACTGACAGTGCAGAGCCTGCCTGGGGTTCTCTCTCTCCCTCTCTCAAAATAAATAAACTGAAAAAGAAAAGGAAGAAAAAAAAAAAAAAAAAAAGATTCGCTCAGCCTCTGGCCCCAAATGAGTCAGCAACTGAAAATCGCGTGCTGTCACTGGGGTGGGACCCCGCCTTTCAACCCTGCCTTTCAACCCTGCCTTTCATTCTCCTTCCCTGAACACCGACGCCTGGGAATCTCTGTCTCCTCTGAGCCTCCCCACGCTGGCCCGGCCCAAGGGCAGCCCTAGAAGTGTTTGATCCGACCACTTCAGAGCCTTGACCTTGGACGGCAGCCCATCAGAGGCCCCTGGCCTTGTTGGGAATCCTCCCCAGAGGAGCCTTTGAGGATGGGATGGAAGGCAGGAGCCGGATGGGGCGCTCAGGAATGCAGGCCTGGGTCAGGAAGAGGCAAGGCTGAGGGGAGACGGGGAGGCAGCCAAGGTCAGCCTCCCGGGGCGTTTACTGATGAAGTTTCCGGGTGAAGGCGGGGGGCGCGGGGTCCAGAGCTGATGGCCAAGAGAGGATTCCCGAAGACGTCGTTGGTGCAAACAGGGGATTTTATTAAAGCCTGGGGACAGGACCCCGTGGGCGGGGAGAGCTACTCTGGGGTCGTGACAGGTAACTCGTCTATCCCCTCGGGTTGGGAGGGGATCAGGGATAGAGGAAGTCTCTCAGGTATTTCGGAAGCAAGGTTTCCAGGACCTTGAGGGGCTCTCTATGTTAGGAAAACGCCATTGATTACCGCTTAGTAAAACCTCAGTCGTCTGACCCTTCAGATGGATATCAGGGGCCATAAACTGGGAGTATCTTGGGGGAGTGGACATAAAGGAAGTTTCCAAAGGCCTTTTTCCACGTTCAAGTGGACTCACGGGATCCTGGGGGGGGGGGGGGGGGGGGGGGGTCAGGATCGTGTTAAGCCAATGAGAAGGAAAAACCAGCATAATCAAAATTCCCTTGCCATTACCCGTATGGCTTCTGTCATCTCGCTTCCCTCCTAGGCCGGCCAGCCGCCAGGAAGCAGAGCTGGATTAGTCCCGCCCACCTGACCCGGAAGCTGAGCCTTTGGAGGTGACCGCCAAGGCTCCCTTTTGCCCCCAGCGAAGTGTCATCATCGAGGCAGCCGAGCCCCTGGGGGGAGGGCACTCTGCCCGTGTCAAGGACGTGCCAACGGGCTGGAGGCGGTAAGGGGACGTAATTCTTCATTTGCCTTAGTTTCCCCCATCTCCGCGGCAGGCACTTAAACCCCTTTCCTTTGTTCGTGGGGAGCCCCGGGGGTGTCCGGGGACTATCACACGTGTTCCGCCTGGGGGAGGGGCTGCTGCTGGCCTGTGCTGTGCCCTCAGCTTGCTCCATGCACCCTTGTCATTTACCGAGCAACTGCTGTGTACCCAGGTATGTGCTGGACAGGGCTGGGGACCCATGGTGATCAGTCCTACCCCGGGCATTGCAGGAGACAGGCCGATGACTAGAGAGTGACAAGCCCGGGTTGAACAGGATCGGGATGGGGGCACCTGATGCAGCCAAGGAGGGCTTCCCGGAGGAGGGGATGCTACCAAGCTCCTGACAGAGTCGATGACTCCCACGGAGACCTGTCTTTTCAGCTGCATCTGATGACACTTTTCCTTTGTTCCCTTCAATCCGGCCGCACTGGCCTTCTTCCTGATTCCTGAACTCTCTGGGCTCATTCCCGGCCTCTGGGCCATTGCGCTCGCTGTTCCCTCCGCCTGCTTCTCCCTCCCCACTTCCTCACCAGGAGGGCACCTTCTCAGTCAGATCGCAGACCAATTATTCTTGCAGGATTTAACTTAAAAAAAAAAAAACAAAAAACCAACAAAAACCCTGTTCCTACTTCCACGGACTCCTTTTTTTTGTCTGCCGAGGCCTCCCTTCACCCCCCAGCTCCCTGATCCCTGGCCGGGTGCCTGACAAAGAGTTGACGCCTGTCAGATCATTGTGGAGGAAGGAAGCTGACCTCTCCCTCTGGGGGTGCAACTCAGTCCGGTGCTCCTGCCCTTGTAGACGGGGTATGAAGGATTCAGAGTTGCTGTTGTTGTTTTAAAGGTTTATTTATTTTTGAGAGAGAGGGAGAGAGAGAGAGACAGAGCATGAGCAGGGGAGGGGCAGAGAGAGAGGGAGACACAGACTCCGAAGCAGGCTCCAGGCTCTGAGCTGTCGGCACAGAGCCTGATGCGGGGCTCGAACCCCCACACCGCGAGATCGTGACCCGAGCCGAAGTGGGACGCTCCACCGACTGAGCCACCCGGGCGCCCCAAGGATTCGCAGCTTTGATCCCCTGGACAGTTGGAGGCGGTGGGTCTTATCGGGATCCTTTGGTGCGGGGACGGAGGTGGCCAAAGTGCCTTTTGGGGAGGCCCTGCGGCTGGCTTGCAGAGGCCAGGCCAAGAGGGCCGGGTCTGAGGGACAAGCCTCGCCTCCCAGCGCCCCTAAGGGCTTCGTGCAGAACATTCCGTGGCGGGACCTTCTGGAACAGGCGATGAGGGCTTGGCAGCCCTGTCCAGTCCCCGCTCTCGGGTCACTGCCCCAGCCTCCTCACAGCCCGCGCTCACCCTCCTCCATCCCTGTTCCCCACAGCAGCCCGAGGCAGTACTTTTTATAGAACACTTGAAAAAAATGTTAATAGGTAATTAAAGGCACAGATCTCTAAAAGCACAGGAGGGGGATGCAGTGAAAGCCTTCCCTTCCCCCCTGGGGCCCCTCCGGGTCGGGGGGGGGGGGGGGGGGGGGGGGGGGGGGGGGGGGGGGGGGCCTGGGGCCACCAGTTTCTTGGGTTTTTTCCCAGAGATAGTCGATCATATGTAAGTAAATACAGCTGGTGAAATGCTATGGAGGTAATTCACATGATCCTGCCCCCCCCCCTTTTTTTTTAAACGTAAGGGTACATTCAGGGGCGCCTGGCTGGCTCAGTCGCTGGAGCCGGTGACTCTCGATCTCGGGGTTGTGAGTTCGAGCCCCACGTTGGTCGTAGAGCATCCTTAAAAAAAAAAAAAAAAAGAATATATTCACTTATTCAACACTTGCGTATTGAGCGCCTACTGTATGCCAGGTACCGTTCTAGGCCCTGGGGCTCCAGCGGAAAAGGGAGTTGACATTCCAAGTGGGGAAGACAGTAGATCGACAAAGTAAGTACATGTTAACATTACGTAGTGGGTCGGATGTTGGGAGTTGGGGTCCCTGGATGGCTTGGTCCTTAAGGGTTCGACTCTTGGTTTCTGCTCAGGTCAGGAGCTCACGGTTCCTGAGATTGAGCCCCCCCCGCCCCCCGCCACGCGGGGGATTCTCTTCCTCTCTCTGTGCCCCTCACGCGTGTTTGTGTGAGTATGCTTTTTCTCAAAATAAACTTCAGTACTCGATCTCAAGTAGCTATCTCTCAGTGGGCTGTGGGGTTATGAGGAAATGCGATCTCATCTACCTTTCTTTCCGCCTTTGTTTCCCATATCCGTGGTTATCTGGGGGCAGGGGTGCAAACAGCGGCGGGGGGACAGCACGTGCAAAGGCCCTGAGGTAGGAGCCTGAAGCGTTCCACATCCGGAAAGGAGCCGCGAAGCTGAAGAGCGGGGCTCACTCTTCGGCGAGAAGACTGAGGCCCAGACACGGCCTTGTAGCGACTTGTCCGAAAGTTGGCTTTCTCTTTCTCATCTGGGAGATGTCTCCCTGGTGTGCTGGGGCTGGCTCGTAACCGTCTGGGAGAGCTGATTGCCAAACTTTCGGGAATTTTGCAAGCCTGTCGTTAAACTCGGCCAGTTGCCGGAAATGAAATGATGTGCACTCGCGATGAAATAAATTACATTAAACACAAAGACGATCGGTGGTCAACATGTGTCGCTCCGTAACGAGGAGGCTAATCTCTGCTCCAGAGATTATTTATGTCTTTCTTGTCCGCACGGTAGAAACACTCCCTAACGTGTGGGCCATTGGTGTCTGTGGTTTTGTTTTAAGTAGGCTTCGCGCCCAGCCTGGAGCCCCACCCGGGGCTTGAACTCACGAGCCTGAGATCAAGGCCTGAGCTGAGATCCAGAGCTGGACGCTTAACCGGGGCTACTGTGTATTTCTTCCGATCTCCGCTTTCGACAAGGTCATATTCGAAATCGGTAACCTGCAAATCAGGGCTGTTTCCTCCCCCAAAGAGCCAGTGGTTAACTATTTGCCAGCTCGCCGTTGTAATGCAGAGAGATTAGGCTCTTTTTTCTTTTTTTCCTGTAAAGTTGTGTGCTATTTTTTTTTAATGTGTATTTATTTTTGAGAGAGAGAGACAGAGAGAGAAAGCAGGAGCAGAGGAGGGGCAGAGAGAGAGGGAGACACAGAATCCCAAGCGGGCTCCAGGCTCTGAGCCGTCAGCACAGGGCCCGACGCGGGGCTCGAACTCACGAACCGTGAGATCATGACCTGGGCCGAAAGTCGGACGCGTAACCGACAGTTACCTGTCACCCAGGCGCCCCTGAGGCTTAAACTCTTGGATGGCTCTGGCTGCCTGATTCTCCCAAGGCCCCGGTCCTTCAGCGTTGGGGCCTGTCCCTCTGTCTTGTGACAGGAAGGTTGTTGCATCACGACCCCACCGATGATGGGGTTTTGGGGGTGATGGTGGGGTTCGGATCCGACAGCCGAGAAAGAATTCTTGAAGACGTCTTTGGTGCAAACAGGGGATTTTATTAAAGCCCGGGGACAGGACCCCGTGGGCGGGGAGAGCTACTCTGGGGTCGTGACAGGTAACTGATTCTATCCCCTCGGGTTGGGAGGGGATCAGGGATAGAGGAAGTCTCTCAGGTATTTCGGAAGCAAGGTTTCCAGGACTTTGAGGGGCTCGCCGGGTTAGGAAAATGTCATTGATTACCGTTTAGTAAAACCTCAGTCGTCTGACCCTTCAGATGGCTATCAGGGGCCGTCAGCTGGGAGTATGATTGCCAACACATATCCTGGGGCAGTGGACATAAAGGAAGTTTCCAAAGGCATTTTGCTACGTTCAAGTGGACTCACGGGATCCTGGGGGGGTCAGGATAATATTAAGCTAAGATTCTCTTTTGTCCCCCCGCAAAGTGTCCTCATCGAGGCAGCTGAGCTCCTAGAAGGAGGTCGTTCTGCCCGTTTCAAGGATGTGCCAATGGGCTGGAGGCAGTAAGGCGATTTAACTCTTCATTTGCCTTAGTTTCCCAGGTCACCATGGCAAGCACTGAAACCCCTTTCGTTTGTTCTCGGGGAGCCTGGGGGTGTCCAAAGAATACCACGCGGATCCCACCTGGGGGCGGGAGGGGTACTACTAGCTTGTATTTTGCGCTCAGCCTGCGTTATGCTCCCTCATGACCACGACCCCTTGTAAATCGCACATTCCAAGCCACCTTGATAACCTGCTGTCTGTCCCCCGAGATGGGCCGTGTTCCCACCCGCTCTTGTTTTCTGCCGCCTTCCCCTTCTCCGGGAGTTTACCCCCAGAGCCCTAGAGCCGACCGACTCTTACGGGATCGCTTCGGTCCCTTTCCACGTCAGGGGCCCGAGATCCTTATCGCCTCCGTCTCCCGCAAAATCAGAAACGGGTCGGCCCATCGGAGTGAAAAGTCGTCCAGTTGGCTGGCTTCAGGCGTAGCTGGCTTCAGGGGGCTCGAACGATGCCACGAGGCCCATCTCGACCCGTCAGTTCTGTTCTCTTCCGCGCTGGCACCCTTTAGGGGTCCCCCCTCGTGGTCACAGGAGGCGAGGGGCTGGAGGCGGTGACAAGGTTCCCGGCAGCGAGAGGAGCCCGGTGTGGGGTGTGCCCGCCCCGGTGCTAGAACCCAGATCCTGGCGGAGCCCGGGAAACGATCCGTAGCTACCGATCGCTCTGCGGGCCTGACTCCCAAGACGGGAGGAGTTCCTGCCCACTTGCGAAATTCCTCGGGCGAGAGGCTGAGGGGGAGCACCTGCCTCGGCTCTGGAGGTAGAAATCCCGCGTTCGGATCCTGCCTGTTCTTTGGCGTGATGAAAACCGGGTTGGAACCGGGTAGTGCTGATGGCCACACCGTGAGTGTGTTCAACGCCACTGGATTGTACTCTTTCGAATGATTAAAAGAGTCCAGGGGCGCCTGGGTGGCTCAGTCGGTTGAGCGTCTGACTTCGGCTCAGGTCATGATCTCGCGGTCTGTGAGTTCGAGCCCCGCGTCGGGCTCTGTGCTGACAGCTCAGAGCCTGGAGCCTGTTTCAGATTCTGTGCCTCCCTCTCTCTGACCCTCCCCCGTTCATGCTGTGTCTCTCTGTCTCAAAAATAAATAAACGTTAAAAAAAAAAGAGTCCACATCATGTTATGTATATTAAAAAAATTTTTTTTTAATGTGTACTTATTTTTTGAGAGAGAGAGAGAGCGAGCGTGAGCAGGGGAGGGGCAGAAGGGGAGACGCAGAATCCGAAGCAGGCTCTAGGCGGTCAGCTCGGGGCCCGACGCGGGGCTCGAACCCCCAAGCTGTGAGATCGGTAACCTGAGCCGAAGTCGGACGCTTAACTGACTAAGCCACCCAGGCGCCCCTCAGGTTATGTATATTTTACCACGGCGTGAAAAGTAAGAAGGCCAAAGATGCTAAGAATAATAATCCGATAGAATATAAAGTAAAAGGAGAAGGAAAAAGGTCTCGGTGCGGCCGCTCACCGGCTGCGTGAACCCTGGGCGGGGCCGGCCGCCTCTCTGTGCCTCTGTTTACGGGACTGTCACAATAAGGGTAATTTTGGCAGCTTGTTGAGAGGCTCAAACAGGTTAAGACATGTGCCGTCCCGGAAGCACCCAGGATTTGGTAAGGGTTCAATGGTTGGTAATGATTACATCAAACTACGGACTGCTAATTGAAAGAAGTCCAATGTCAAATTCACTGTCATGGTCTGCTCGGGCTGCTTTACCAAAATGCCGCAGACCGGATGGCTCGTCAACGATAGAAATTTATGGCTCGCTGTTCTAGAGGCTGGAAGTCGGAGATCGGGGTGCCTGATGGCATGGCGTGGGCAGGTGGGGGCCCCGTTCTGGTAACAGACTCGTCGCCTCGCGTGGCAGAAGGGGCGACGATGCTTTTGGGAGCCTCTTTTTTTTTTTTAATTTTTTTAAATTTTTTTTTGAGAGAGAGAGAGAGAGAGAAAGGAGGGAGGTGCAGAGAGAGAGGGACGCGGAGAATCCCAAGCAGGCTCCACGCTGTCAGCACAGAGCCCAAAGTGCGGGCTCGAACTCGCAGACCGTGACGTCATGACCTGAGCCCACTGAGCCAGGCGCCCCTGCGGGGGGTGAGGGTTTCTACATATAAACTTGGGGGTGACACGCACACTCAGACCGTCGCGACCACCTACTGTGCGGTTCCGTTTGTGCGAACGATCCCCAGAAGAGGCAAATCCACGGAAACAGAACGCGGATCACTGGTGTTGGCACCCGGGGGCAGGGATGGGGAGTCACTGCTTAATGGGCACGGGTTTCCTCGGCAGGGGCTGGGGGAGGTGACAAAAATGATTTGGAACTAGACAGAGGTGGTGGTTGCACAACGCCATTGTGCTGAATGGCGCTGAATTGTTTGCTTGAAAACGGTTGATTTTCATGTTGTGTCGGTTTCACCCCCCCCCCAAAATTTTTTTTAAATGTATATTTATTTTAAAAATTCTATGTTTCTTTATTTTTGAGAGCGACAGAGACAGAGTGTGAGCAGGGGGAGGGGCAGAGAGAGAGGGAGACACAGAATCGGAAGCAGGCTCCAGGCTCTGAGCCATCAGCACAGACCCCGATGCGGGGCTCGAACACATGGACCGTGAGGTCGTGACCCGAGCCGAAGTCAGACGCTCAACCGGCTGAGCCACCCAGGCGCCCCTTATTTATTTATTTTTTAAATACGTTTTTTGTTTTTGTTTTTGTTTTTGTTTTTTTTTAAGTACTTTTTTTTAACTTGGTGCCTTGGGGTAAAAAAATAAAACGGATGGAAGGTATCTTGATGTCCTTCTCGGACTTCTCTGGTTATTCTGGATGTTCGTGCCCTCCGCTCTTCCCGGCCTGATACCCCATCTCCATCCCCGGTGACGGCTTCTCTGGCTTGGCCAGTAATGCCCTGGGGGACTTCGTGACTCGGTTTCCTTGTCTGTACCACGAGGGGATCGGACCCACTGGTCTCTAATAGGCCCTCAAATGGTAACTGAGCATTACTTGAGGTCAAGGTGGCAACATCTTTCACAGTCCTCCCCACCCCACAACCCCGGCGGGGGGGGGGGGGGGGACTTTGCCCAGAGCCTGTTAATCAGAACTCAGATGAATTCAGATGCCCCATCACCTCAAGCTCAAGTGCAAATCCTGACCCCCCTCAAAGCCAGGTCACTGGCCTCACACTCTTCTCAGAAAGTAAAGCGGTAGCTCTTTGGACGTTTCTCCGGGGACCCAGCTGGCCAGCCGCACAGGTGGGGACAGCACTTGATACTCAGGGGCTGCCCTAGCCTCAGGGGGCTGGAGGTGACAAAAACTCCAGACTCACAACGTCCTGGTCCTTCACGCAGGCTGCCTTCAGAGATGACACCCACATAGTCACCGTGAACAGGCTGCGTGATCATTTACCCTTTGAATTAGCTCCTGACGAGGCCATGTTCCTTTTTTTTTAATTTGTTTTTTTTTTTAATGTTTATTTTATTTTTGAGAGCGGGGGGAAGGGCAGAGAGAGAGGGAGACACAGAATCGGAAGCAGCCTCCAGGCTCCGAGCGGTCAGCACAGAGCCTGACGCGGGGCTCGACCCCCCAAGCCCCCAAGATCTCATGACCCCCAAGGTCATGAGATCATGACCTGAGCCGAAGTGGGCCGCCCAACCAAATGAGCCACCCAGGTGTCCCAAGGCCATGTTCCTTTGGATTCGCCTCAGACGCCCCCCGCCCCCAGGCGGGTATGGCTTGGCGAACGTCTGACCAGGGATCTCTAAAGGGAAAAGCTAGGGGCGCCTGGGTGGCTCAGTCGGTTAAGCTTCCGACTTTGGCTCAGGTCACGATCTCGCGGTCCGCGAGTTCGAGCCCTGCGTCGGGCTCTGGGCTGATGGCTCAGAGCCTGGAGCCTGCTTCCGTTTCTGTGTCTCCCTCTCTCTCTGCCCCTCCCCCGTTCGTGCTGTGTCTCTCTGTGTCTCAAAAATAAATAAACGTTAAAAAAAATAAATAAAGGGAAAAGCTAATAATCTGATATACTGATAGACTAATCTGCCATATACTGACCTCTTATCACATGGCCAAGGCCTATCTTTTGCAGCCACCTGGTTTTATTTAATTCTCCTGCCACCCTGGGGGTAAATACGACTTTCATCTTGCTTCAGAGCTGAGGACATGAGGCTCAGAGGTAGAATCCCTCGCCCAAGGTCAGCTAAGAAGTGGGAGGGCCCCTGTCGCTGCCCCGTACCCTTGACCCCACACCCTTGACCATTATCCTATCCTGACTCCCTGAAAGCATCCAATGTCTTTCCATCCAGGTCACCCAAGCTCTGAGGCAGCGGTGGGGTCCCAGGGCAGGCCCGGGAGTGGTGGTAGGGGGCAGCTCCCAGGAACCAGCTCCCAGGACCTTAACTGGGTGTGGGGAGAAGTAAGGAGGGCAGCACCCTCTCTCTGGCCTTAAAGGCCCAGAAACCCGAGAGTTACTGTTGCACCACAAGCCGCAGAGACCTGACAGCCTGCAGCTGGGCGGGGGCGGGGCAGAGCAGCCCAGACAAGCCGGCTCTTAAATAAATAACTAGAAAGGTAGGAAGGGAAGGTCTGGGCGAGTCTCAGGGCCCCAGGCTGCGGCTTCCCAGGCAGGCCTGGATGCCTGAAGGCCCCGAGTCTTTTGGCTCCGGTGTACCCAAGTGTCCTGCCTCCTTCCTTTCCTTCCCGTTTCTGAAAGAGTCAGACCACATTCCCAGAGGCCCTACTGTGCGCCCTGGCCCCGTGCAGGGCAATGTGGGGGACTCGGCGGTGAAGACGCCCCCACCCTCCAGCCCAATGGAGGGGACAGACCTATCCCCAGACAGTGACCATCCAGAGTGGGCAGGGCTGGGATGGGAGACTCGAGGGACTGGAGGAGCTTGGAGGGACACGTGACCCAGACTGGGGGTCTGGAGGACACAGGGGATCCCTGGGTTGGCATGAGAAAATCTTGGCTAAAAGCAAAGAGAAGTTTGTGTGAGAAAAAGATGGGGAGACGATTGGGTAGGGGGCCGCAGACCAGTGTTTTTCAAAGTGTTTCCGATTTGGGGCGCCTGAGTGGCTCCGTCGGTAGAGCGTCCGACTTCGGCTCAGGTCACGATCTCACGGTTCGTGGGTTCGAGCCCCGCGTCGGGCTCCGTGCCGACAGCTCAGAGCCTGGAGCCTGCTTCGGATTCTGTGTCTCCCTCTCTCTCTGCCCCTCCCCTGCTTGCACTCTCTGTCTCTCTCTCTCTCTCAAAAATAAGTAAAACATTAAAAAATTTTTTCAGGGGCACCTGGGTGGCTCAGTCAGTTAAGCGGCCGACTTCGGCTCAGGTCACGATCTCGCCGTCCGTGAGTTCGAGCCCCCCGTCGGGCTCTGTGCTGACAGCTCAGGGCCTGGAGCCTGCTTTGGATTCTGTGTCTCCCTCTCTCTGATCCTCCCCCGTTCATGCTCTGTCTCTGTCTCAAAAATAAATAAACGTTAAAAAAATTTTTTTTTTAATTTTTTCAAAGTGTGTCCAATTTACCTCACTTGATGCACAACAGAATTCATATTTTATCGGCAACACAGTATGTGTGTGAACAGGTGCGTGCCCACAGTTAAGTTAAAATACCAGGAAACCATAATTATTTTTACACATGCTCTGATTGACTGCTTGAGACTCACTGTTTTATGCCTAGTAGGTTAACATCTGAGGTTGGAAAATACAGATCTGGAGGGGCGCCCGGGTGGCTCGGTCCCTTGAGCGGCCGACTTCGGCTCAGGTCAGGATTTCACGTTGCACGAGTTCGAGCCCTGCATGGGGCTCTCTGCTTTCAACACAGAGCCTTCTTCTGATCTTCTGTACCCCCCACCCCGCCCCTCCCCTGCTCACGCTCTCTCAAAAATAAATAACACATTAAAAAAAAAAAAGAAAGAAAGAAAGAAAGAAAATACAGATGTATAGACTGTGCTAAGAACCCCTAAGCACTCCCATCAAAGGAGTGCAATTCTAGAATCTTGAGGACCGGCCGCTGATATTCTCGTTCTCTTCTTCTGGGGTTGTGGTAGGATTTTACTTCCTTCTGTTTCGCCTCAGGGCCGGGAATCTGTCTGTCAACATGCAACGGAAGCACATGATGTGGTTACTAAGACTCCCTGAGGACAGAGTGGAACCCCCTTGGCCACCCCTGTGACCGCAGCAGGACCCCGCTGCCTTTAAAACCGAATTAAATGAATGATTTTGACTAAAGTCTTTTTTTTTTAAGACTTTGTTTTTTTAATGGAACTCTTCTTAGTTTCATAAATTCCTCACTTCCAGGTCTTTCTGCCCGGGCTGTGTCCTCTGCCCTTCCCCTGTCCCTCCTTCCTTGGCCGGTCAGCTCTGACGTCCTTCACAGTTCAGCTCAGATGCCCCCTCGTCCAGGAAACTGTCCCTGGCCTCACTTCCCAGACTGAACTTCTCAGAAAAAGTTTGCCGAACACATGAATGCAAATCTGAGGGAGGAGCAGAGGCCGCATCCTCTGGGGGCTCCCAATCACAGGTCTGAGGGAGGTGGCGGATGCCCCCCGGAAGTCAACTCGGTCCCTCCAGCTGTCAGATACCCCGCCCTCTCACGGAGCCAAGCAATACCCATTTCGCGGGCGGCAGACTGAGGCCAGGAAGGCCCTCCCTGCTCCGTGCGCGGTGCAGATGCCACACCCCTCCGCCCAGCGTCCTCCTGGCCCCTCTCACCTCCTTCCCAGAGTCCCAGGCCTTTTCTTTTCCAATGATGAAATTCCAGTCTGGGTGGGAGGCTTGGGGGTGGGGGGGGAAGGAAGGTTGGCTGGGACTAGTTGGTATACTTTTCTCTCCAAGCCTGAGGAGGGGAAGGGGTGGGGACGCTCCACTGGCCAATCCTGGACCAAACCCTCAAACCTTCCCCTCTTGGCCCAGACCCACCCCGTACTTCCCGAACGTTCGGGGCAACTTTGAGTTCCAGGGTCCCCTGAGTCCTGGAGACTCCTCCCCACCATCTTGCCTCCCCATCTGGCACCCCCACACTTGAAATTCAAGAGCAGGGCCTGGGCGCAGGCTGGCCCTTGCCCATGTTGCCCAACCAGCCTGGGCCACGTCTCCATCCCCAGGGCCCCGCTCACCAGGAAGGCTGCCAGAAGCTTCCCTGCCTCCCCGCCGCCCCCCCCCCCCCCCGCCCCCCGCCTGGCCATCTGCAGCCGCCGCACCTGAAACTCAACTGCCAGGTCCCACCTGCTTCCTCTCAGGCTCTGTTTGCCCAGTTGCCCCGACACCCGAACGCTTCTTGGGTGGGGAGCACCAGCCTGGGCGTCTGTGTCCGAGGGAAGATATGGAAAAAGCCCTTTTCCACTTTGGCCTTAGATAAAATGTTGATCTCAAGAGGTCATCCCAGCTTAGAATCCCACGAGGGCTGCAGTTGGCCGGCCACCGACCAGAGCACTCGGTAGACGTGACCTTGGTTGGTCCCTCCGTGATCTCTGAGGCCAGACGCGGCTGCTGCTGTCTCCTTTTGGCAGCTGGGTGAGCCCCAGCGCTCATGCTGAACCGCAAAGCCACGCTTTTCGCTCTGAAAGCAGCCACTCCAGGCAGCTTCTGTGACACCCTGCAAGAGACCGTCAGTGCATTCGAGACAGAGGCGGGGAAATACTTGTTTTCCCCCACAGAAGGCGCGGGGCCCGGTCCTCTGCGCCTTCTCTCGCCCCTCGTGTTTTCCTCTTCAACAATATTTCTGGACACCGGATTTATTTCTGAGGCCTGCCCTCCACCCAGGTCCCCATCTGTCTTGCCTTATTTGACGGCTCTTCTGTGTTCTGCTCTGTGGCTGTGGTTTGTTGACTGACTGAGGGAATGAATCGCTGGACAGACAGATGCCCAGCCGGAGAATTTGGACTTTGTCCCGAGGGAAGCCACTGGGGCCATTCAGAGGGTGGAGTGACTAAGTCAGGGCCACGCCTGGGAACATTCTGAGCTCTTCTCCAGTCTGGGGCTTTGCAGGTTCTGGTCCCTTTGCCCGGAATACCCTCTCCCTGGGCTTGGTCCAACTCTTTGCTATCCCAGCCGGGATGTCTCCTCCTCCGGGAAGCCTTCCCCGAGCCCCACGTTGCGTCAAGCATCCCTTCTGGGCTGCCCATCCCAGCCCTGCTCTCTCTGTCATCACCTTCTGGGGATGAGTGGTCTCCCCACTTGTCCTGTGAGTCCCCGCAGGACAGGGCCCTAGCACCATCCATCACAGAGCCTGACATTGTGCTCAGAACAGATGATGGTCCCTCGACAGAAATGCCTCTGCTTACGGGAGGAGCCACGCGCAGGGGTAGCCATAGTGTCCCATAGGGGTTGAGGGCGCAGCCTGGGGTCAGAGACACCCGCGATCAAATTCCCTGCCCAGGTAGGGGGTTTGGGCCAGAGCAAACCCCATTCCTCCATCTGCTCCCAAATCAGAAACACCAGAGCTTGAGGTCTCGAGGATTAGTGGCGACAAGATAACGTCTGACAGCATCTCTAATGGGGCGGAAGCCTCTCTTCCTGCCGCCTCAGGGCTTTGCACCTGCTGGCAAGTGGCGGAGGCCGGATTCGAACCCATGCCTCGGTAGCTTTAGCGCCCACACTTTCTCGCGCACAGCCAAGCCCAGGAGCTGAGCAGGAGTTTGTTAAATGAAAATAACTTCGGCCTGTTAAGAGTGAGAAGGGGGTGGGGGCTTTCTAAAGCAGTGGAGGAGGGAAGATTTGGGAACGCAGAGTGTCTGAGAAACACAGGTAGGAGGTCCGCAAGGCCACACGTGCCTGGGGTGGCACGTGCTTCAGAGCCTGGGCAGATCTCAGCTCAGCCTGGCCCCACTGGCTGAGATCCCGCAGATGTGTTCGCAAAGACGGTTCTCAAAGCTCCTTCCCAAGTGGGTCTGGGTCTAGGGCTGGTGGTGACCAGGAGGGAGAACTCACCAGCAGCACCCGGGGCTGGTCGGAGCCCAGACCATATTTTTTTTAGGGCTCTAAAATAAATACACAACAACAACAACAACAACAAAATTAAGCAAAATGAAGTTTAAAAAGTGAATGGATGAATGGATAGGGAGATAAGTGGATAGAAATAATATAGACGAGATACTGACATCTATGCCTATAATATAGATAATACACACGACGGAGAAATTTGATGAAATAATTGTAGATATGGATGTTCACTGCAAGACACTTTACAATTTTTTTGTGTGTTTGACATTTCTCATAATAAAATGTGGGGGGAAATATTTGGTGAAAGCGTTTGTGAAATCATTAGCACATTAGAGTGGATTCTAATTTTCAACGAGTGAATTACGAATTGCATACCCAGGGGTGAGCGGATTACCACCCTAATATGGGAACTGCCGTTATTGATAAGCGTCAGGCTCTGAACTGGGAATATTTATTTTATTTTATTTTATTTAAAAAAACTTTTTTAATGTTTATTTTATTATTTTTGAGACAGAGACAGACAGAGCATGAACGGGGGAGGGGCAGACAGAGAGGGAAACACAGAATCGGAAGCAGGCTCCAGGCTCTGAGCCATCAGCCCAGAGCCCGACGCGGGGCTCGAACTCACGGACCGCGAGATCGTGACCTGAGCCGAAGTCGGACGCTTAACCGACTGAGCCACCCAGGCGCCCCTGGGAATGTTTATTTTAAAACCGTGTTTTAAGATTTTATTTTTAGGTAATGTCTACACCCAACGTAGGGATCGAACCTACAACCCGGAGATCAAGAGTCGCCGGCAGGCTCCACCCACTGAGCCCGCCGGGCGCCCCGGGAACGTTTTATTTGTTTTCCTTGTTAACATTATTGAATAAATAACTCCATCTAATTGAAATCTTAACGCCAATCATGGGTGGGATGAGCTTTTCCTAATCTGCATTTTACATTCGAGGAACTTGAGCTCCGAGAGGCGACGAAAGACTGGACTCAGGGCGGAGCCGTCGCAGCTGGGTTGAGCCACCTGCCGACCACTTGCACTTTCTAGAGACCCTCAAGCCAGGGAACTGCTGTAGGTTAACGGCCCCTACCTGCATCGCGATTCCTTTGGCGGGAAAAAAAAAAAAAAAAAAAAAAAAAAAAGCCTCGCTCGTTAGGCCCCGCCCCAACAGGGCCCCGCCCCCGTCCCCCCAGTGTCCCCGCCCCTCGATAGAGAGTTTGTTAGTCTGCCTTCTACGGTTGATTGGCCCCACTCTGGCCTCAGCCCCACCTCTCGCTCGCAGAATGGCTCATTAAACACTGCCGCCAATCGGCGCCCGCCGTTCGCTGCCCGCCTTCTCAAGCCTCGCCCCTGCCCTTAATTCTCGCAGCTTCCGCCGTGCGGGCTCAGAGCCACGCGGCGCGCCCGCGAGCTGCCCCCGGGATCGGTGGCCGTTACCTCCCGGGGTCCCGGACCGCAGCCTTCCGCACTCAGGGGCTCGGATCTCCCCTCCCAGACGCAAAAGCCTAGCTCCCCTCTTCCTGGAGCTCTTGTCTCCCGTCCCCCAGGTTCAAGCTTCCCAGCCTCCGTTTCCAGGACCCCGGCGCCCCGGATCCCTGCCTCCCGGATCGGCGCTACCGGGACGTGGCCTCTTGAGGACCTCTGCCACTTGGACGCCTTCAGCCTTCCAGAGCCCAAGACCCCCTGTCCCAGCCTGATACACTCCTGTATTCCCATCCCTAGGGCCGAGAAACCCAGGGGTTTCGGGCGCAGGACACAACGTGGGAGAGCAGAGGAGCCTCGGCGCCCAGCTTCGGGATCTCAGACACTCCAGCTTCCACGAGCCAAGGAACCTCGGCGCCGTGAACTCCCAACTCCAAGGAACCCTCCAAAGTTCCAGCCTCCAGGCTGTGTTACAAAACTCTCCGTTCTAAGGAACGTCGGCGTTCCGGGAAGGAGCCCCCCAAGCGCTCGCAGCTTCCAGACGCCGCAGAACTCCGGGGGGCGTTCCAACATGGTGGCCGATCCCCCGCGCGGAGAGCCCAAGGGGTTCGAGGCGGCCGAGCCCACCGGGAACGGTGCCCCGACGTTGCTCCCTAAAGAGGACCCCGACCCGGCAGGAGGCCGCTGCTGCGGTTCCCGGGAGCGGGTGCGCCGCTGCCTTCGCGCCAACCTGCTGGTGCTGCTGACGGTGGCGGCCGTGGTGGCAGGCGTGGCGCTGGGGCTGGGGGTCTCGGGGGCCGGTGGCGCGCTAGCGCTGGGTCCCGCGCGCCTGGCGGCCTTCGCCTTCCCCGGCGAGCTGCTGCTGCGCCTGCTGAAGATGATCATCCTGCCGCTGGTGGTGTGCAGCCTGATCGGCGGCGCCTCCAGCCTGGACTCGAGCGCGCTCGGCCGCCTGGGCGCCTGGGCGCTGCTCTTTTTCCTGGTCACCACGCTGCTGGCGTCCGCGCTCGGCGTGGGCTTGGCGCTGGCCCTGCGGCCGGGCGCCACCTTCGCCGCCATCAACGCCTCGGTCGGCGCCACGGGCGCCGTGGAAGAGGAAGAGGCCCCCAGCAAGGAGGTCCTCGATTCCTTCCTGGATCTTGTGAGGTCAGACCCCGCCCGCCCGGTGGAAGTCGTCGAAGGGGGGGGGGGCGGGGGCGGGGAAGCCACGTGGGGAGGGGACCCGTGTTAGGGGTGGCCAGAGCGACCACGCGAACGCTAGAGGGTTTTGAGTCCTCTAGAGCCCGGACCCCCCCCCCCCCCCCCCCGGCCCCGGCCCCAGGGCTGGATGGTGATGGTGTGGCCCTTTGAGGGTCAGAGTCCAGCGAGTGAGGACAGACCCCTGGGGAAGGAGGCTTCGAATGGGGGCGCCTGGGGACGTAAGTGGGGACGCTGCAAGACGGTGATAAGACAAGGAAGTCTCGTAGAGGGAAGAAAGTAATGCTTGGGGAGTTTGTGGGGGAGGGAAGGGATACAGAGGCTCTTCTGTGAGGGGAGAGGATTCTGGGGGGACTTGGGAGGGGATTTGGGGGCGCTCAGGGCCTCAGGATTTGAGTCCAGAGTCAGAGAGCTTGTGACCCCCGAGGAGTTCATAGGGGACCTGAGGAGATCTGAGTGACCTCTGCCAGGCCCTCTTCCCGGTCCCAGGGCTCCCCCATATTATGTGTCATCCCTGTTACCCGGACACAGCCAGGTTTTTTTCTCAGCCTCCCTTCCCCGCCCGGGGCTGGGCCCTGGCAACTTCCCTTTTTACATCTTCCTGCTAAATCCTGCCACCTCCAAAGACTTTCCATTCCATTTCTCGCCCCCCCCCCTCCCCCCCCAACCAACACCAGGCGGCCCAGAAGCGGGGGCCAGCGGGACTGGCTAGAAAGAGAGCAGGCTCTTTGCCTTCTGATCTCTGCTCCCCCCACCCCCGCCCCCCGCCCCATCCCAAGAATAGTTCTTCCCTTTTGAGGAGGGCAGACCCCTGGGTCCACATGGCCTTGCCTTTGGGACCTCCTGATTCAGTGTCTCCAGGTGGGTTGGGGACTTCCAGGAAGTAGGGGGGGGAGGAAATGACGAGTCGCAGAACTGGGTTCTCCCAGCCTCTCGGGAGGGGGGCGGGTATCAGCGCAGGCTGAGATGAGACTCTGGGGCCGGCTTGGTGTCCCAAAGCTGCAGTGGATGGTCGTCTCCTGGCCGGGCGAGATTAGCTGGGTCCTGGCCCAGCCCTGCCAGGCCTGGGTGGATACGGGCCTCCCGGGCCAAGGGCACACCCACTCGAGGGCTGTTGATGTGTATGTGTCCAGGCTCCCCCTGTGTGCCAAAATAGAAGTCACTCACACTTGGCCAGCCCCTCAGAGACTTTTCTGGAACGTCTCAGAACCACACAGCTTTCTGGCCAATTGATGCGGAGCTGGACACAGGCCCTCGGACACCCAGCCACAGCTGTGGCCTCTCTCACACTGACGCGTGGCCTTACACCGGCTGTCACACGTGTGCTCACCCACGGTGTCCTAACATCCCTTTACACGGCCGCCCGCGGATGCCACTGACCACAGCGGCACATCGAGCGTCACCTAGGCACATACTCAAGAGCACGTGCGCACCGACCTTGTCCCGCGAGTCCGAACCCTCACCCGTGCCCCCGAGTTTCTCACGTGTTGACATGAGAAACTGTCTAGGGACCCACAGCAACCGCCGTTCCCCCACTCACGTGGCGAGGAGTGGTTGGGACCTTCCAGCCAGCTGTCTGGGTTCCCTTTACTGTTTTTATGTTTAAGTACTCTTGTTCTTTATGTTTATATATTTTTGAGAGAGAGAGAGAGACAGAGCGCGAGCAGGGGAGGGGCAGAGAGAGAGGAAGACACAGAATCCGAAGCAGGCTCCGGGCTCCGAGCTGGCAGCACAGAGCCCGGCAATGCGGGTCTCGAACTCCCGAACCACGAGATCATGACCTGAGCCGAAGTTGGCCGCTCAAGTGACTTGAGCCATCCAGGCGCCCCTACTTTTTTTTTTATTTTTTATTTTTAGAGAGAGAGCGCGCAAGGGTGGGGGAGAGGGACAGAGGGAGAGCGATTGAGAGAGAGAGAGAATCTCAAGCTTAGTGCGGAGTCTCAGGGTCGGCTCAGTCTCACAAACCATGAGATCCAGACCTGAACGGAAATCGAGAGTCGGATGCTCAACCGATTGAGCCACCCAGGCGCCCCACGGTTCCCTTTTCTAGAAAATGGGGATGACGGTGCGGATCCCTGAGCCAGGATCACACGAGTGGCTTTAGATCAAGCATTGCAGGGACTGTGGACACTTCAGCCCTTCTTTTCTTCCCTCTCCGAGAGACGCAAGAGGGTCAGGGTCCCGCTGATCCCCTGACACGCCCAGTGGGGTTGAATGCGGGCTGCCGCGCACACACCGCCATCCCTTGTCACCCTCTCTCATTACCCCTTTTCCAATGCACCCCCGTCCCCTGCCTTTCTCAGCCCGGCCCCAGGGCTGCAGCGTTTCTCGGCCCTCCAGGAGGAAGTTGGCTGATGCAACACGCCCAGGGTATTAAGTTTGCTGCCCGGGGTGGAGCTGAGGCCCAGGTGACCCTGCCTTGGGAAGCCAGCATTCCTTACGGCCAGTCCACAATCCCTCGGGGCTGGCCGGCCACCCCACGGGGGCCCTGGGAGGCCAGCTCAGACTCCCCACACCCTGGAAAAGTGTGCAGGCCAGGGCTCAACTCTGCCTGACCAAGCCCGGCTGGGGCCTGGGGGCCAGTGGGGCCTCCTGAGTTTTTTCCCATCGCAAGAGGCCAACCCAGCTCCTCAGACCCCCCCCCCCGCCCCGTAACCCCCCCCTGTGGTATTTAATAACACCCCCCCCCCCCCCACCGTGTCTGTCTCTGCAGAAATCTCTTCCCCTCCAACCTGGTGTCCGCAGCCTTCAGCTCAGTGAGTCCTTGGGGGTGTGTCCCGAGGGGTGGGGGGCGGGCAAGGAGGGGGAGAGCCAGTTGGAGCCCCTTGGTGCCAGCTCTACGGTGCTGCCTGGCCAAGGGCACATGCCCGCGTATTTCTGAACGATCTCGCAGGGTCCTTGGGGAACCTCCGAAACCCATCCCGTGCCCCTCCTCGAGAAAGGAGCATGCGGGTTCTGAGCCCCTTCTGGGTTCTAATTCCAGCGGCGTGACCCCGGGCAACTGCCTTTTCCTCTCCGAGCCTCGGTTTCCGCCTCTGGAAAATGGGCGCCTGATAAGAAAACCCTGCCTCGGGGCGGTTGCTGGCGGGGATGAAAGGCGATGATGTTTAGGGGGCGCTTAGGGCAGGACAGGGTGGGGGAGCCTCCATGGCCGTGGATACTGACTGTTCCCAACCCCACCTGCAGTACAGTACCGTCTATGAAAGCAGATGGATCAACGGAACCAAGGTGAAGGTGAGAGCAGGGGAAGGGATGGGGGGAGGAAGGGGTGCATCCCTTGGCCCGTTGTTGTGGGTTTTCCATTTTGCTCCCACCCCGGCCTTTGTTTGTCCCCTGTCTTCAGACATCTGGTGGTATTTGTTTTACACTCTCTGCAGCCTCTCCCCCGTTTGTCTCTTCTGGTACCTTCGTTTGGCCCCCTCTTCTCCTTCCCTGGTCCGGGCTTCTCTTTTGCCCGAATCCCATCCTGCCCTGGGATGATCTGCCCCCAGAGCGCCCCTCTCCTACCTACCCTCCTCCGCTTGGCAGCCAGAGTGGTCTTTCCAAAGCGCAAACCTGATGCTGTCTCTCCCCTGCCTGGAGCCCCTTTGGGCTCCCTAGTGCCCTCAGAAGAAAGCCCAGGCTTCTGGCCACAATCCCGGAGACCCTTCAGAATCGGGCTTCTGCCCGGCCGCCCACCCAGCTTCCTGTTCGGGCTCTGCCCGGCCTATTCCAGCCCCAGTTTCTTTCTGCTCTTTGAATGCCCGAGCTGCTGCCCTTTCCAGACTGTTGCGCATTGTTTCCTCTCTCTAGAACCTTCTACCGCCGCTCTTTACCTGGTTCATCCTCCTATTCTCCAGATCTCTGCCCCTTCCTCCACGAAGCCCTCCCTGATCCCCCTCCCCCCAACCAAGCCGGCAACCCCTTCAATTCCCACACTACCTTGGGTTTCCCTATTCCAACCATCGTGGGTGGTCCCTGATGACAGGTCTGTTTCCCCAGGACCTGGACCGTGAGCCTTGGGAGGAAGGGACCCAAGGAGCCATCTTGTCTGTGCTGGGTCCCAGCAGTGCCCAGAACAGGCCCTTAGTGACTGTGCAGGTTGACTGAGTTTCCTCCTCCCTTTCTGATCTGTTCCTCACCCAAAGGTGCCCGTTGGGGATGAGGTAGATAGTATGAACATCCTGGGCCTGGTGGTATTTGCCATTATCTTTGGCGTGGCCCTGCAGAAGCTGGGGCCCGAGGGAGAGCTGCTTATCCGCTTCTTCAACTCCTTCAATGACGCCACCATGGTGCTGGTCTCCTGGATCATGTGGTAGGTGGGGGGAGTGGGGGCTGGGGATGTGGGATCGGGCAACCCTCCCTCTGCTGCTTGGAGCCGCCTGGCCTGGACCCGCACCCAGCGTTGACCGTCCCCTGGCTGTGTGACTTTGGGCAAGTGACTTACCCTCTCTGTGCCTCAGTTCCCTCACGATAACGTGAGGACAGTGCTGTATCCCATGGGAGCTAAGACTGACGGGGGCACCTTCCGGACCCTCCTGGAAAGTGACAAAAGGACGGCCAAGCCGTGGCCCCGGTTTAGCTAGTGCATCTCAGTTGCAGAGAATTAAATGTGATCGAATGTACAGGAGACAAGTGGCATGAGGTAAAAGTAAAGCGCTTACAAAGCAGGTTTTTTTTTTTAAATTATTTTGAGAGAGAGAGAGTGAGCTTGCGTGTCTGCATACACGTGCTAGCACAAGAGTGAGACAGGGGCAGAGAGAGGGAGAGCGAGAATCCCAAGCAGGTCCTGTGCTGACAGCACACAGCCTGACTCGGGGCTCGATCCCACGAACGGTGAGACCATGACCTGAGCCGAAATCAAGAGCCGGATGCTTAACCGACTGAGCCACCCAGGCGCCCCCCCCCCCCCCCCCCCCCCCCCCCCCGCAAATGTTTTAAAGGCCTAACACCTGCTGAGCATTTACTTAATGTTAGCTATGATTATTATTATTATCAGTTTTATTAAATGATCTCACATGTGCAGAGGCCTCTGGCTTCTACCTTCCCTGGATCGAGATCCAGGATCTCGAGATCGAGAAGGTGGGAAGTCAGGAGAGGGAGCAGGATTGCTGCATTTTTAACAAATCCCTCCGCTCCCCGCCCCGCCCCGCCCCGCCCCATCCTGATTCTGGCGCAGGCGACATTTAAGAGGCTGCACAACCTCGTAAAGGCTCCTTGCCAGAGAGTCAGGGTGGTGGGTGGGTAAGAGCAGGCTCTAAGCGGCTTCCCGCCCGCGTGCCCTCTAACAAGTTACTTACCTCGCTGTGTCTCAGTTTCCCCGTCTGGCCAACGGGATTGACAGTTCTAGGCACAAATGAGTTAAAACGTGTAAAGTCCTGGGGCGCCTGGGCGGCTCCGTGGGTTGAGCGTCCGACTTCGGCTCAGGTCAGGATCTCACGGTCCGTGAGTTCGAGCCCCGCGTCAGGCTCTGTGCTGACAGCCCGGAGCCTGCTTCCGATTCTGTGTCTCCCTCTCTCTCTGCCCCTCTCTTGCTCGTGCTCTGTCTCCCTCGCTCTCAAAAATAAATAAACGGTAAACAAAACAAAAGAAAAACGTGTAAAGTCCTTGGGGCACTGCCTGACCTATAGCGTGCCTCTGATCAACACTAATCTTTAGCAAGTACGTCACTTGTATAACTTGTGGGCACATCCCACAGGCCAGAGCTTGGGCATTTGGCCAAACCTAGCTTTACAGGTGGCTGGGAAGTGCCGCCTTTCTTCTGTTACCAAAGAGGGGAAGGGGTTTGAGGGACAACAAGCCGCAGTGATCAAACAGAGAGGCAGTCTTGGGAGGCTTCCTGGCTGGGAGGCACGAGCGCCCCTGGGATCTTTGCTCCAGGAAAGGGCGATAATAATTCCAGCAGAAGTTCATAGATCACTTATTGTGTACAAAAAGCTTTCAAGTCCTTTCACCTAGCACCTCATTAACGTCCGACATTCCTATGAGGCTGGTAGCATTAATGTCCCTGTTTGACGGACCTGTGAGATTTTAATTCAACCGTAGCTTCAAAAGACTAAAAGAGGGGCTCCCTCGTGGGATTGCGGTAAAGATTCAACCACTTTATATCTATGGGTTGTTATTAAGACGTGAACCGCGGACTGTTTATATTGCATGGACGTGGGGAGAGATTGAATCGGTTTAAATCATCCTAGCTACTATAACCATGAACCCGGAAAACGTAAATGCCTCACGCATGGGGTGGGGGGGGGGGGGGATACGTGTTAAGTCCAAATCTGGTTGGCGATTGTACTTCGGCTGGCAATAGAGGCTCCCAGGCTTCTTTGATCTCCCTCTGCTCTATTCTCTTCCTTTTTTTTTTTTTTTTTAATGTTTATTTTTAGGAGAGAAAAAACGTGAGGGGGGAGAGGCAGAGAAGGAGGGAAACACCAGTCTCTGAAGCGGGCTCCAGGCCCTGAGCTGTCAGCCGCGAGCCCGATGTGGGGCTCGAACTCATGAACTGTGAGATCATGACCTGAGCGGAAGTTGGGCGTGTAACTGACTGAGCCCCCTGCCCCCTGCCAGGCGCCCCTCCCCTCTGCCCAATTTTTTTTTTTCCCCCTCTGCCCTATTTTTTTTTTTTTTTTAATTTTTTTTTCAACGTTTTTTAATTTATTTTTGGGACAGAGAGAGACAGAGCATGAACGGGGGAGGGGCAGAGAGAGAGGGAGACACAGAATCGGAAACAGGCTCCAGGCTTCGAGCCATCAGCCCAGAGCCGGACGCGGGGCTCGAACTCACGGACCGCGAGATCGTGACCTGGCTGAAGTCGGACGCTTAACCGACTGCGCCACCCAGGCGCCCCTGCCCTATTTTTAAGGGGATGGAGCTTGGGAGGATGGCAGGCAGGGAGGGTGCCAGAACTCAATCACACATGGATCTGGGTGTCTCCTGCCGGCGAGGGAGGCTGTGGTCGGGCTGCGCACTGAGCGCAAAGCCCGGCCCTGGGCGGGCACGTAGTCAGAGGCTGCAGTGGGTCTCCTGTGTAATTAGGTATGCCCCCGTGGGCATCTTGTTCCTGGTGGCTGGCAAGATCGTGGCAGTGGAGGACGTGGGGCTGCTCTTCACCAGTCTCGGCAAATACATCCTGTGCTGCCTGCTGGGCCACGCCATCCACGGGCTCCTGGTGCTGCCCCTCATCTACTTCCTCTTCACCCGCAAAAAACCCCTACCGCTTCCTGTGGGGTATCGTGACACCGTTGGCCACTGCCTTCGGGACCTCTTCTAGGTATGGCCTTGGGGCAGACCAATGCAAGATTTTTAAGCTAAGGGGCCCTAAGTGGACATCAGGTTTCTGGAGACACTTGAAATTTCGTATCTGGGGACGTTGGATCTGGGTACAGGGGCCATACTTTAGTAAAGTTTCTCATAAGGTCCTGGAACCGTCCCCCTCCACCCCCCCCCCCCACCCCCCCGCATTTGGAAAACCACTGACTGCTTAGAGATTTCTTCTTCCCTTCCTGAAAACCTCTCCTCCTCCACAAGGCCTGGCCCTAGGGGACAGTGGTCTAGTGCTGCCCCCTGGATCCAACCTCTGGGAGCTCTTTCCACCCTTTTCTAGGTATTTTGTCCACCTGTCCCCTCAGAACCTGGCTGTCCCCACAGCAGCAGCCCCAAGGGAGTAGTAATTCTTAGCCAAGGTCTATTATTGGTGGAGTGGGGGAGGGAGTGTGCTAGATATGATAGAATTTAGGTTTCAATTTTTGTGTGTATTGTGAAGGAGAGCCGTCCATACCCTCCCAGGGGGTCCAGGCCTCACACAGGTTGGAATCCTGACATTCTACAGGATCCCCCCGCCCCGCCCCTGCCTCTGGCTCCGGGAAGAGAAGGGCCGAGAACTGCAGAAGGCTGGGGGTGGCGAGGCGCGGGGCTGGCGGGGGCGGGGTCTAGGCTGGCGGGCGGAGCATGGGCTTGTGCTGATTGGCCAGCGCGGTCTGGGCGGGGCTTCGGCAGGGGGTGGGTCAAGTGCGCTAACTGACCTGCCGCCGCCGCTCAGCTCTGCCACGCTGCCGCTGATGATGAAGTGCGTGGAGGAGAGGAATGGTGTCGCCAAACACATCAGCCGCTTCATCCTACCCATCGGTGCCACCGTCAACATGGATGGGGCGGCGCTCTTCCAGTGTGTGGCCGCAGTGTTCATCGCACAGCTCAACCAGCAACCCCTGGACTTTGTGAAGATCATCACCATCCTGTGAGTGTGGGGTGGCTGCAGCTAGGACCCCGGACCCACTTGGCCCCTCCCCCGAGAATGGACAGAGGCCGGAGGGGGGCAGGGCTCCCGTGGCAGCTTCTCCCCCTACCGAGATCTTTCACTGACCGCCCTTCTCTTCCCCCAGGGTCACCGCCACAGCGTCCAGCGTGGGGGCCGCGGGCATTCCGGCTGGAGGTGTCCTCACTCTGGCCATCATCCTGGAGGCAGTCAACCTGCCAGTTCACGACATCTCCTTGATCCTGGCTGTGGACTGGCTAGTGTAAGTGTGGGTTTGGGGCTTCAGGGGCCCAAGGGGTACCCTGGGAAAGGAGATGAACAAGAGGGTCATCGAGAGCCTCCGAGGAGGAGAGGAGAGGAAGGAAGGAGTTCCAGAGGAAAGGGGATGGCATCTTGAGCGTTCTAATCAGAGGGAAAGAAGGGATCTTTGAGGTTCTTTTTTTTTTTTTCATGGTTATTTATTTATTTACTTGAGAGAGAGAGAGAGAGAGAATCCCAGGCAGGCCCCATGTTGTCGGTGCTGAGCCCCATGTGGGAATAGGCCAATCTGTAGACTGTGGTTTAGCAGTTGCCAGGGGCTAGAGGGAGGAGGGAATGGGGAATAACTGTTTAATGGGTATAAGAGTGTCTTTAGAATGATGGAAACGGTCTGGAATGAAATAGACGTGATGGTCGTACAACTCTGAATATGCGAAAAGCCACGGGATTGTATACTTTCGAAGGGTGAATTTTACCATATGTGAATTACAGCCCCATGTTTGAAAATGGCACACACCCCCACAAAGTATAAGGAGGCCAAAAGAGATCTTTAGGATTATGAGAAAGGCCTGAGGGAGAGCATAGTATTTCAGTGGGAAGAGGAGAGGTGGATGGGTCTTTTGAGGCCCCAAGAAAAGGGAGGGATGAACTTTTTGAGGTTCTAGGAGGAGCAAATCTTGTGCTTTGTTGGAAGAAGTATCATTTGGGGTCCCGAGAGGATGGAGGAGGAGATCTTTGGGGTCCTAAGGCAAAGAAAGTGTGATGGGGCGCTTAGATTTCATGGAAAAGAAGAGAAGTAGGGGGCTTCTTGGATTCCAGATGAAAAGATCTTGGAGGCTCTAGGAGGAAGGGATATTTGGGAGGATAGAGCGATGAGTTGGATCTAGAAGCAGAACGGGGTTCCATGAAGGAGGGTGTGGCAAGGACCTCAAGATCTTGGGGGAGGGGGGGTGCCTGGGTGGCTCAGTTGGTTGAGCATCCGACTCTTGATGTCGGCTCAAGTCGTGGTCTCCTGGTTCGTGGGTTTGAGCTCTGTTTCAGGCTCCACTCTGATAGTGCGGAACCTGCTTGGGATTCTCTATCTCAAAAAAAAAAAAAAAAAAAAAAAAAAAAAAAGAGGGGCGCCTGGGTGGCGCAGTCGGTTAAGCGTCCGACTTCAGCCAGGTCACGCTCTCGCGGTCCGTGAGTTCGAGCCCCGCGTCAGGCTCTGGGCTGATGGCTCGGAGCCTGGAGCCTGTTTCCGATTCTGTGTCTCCCTCTCTCTCTGCCCCTCCCCCGTTCATGCTTTGTCTCTCTCTGTCCCCAAAAAAATAAATTAAAAACGTTGAAAAAAAAAATTAAAAAAAAAAAAAAAGAATCGGGAGGAGAGGTGGGAGGGTTGGGCCCACCCCCTCCCCTCACTCCTCCCCCCTCCCCCCTCCCACTCACTTCCCTATCCTGTTCTTCAGGGACCGGTCCTGCACAGTCCTCAATGTGGAAGGTGATGCCTTTGGGGCGGGACTCCTCCAAAATTACATGGATCGTACAGAGATGCGGAGTTCAGTGCCAGAGTTGATCCAAGTGAAGAGTGAGATGCCCCTGGCTCCACTGCCCGCCCCCACTGAGGAGGGGAACCCCCTCCTCAAACACCGCCTGGGATCTGCTGGGGATACAGACTCCTGTGAGAAGGAGTCGGTTATGTAAACCCCATGGGGACTTTCCCTGCGCTGATGGGGGCACTCTGGACATTGGGATTGTGAGCCGGGATTCTGGAGGCCCTTCCTGCTGCACACTTAAGGGATCCAGGGTCCCAGCCTGTCTCCCTGACATCAGATCTGGGAGGCCTCGATGCTGGGGTATAGGTGTGTGTGTGTGTGTGTGTGTGTGTGTGTGTGTGTGTGTGTGTATGTGTGTGTATCTATCTCCCCAGATCTTCCCCAGTCCTCAATTCCTGTTTCCACCCAAAGTTAGGAAACATGATGGAGAAATAGTGTTGTTCTGGCCCCCTCATCTTAAGGCACAGGTCACCATGTGGATTTCTGCCCTCATCGAGAGGTAGGACATTCCAGTGGGTTGATGGCTATTTTGGTGGCTGTAGCTGTGTGTGTGTGTGTGTGTGTGTGTGTGTGTGTGTGTTTTGCGGCTCCATGGTACATCCCACCCTGTCCTCAGGCCCTCTGTTCCCTCCGCTGTAACAAACACTCCTGGGGACCCTGCCAGGGTGGGGGAGACTGAGGACAAATACTGCTGTCACTCCAAAGGACATTCTGTAGCAATAAAACTATCAAGTGTATCTCCTCAGATGTTTTTAAGACCAAAAGCATGAGCCACACAGAAAAAAATCAAACATGACAAATCAGAATCTGTTTGTCAAAAAAACACCACTGAAGGGGCGCCCGGGTGGCTCAGTCGGTGAAGTGATCTCGTAAATGTTCCGTGTCTCGACGCGGGTGATGCTCGCACAGACGTATACATTTGGGGAAGTTCGCCTGCACGCTTAAGATGCGTGTGATTTTACCCCACGTAAAACCCTGCAGCTGAAAATGCAGCTGAAAATGTACAACTAACTCCTGGCAAGAGACTGACTTTCTGCTGTAGCCACTTACGGGTACTTCCCTGATACTTGAACTCTATCCAATAGTGGCAGTAATGACCTGCTCCCCCCCCCCGCCCCCTTTTTTATTTAAACCAGAATTTGCTGTTTGAATAAAAAACCTGCCGTGCAAGTGTTTTTAAGTCGTGTTTTGAGTCCAGGATGTGGATGATGCCCAGTCGTGGCTCCCGTGATAACGATCCTGTCTGGTATGCTGCTGAAACGTGTCATACGTTACTAATAATTATCTTCCCCCTTCCTGGGGCCCTGTGCAGGCTCCTGCCAGGTTCCCCGGGGGGCACCACCAACCCAAGTCCAATTGTAGATGGTATCTTGGGGTATCTTTTGCATCTTTTCGTTGGTTTGTTTTTGTGTATTTAGTTCCGTGGCATGATCATTGCAGTGTGAAAGGAGAGTCTAATTCCTATCTGATTCTGTGCAAAACTGTTGTGTATCACACACAAACATAACCACTAATGAGCTCATTAAGTGCTGAATAGTTAAGCAGTTGCCACCTTCAGTGCTTTCTATTATGCTCAAATCCTTGGTGGGTGGTTATAAAAGTGTTGAAGGGTTTTAATGGTATTTGGGGAAGGTGGTTGGGGTTGCTGGAAGGAGCTGGGAGGGCACGGTTTTCCCCACTTAAAATAATTGTCCTCAGTTTTTCCATTTGATTTATCTATTATGTGTTTAGATTATGCCTGTTTAAAGAGATACACACATGCATAGGTAATATATATACTGTATATACAATATGTGTATATACAAGGAACACGTAACCCAGACAAGCCCAACCGAATAGTATTTCCCGTTTCCTCTATTCCATTTTTTTTTTTTAATTATTTTTGAGAGAGTGTGAGTGGGGGAGGAGCATAGAGAGGGAGCGGGGACAGAGGATCCGAAGCGGGCTCCATGCTGACAGCAGCCAGCCCGATGCGAGGCTCGAACTCACGAACCATGAGATCATGACCCGAGCGGAAGTCGGACGCTTAACCAACTGAGCCACCCGGGCACCTCTTTCTATTCCATTTTTTTTTAAGATTTGCTGGGCACATGCCACTACTTTGCTGATCTGAGTCACATAAAAAGTCTGGAACCATTTCAGGCCTCCTCAGTGTGGACAGGTGCTCCAGACCTGTTTTCCCACTACAACGTGCCCACCACCTTAGTCCTGTTCACCACTGTATGCTCGGCACAGCGTGGGGACTGGCACATAGTAGGTACTCAATAAACATTTGCAGAATGAATGGATTGGGCTCCAGCTACAGAGCCGCCTGGCTAGAAGAGGCTGTTAGGCTAGGTCAGATCCTGCTTTTTGCTACCTGCCAGTTGTGTGACCTTGTGTAAGCCCTAGGGAGTCTCACCCTCTGGTGACAATGGCTCTGTTATGTGTGTGCCTCCCCCAAAGGCCACTAGTGAAGTTTACGTAAGAGCAGATGGCAAAGCGCAGGTGAGGCCACCTTCCGGGCCTGGCTCCCACCTCCCGCTCCCTTCCTCCATTGCCAGATCCACCCCTGTTTTTGGGGACACCCCTCTTGCTCCTTTGAAGAAGCCTGGCTTGGGAGGAAGTGCTCAGGCTAGCCCAGCATTTAGGCTTGGACCTGCGTCCTAAGCTCTTAGTCACAGGATGGGGGTGGGGGACTGGCAGACACAGGGTGATGACAGCTTTGTCTCTCTTAGCGCAACAACGTTTCTATGGCGGTTGGACTTTTGTAGGGGGGGAGGGGTCGACCTTATTAAGGTATAACTTGCATGCCATAAAGTGCATCTGCTAAAGTAGGTAATTGGATGGGGGGGGGGGGCGCCTGCGTGGCTCAGTCGTTGGGGCGGCCCACTTGACTCCAGCTCAGGTCATGATCTCGCAGTCTGTGAGTTCGAGCCCCGCGTCGGGCTCTGTGCTGACGGCTCTGAGCCTGGAGCCTGCTTCAGCTTCTGTGTCTCTCTCTCTGCCCCTCCCCCACTCGCTCTGTCTCAAAAATGAATAAACGCTAGAGAATTTAAAGAATAAAGTAAGTAATTGGATGAGTTTTGGCAAGATGCATACGTTAGTGAAACCCACCGCATTCAAGATACACCATATTCCCACCGCCCCCAGATTTCCTGCTGCTTCTTTGCAGTCTATCCCTCTCCAGCCCGACAACCACTGATCTGCTTTGGGTCACTAAGGATTAGTTTGTCTCTTCTAGAATTTCGCATGGGTGGAGATATATAGTATGTTGCCTTTTGCACCCTGCTTCTCTTACTTTGTATCGTGCCTTTGAGCTTTTAGGCATGTTTTTGCACAGACCAGTTTATTCCTTTTTGTGTTTAATCACCAAAGAGTATTCTGCTCTCCACCCTTCACGTTTGTTTATCCGTTCACCTGTAATGGACACTGGGCGCTTTCCAGCTTGGGGCTAATGTATATAAAGGTGCATTTGTACATGGCTCTTTGCCTGCCCTCCACTTTCCATAGCAAATATTTTGCAATGCCCACGAAGGGTACACAAATATTTGCTGCTCCGTAAAGGGAGCAGACCATCCAACAGCATTTAAGACGGGGGGGGGGGGGGGGGGGGGGGGGGGGGGGGGCATTCCCTCCATCTATGCCCAGTGTTAACCCCTTGGTTGCTAGGGTGGGGGAGATCCAGGGACTCCCCACGTCCAGCCGGGGGAGTGATAATACGGGGGCGGGGGGGGGGCAGCTCATGGCAGTGGTCGTTTAGCAACAGGTTGAATCTATAATCTGATATTTTCATGTTTGAACCACCCTGATGGCCACACCAGCGCATGTGATGGCTTGACTATCAGCTCTGGGAAAACCCTCTTGGCTCTGCTGAAATGGAATGAAATGAAATAGATAATGTAACTCATCTGCACATGACTTTATTTAAGTTTACTTATTTTAGTTACCTCTATACCCAGTGTGGGGCTCAATCTCATGACCCTGAGAGCGTCACATGCTCTTTTGATGGAGCCCGCCAGGCGCCCCCCTGCACATGATTTTAAAAACAATCTCTTAGGGGCGCCTGGGTGGCTCAGTCAGTTAAGCATCTGACTCTTGATTTTCGGCTCAGGTCCTGATCTCACAGTTCATGGGTTCGAGCCCCACTTGGTCAGCACAGAGTCTGCTCGGGATTCTCTCTCTCCCTCTCTGCCTCCCCCCCACTTGTGCTTGCACTCTCAAACTTAAAAAAAAAAACCCACACAACCTCCCCCCCCATCTCTCTATTGCCCTAAATGTAACAAAAAAGAAATAAAACAGTAATTTATAACAGGAATTTTAATACGAAAATCTGTGGGGCAGAACCGAGAACCCAAGGAGGTAGCTAGATATTTATTTACATGGGTAATGTAGGCAGCTCCATGCTATTGGTGTTTGATTATCAAGAGCCACGTAGAACATGATTTTCAGAAATTGTTGACAATCCTTGGCCGGGTTTTGAACAAAACACCATACAAACTTGCCTCATTTAGGACCTATTAAAACCTTACACAAAGGACTTTGTGTTTGCATGAATAGAGAGTTCGGTTCTGGGCTCAGATAATTTTTTTAATTAAATTTTAATGCTTATTTTTGAGAGAGAGAGACAAGAGTGGGAGTGGGGTACGGGCAGAGAGAGAGGGAGACACAGAATCCGAAACAGGCTCCAGGCTCTGAGCTGTCAGCACGGAGCCCGACGCGGGGCTCGAACTCACAGACGGCGAGATCATGACCTGAGCCTAAGCTGGATGCTTAACCGACTGAGCCACCCAGCCGCCCCTTTTGATTTCTAAACTTTATTTACTTTTTATTTATTTAAGTAATCCCTGCACCCAAGGTGGGGCTTGAACTCACGATCCAGAGATCAAGAGTCGCATGCTCTTCTGGCTGAGGCAGCTGGACCACCCTGGGCTCCGATGATTCTTACCCAGGGTTTTCTGAGTGAGGCTAAAATTTGGTTAGTAGACATTGGTATGAAAGTGCTGGTTTTTACAATACCGAAATGTCTCTGTTCTAGCTAAAAGCGAGAGCACTAAACCCAGTAATACACATCCTCATATAAACTCATTAATTCAAGCTAATTGCTGCGGTAGGGTTTTCTGCCATATTATTACTTAATCGATAATAAAGATCGTGAATGCACAAAGCTGTCACACAGTATTAGAGAGGCTACAAAAGATTTTAGTGTAATTGCTGATAGTTCAAGAACAGTGAGGAGAGGAGAAAACACCAAAACGCCGTGGATAATGCCAAGAGAAATGATCTATTGAGACTCCAAGTCGCCTGATGAAACTGAGTTCGGTGGGAAGTTGCCAGAAGCACTTGATGGGGTTCCCTTATCAAATCACAGCTAAGGCAGGGTCATTTTATATATATTTTATATAATAAATAAATAAGCGATATATATATTCATAAATATATACGAATATATATATATATATATATATATAGCTGTGTCAAGAAATCACACCAACAATTTCTAAATAAGTTTCTAAATAAAACAAAATCATTGCAACGATTAAGAACGATGTGAGCTTCAGCTTATGTTCCTGGCAAACAACTTAAAGAAATATGTATATAGAGAGGGATCGTTTCCATTCTTTAGAGAATCAAAAAGAAATATTTAAATAGACGGATGCATACATTAACTTATATATTAATTTATATTACTGTGCCTGTTACAAAAGGTTTTAGACATCACACATCCTTCACGAATGCCCTGTGGCGCATTTCAAAACCGCATGTGACAAGAGACGATGTTTTATTAGGTGGAGACGCCCTGCATATTATGGGACGTCTCCATCCCTGGGCCGTGGCTCTGGAGAGCCAGGAGCACCCCGTGATCACCCCAAATCATCCCCGTATGTTTCCCAAACGCTCCACGGAAACCCAACAGTCTCGGGGCCATTTGCGGGTTCAGTGGCTAAAAACAGAGGCTGTGTTCTAAGAAGTCAGGCTTTGGACATCTGAGTCTCAGGAGACTGGGACAAATTCGCATTCGTCTTCCCTCTTGCTGGCCTGTGAGGTCTCCTCCTCCAAGGGCTTCATGTGTCTGCAATGACATCGATCCCCCACACCCGACCTATAGGTTCAGGGAGGCCGTGACTTGCCTAAGATGACCAGGAAAATCAGTGGCCAAGCCAGGAGCCAACCCCAGCCTTGATTCCTGACCCCTTTACCACTCAAGTGCCACCCAGCACCCAGTCACCTCCATTTCTTAGGTGCAAAGCAGAGTTTCGGAGAGGCAGAGCGGTACCACAGAGAGGGGCATAGTATCCAACTTCTGTGTGGGCTCCAGACTGACTGCCTGGGTTCAAGTCCCTGCTCGGTCACTTCCCAAGCTGTCTGACCTTGGGCAAATGGCTTTACCATTCTAGCCTCAGTTTGCTCTCCCGTAAAATGGAAATAATAGCAGCTCTCACCTCAGGACCTGGGGGTGAGACATAAATCAGTGAATCTGTGTGAAATACTGAGAAGGATGCCTGGCACACGGTATGTGCTGGGTAATGTGAGTTATGACGACTGTTAATCCGGCCTTGCCGTGGGCTAACAGGTGCAGAGAGCTGAAATCATGAGGTAACACCGTTAACATGGAGTGGGGCCGGCATCCAGGACCCGGTTCTTAACCATAGCTGCAGCTCAGGGCTCTGAGCCTGTTCCCTCCTCTGGAAGAGGAGGTCAAGAGCAGCATGCACCTCCCGGGGCTCCCGAAGGGCGATAGTTCTCCGGTGCTGCAAGACACAGGGGACTAGAGAGGCCTAAGACTCAAGAGTCAGGAAAGCTACAGAACCACGGAGGGGACAGGCTTACCGGCGCCTTGGCCCCACAGCAGGACAACGGCGCCCTCTGGTGGCGGAAGCAGCCCCAGCAACCAAGTGCCCCACGGACTGTGAGCTGGACAGAGGGCGCTCATTGAATCCCGGAAGAAACTGAGGCACAGAGAAGCTGGGACAGTCGCCCGGGCCCACCTAAGTCGCAAGTGGTAGAGCTGGGGTTTTGGTCGCGGCAGTCCAGCCCAGAACCCACACGCTTTCCTCTTTACAAAAACTGTCCGTGCTCTGAATAAAGCCCACGCTCTCGGAAATCTTGGGCAGCGTAGGTCCTCGACGTCCGGGCCTGTGCTGGGCCCTGCAGGGCAGCTGGGCATCGCCGGCCCGCCCACCAAACGCCAGCGGCGCCAAAGCAAAGGCCAGCTCCCCGCGCCTGAGCGTTCTTCTCCCGACCCCAGGAGCGGCCGCTGGAGCCTCAGCCGCTTCCCGCCAAACTCAGGAGTGACGGGTTGGGGTACTCGGGGTTCTCGATGACCCCGGGGCCGAACTTGAGCTCCAGGAAGCGACGGTAGTTGTTAGGCGCCTGCGCCACGAAGCCAGCGAAGGGCAGGGGCACGAGAGGCTGCAGGAAGTGTTCGGGGAACTCGACATCCTGCCGGTGGTCCAGCCACGTGTCCTTGGTCATGACCCCGTTGCGGGGGTAGAAAGGCCACAGGTCCACGTGCAGATGGTTGCTCTCGCTGTACTGCACGCGGAAGAAGTCGCCCTCCACGGCCTTCTCCCACACGAAGCCGCGCTCGTCCACCACCGAGCCCGCCTCGGCGCCGCGCAGCTGCTCGCAGTTGCCCACGTCCTCCAGGTAGATGCCCAGGTCCACGTCGTAGTCCCACGGGATGATGTCCCCGTGGCGGGCGGCCCCCAGCAGCGAGCCGCCCTCCAGCCAGTAGCGCACGCCCGCCGCCTCCAGCACGCCCACCACGTAGCGGGCGGTCTCGCGCAGCGCGCGCAGGCAGCACGGCGGCGTCCAGCGCTGCTCGTACAGGTAGGCCGGCGTGTCGCCCACCACCGTCCCGAAGCAGCGCGGCGTCTCCTTGCCGCAGCCGAACCACTCGAGCCGCCCGCCCTCCCCGCTCACCAGGCGGATGCCCAGCGCGCGCAGCAGCGCCGCCCGCCGCGCGCGCCCCTCGCGCTCCGCCTTCCAGCGCGCGTGGGCCGTGGCCAGCGGGGGCAGGCGCGCCGCGCCGAACGGCAGGTCCAGCAGCCGCACGGCCCAGCCGCGGAGCGCCGTCTGCAGGAAGAGGCCGGTGCCCACCGGCCGGGCCAGGGGCGCCGACAGGTTGAAGAGGTCGCGGGCGCGCAGGAGCACCACGGCGTCTCCGTCCAGGGCGTCGCAGCGGGGCGCGGACGGGGCGGGGCCGTAGCGGGCGGTCCACTCGCGCAGGCTGACGTTCAGGGCCAGGCAGCGGGCGGGGTTGGCGGAGGCGACGGGGGCGGCCACCAGGCGTGCGCCTCCGGCCCGGAGCACCTCCACCATGTGCTCCAGCTGGCCCGGCACCTCGGCCCTAGCCCCGTCGGGCACCAGGGCCACGAACTCGGTGGCTACATAGGTCTCGGGGCGCGAGGCGGCGGCGGGCCGGTCCAGGGCGGGCTGGAGTAGCGCCAGACGAACGTTGGGAACCCGGGGCAGGGCCAGGGGTGGGTAGGGGAGCGTGTCGGCGGCCACCACCACCGGCTGGGCTGCGTCCTGTTGCAGGAAGGAGTCCACCAGCTCTGGCACCGCGTTGTCGAAGGCCTCGAACTCGCGCACCAGGACGGTGACGCGGGGGCCGGCGGCAGCTCCACGGCGGGGACCCCGGGCCCGGGAGTTCCTGGGCTGGTGCTGTAGCCACGAGACATAGAAGAGGACCAGGAGGTTGAGCGTGATGGCGGCTGCCAGGACAGCCTGGCAGCGGGTGAGCCGCATGGGGCCAAAGTCGGGCCCTAGCTGGGCCTCCAGGGCATCCTGGGGAGGGAGAATGAAAGGGGAGGCTGGAGCTGGTTGTCAGAAACCTCCTCACCAGACCTCCTTAATCCTCAGCATTGCCCTTCTCTCCCAGCCCTTTCTCTGTGTAGTGTCAGCTCTGACTTGCCCTCCTCCAGGAAGCCCTCTCTGACTTCCCATCCACCCCCCTCTGGGCTCCTTCAGCTCCTTGGGTTCTCCCACCCTAGTCCACCACTCTACGTCATTACTGCGTGGGGACAGGTCTGCATCCTCCCACTGGATCGTGAGACCCATGAGGGCCCGCCCTGAGCTGGTCTCGATCACTGCTGGGTCCCACGTTCCACCCAGCACGGGACCTGGTGCTTAGCAAGTTTTTATCAAGTGATTCACCTTCCCTTCTTCCTTGTTCAATCCCACCTATTCCTTATCCTTTTCTTTGTCGACCTCTCATTCTGTTTTGGGTTCGATTAGAAATGCCCAACTCCATCCCCGAGCCCAGGCTGCACCTTCTGCTCCACCCAGGAAGCCCCTCCTGATCTCTCTCTCCTGTCCCTCTCACACCCTGTCCGGGCTGCAGGGGGAGGCTGCAGCATGGGCACCGAGCCCCTCCCCCACCGTCCCCTTCTCACTTCCTCAACTCCTGTGCCATCTGGTCATCTGATGGTCGGCCAGATTGGTTTGGTTTTGCAAGAAAAGCTAGAAATGTTTTCTTAAATCAGAATTATCCCAATTTTTAATACTGCCTACTCATTAAATTAAACAACCACCACGGACTGGATCACACTCCTAGAAACATAGGGGCGCCTGCCTGGCTCGGTCCATTAAGCATCAGACTCTTGATTTCGGCTCAGGTCATGATCTCACGGTTCATGGGCTCGAGTCCCACATCCGGCTCTGTGCTGTCAGCACAGAGCCTGCTTGGTGTTCTGTCTCTTCTCTCTCTCTGCCCCTCCTCCGTGCTCGCTCTCTCTCAAAATAAATAAACTTAACAAACAAATTCCTAGAGCCAGAAAGTAGAAAGGTGGTTGCCAGGGGCCGTGAGGAGGGTGAAATGGAGTTGTTTAATGGGTATAGATTTCCAGTTTTGCAAGATTGAGAAAGTTCTGGAAACTGCACAATAATGTCGAATATATACAACACTACTGAACTATGCGCTTAAGAATTGTTTAGATGAAGGGTGCCTGGGTGGCTCAGTCGGTTAAGCGTCCGACTTCGGCTCAGGTGTCGAGCTCTGTGCTGACAGCTCAGAGCCCAGAGCCTGCTTCGGATTCTGTGTCTCCCTCTCTCTCTGCCCCTCCCTTGCTCATGCTCTGTCTCTCTCTGTCTCTCAAAAACAAATAAATGTAAAAAATGAAAAAAAATTGTTTAGATGATAAATTTTGCTTTGTGTATTTTATTACAACTCAAAATTTTTTTTTAATGTTTACTTTTGAGAGAGAGCGCGAACAGGGCAGGGGCAGAGAGAGAGGGAGACATAGAATCTGAATCAGGCTCCGGGCTCTGAGCTGTCTGCACAGAGCCCGACGTGGGGTTCCAACTCAGGAACTGTGAGATCGCGACCTGAGCTGAAGTCGGATGCTTCACCGACTGAGCCACCCAGGGGCCCCCACAACTAAAAATTTTTTAAATGTTTGTTTGTTGAGAGAGCATGAGCAGGGGAGGGACAGAGACAGAGACAGGCAATCCCAAGCAGGCTCTTGCTGTCAGCACAGAGCCTGACAGGGGGCTTGAACTCACGAAGCATGAGATCACGACCTGAGCCGAAATCAAGAGTCAGCCACTTAACAGACGGAGTCACCCAGGTCCCCCTAGAATTTTTTTTTTTTTTTTTTTTTTTTTTTTTTTAAGGGGAGTGGGACAGCCCAAAAGAGGCTGGGGAGGTAGGGCACGCCCACTCTTCATTCATTGGCCGCACTCCTAGGCAACCTCCAGGTGGCGCTGTCTCCCTGTGCCCCGCACAACTTTGAAGCTCTGGCTGGTCTCCGGCACAGGAGTAAATACTCAGAATGTTTTTCCACGAGGGATTTCCATGGGTTTCTACTCCTCCCGGGAAGGGTGACATCAGAGACTCAGCTAATCTTCCCACCCACCTAAATACTTCTGACCAAAGCTCCCCCTTGGGCCCGGGTCCACCCAGATCTCCCCTCAGCCTCCCCGGTCTCCTTTTTTTTTTTTTTTTTTTTTAATGTTTTTATTTATTTTTGAGACGGAGCGAGCATGTGTGAAGCGGAGGAGGGGCAGAGAGAGGGAGACTGAGGATCTGAAGCGGGCTCTGTACTGACAGCAGAGAGCCTGATGTGGGCCTTGAACCCTCAAATGCAAGATCATGACGTGAACTCAACCGACTGAGCCACCCAGGCCCCCTTCCCTGGTCTCCTGACTAAATCCCCTCCTCGTGGCAGCCAGAGAGGTTTTCATAAAGCACAAACCTGACCTCTCCCTCCCTGGTCCGAACCTGCCATGGCTCTTCCGTAACCCGAGGAGAAAGTTTAAGTTTCTTACAACGTTCCACGAGCTCTTGGGTGACCTGTCCCTTGCTGGCCCACCGGGTCCAGCCCCGTCTCCTGCCATGTGTCAGACTCTGTGCCTAAGCCACCTTGGCCTTCGTCTCAAACAGATCTTATTTCTAAGCCTTTGGACATTCTGTTCCTTCTGCTTCTCCTCCCAAACACCCCTCCTCCCCATGCCTCTTTTCTCCTGGAGAACGCCTACTTAAGCTTTAGGCCTCAGCTCTGATGGCTCCTCCCCCAGGAAGCCCTCCCCGAACCCCAGGCTGGGTCAGAAGTCCTCCCTGGGCCCCCCATGCCTCAGGTTCCTGAAGCCAAACTCTGCACTATGTGGCCTGAGTCTTTCTGCCTCTTCCCTCTCTATCTCCTACCGGGAATAGGCTCCTATCTCTCTTCACCCATCCCAGGCCGGTTTCCCCTTCTCTGACCCATCTCGGCTGACACTTAAGAATCCAAGTTGCACTTTGAGAGCAACTTTTATTTTTGTGTTTATTTTTTGATAGAGAGAGAGAGAGAGGGGATCTAAAGTGCGCTCTGCACTGATGGCAGAGAACCTGATGCGGGGCTTGAACTCACAAACTCTGAGATCGTGACCTGAGCCAAAGTCGGACACTTAATTGACTGAGCCACCGAGGCGCCCTAACAACTTAAGTTTTAGAACCTTGGAATTGCCTTCTGGATCTTAGATTGATTCTTCCTTCCTTCAGTCCCTCCCTCTGTTTGTGGAACTCCTACAACGTGCCAGGCACTGTCTGAGGCACTGGGGACACAGCAGTGGACACATGGCACACAAAGACAGACAGCAACCCTGACCTCACATTACTGGGGGGGGGTGGGGGGGTGGGGGAGGAGACTTTGGAACCACAGAATCTTCGGGGTCTTAAAAATCTTAGACGCTTAGGGGCACCTGGGTGGCGCAGTCAGTTAAGCGTCCGACTTCAGCCAGGTCACGATCTCACGGTCCGTGAGTTCGAGCCCCGCGTCGGGCTCTGGGCTGATGGCTCGGAGCCTGGAGCCTGTTTCCGATTCTGTGTCTCCCTCTCTCTCTGTCCCTCCCCCGTTCATGCTCTGTCTCTCTCTGTCCCAAAAATAAAATAAACGTTGAAAAAAAAAAAAAAAAATTAAAAAAAAAAAAAAAATCTTAGACGCTTAGAGCTTATGTACATAGAAGCACAGGAGAGACCACGGATAGTTTCGGAACCTTCTGAAGATTCTAAAAAGAGACCATCATCCTGCTCTGCCCGCATCTCCCAACAGTCTGTTCCCCACTCAGCGCCCAGAGGCATCCTGTTAAAACTCAAATTAGATCCCGTCCTGCGTCTGCTCAGACCCTTCTGTGGCCCACAACTCACTCAAGGGAAAAGCCGAGTCTTTACCGGGGCCCCCTGGGCTCTGTCTAATCCTGCACCCCCTCCCACTCTTAGCTCCAGCCGCGCTCGCCGCCGAACACCGGCGTTCAAATACATCCGGGACACCACGGCCAAAGATCAGCTGCTCCTTCTGCCCGGAAGCTCATCCCCAGGTCTCCACATGGCTCCTCCCTCCTGGCCTTCGGGCCTCTCCTCAAATGTCACCTGTCCAGTGAGCCCTCTCTTTGGCTTTTCTTTCTCAAAATGCATCTCCCCGTCACCCACGTATTTCGTGCGCCCCACCCATCCCTGCGTTTTCTCCCCTCATCGTTATCACGTAGATTTCACTTATTATTTTGTTCCCTGATGTATACTCAGGGCACAGCTCGGTGCCTGACACATAGCAGGTGCTTAAGAAGTTTGTGTGGCACCAATGACTGAGTCTAGGTGTTCAGATGGGGAACGTGGGGCTCAGAGATAGAAACCATGGAGAACTCAGGTCTCTACTTCTCAGGCCCTGGCTCTTGGAATGCTCTGTCTGGCTGACTCTAGGCCCCAAGGTGCCCAGCCGGACAGAGGACAGAAATGGGGTCCTCAGAGACCAGTGAGTATGACAGACGAGCAAGCGAAGGCACCAGAGAAGAAAGAGAAAGGAATCATCCAGCCCCCTGACTAGGTTGCTCTTGGCTTCCCCAACTATGAGGGCTCAAATCTCCTTTATCGAGGCAAAGTGGATGAAATGATGATTTTGAAGGTGCGAATGTTCTTTCTCTGAGTCCCATCAGGATGATACTATCAACGATTCTAGCCAATCGTGATTCGCCAGGCCCCTTTCTAAGCACTTTACACATAGGAACTTGTTTGCTCTTCAAGTTCTGATCACATTTAGAGATGAGGAAAACTGCAGCACAGAGAAGCGAAGTCACTCGTTCAAGGTCACACAGCTGGGAGATGGTGGACCCAGATGTGACTCCCAAGCCTGGCGAGTTTTGTCCAGGGTCTTTGTCCAGTTTATTGTTTTCAACCAATAAACTCTGCTATCCCTCTCGGGTCCACTCAAGACAGCCCAGCTCTCTGTCCACCCTCAGCGAACATTCTGCAGGTGCTTTCAAAGCTGAATATGGCATATTCCGTACTTTAACCCATTAACTCTTCTGGGGACTCGGAAAGATCAAGGCAGTCACTGGGCAGGCCCTCCAGAGGTAAGCAGACAAAAACCACACTCACAACTTACAGATAGGTCAGGAGACCAGCAGGGGGTGTGGCAGAGGAAAGGGGGTCAGGGAAGGAGAGGACAGTGAAGAGGAGACTTTGTGTCTCTCCGTGCCCATCAAACAAGTGTCCGTGGATCCAGATTCCCTTCAGGCCTAGGTTCACCCGGCCTGAGCTCTGATCTGGACTGAGTCTTAGCTGCTGCATCTGCGGGGTGCGAATGTGGCAGGCGAAGAAAATGAGCGATATGTAGGAACGGCTTTGGGGAGAAGGGCGATTTCCACCTGAGTGCTGGTGACACTGTGGGACTTCTTACCTCCTAGGCTGCGGTGGGAGCTCCCGGTGGGCGGTTCCAGACCAGCTCAAATGCACCACTGAGGGAACAAGGACCAGAAAACCCCAAATCAGCCAATTTTGCACAAGAGAGTACGGCTTCATCTTACCTACAGAAGTGGCAGCGAGAAGGTCAGAGAATCCTTTTTCTTGAAGTTCCATAAGCTCAGGCACCGCCTGGAGTGTCTCAGGAGTGGGTGGGAAGCATGTCACTTACCACAGCGACCTATAACCATCCCTTTCTTATGAATGTGTCCAGAGAGGTGGGGCTAGAAGTGACCAGAGCTGTTACCGTGACAACGCCTTCCCTAGACACACTCCATCCTGAGACACAATCCTAAAACATCCCCTGCCTTGGTGGGCCTGGTTCCTAGGGTCCCTGGAAGGGGGGGGTGGGGGGGGTGGGAGGTGGGGCTGCTCTTGTTACCATAGTAACCAGGGCTTGACCTTGCCCGTCTCCACCTCCTGGTCCAGGCCCTGTAACCATAGCAACTAGTCCTCCGCAGAGCATCTTCTCCTCTAAATAAAAACACCTGGTTGGTTTGGGCCACAGGCCTCCCACGACGAGAAAGAGGGGGGGAGCCGGTTACCATGGTAATGCCAGCTGGGCGGCTAGGGGGAGGGGTTGGGAAAGAGGTGTTCTCTCAGCAGTGTCCTTGGGGCTGGGGTCCTTGCTACCTGAGTGCTAGGTGAGGTTGCCATAGTAACCGAATGAGGGTGGGGGCAGAAGGACCACCAGGGGCTTAGGTTACCTTAGCAACCTTCCCCAAGTCCAGTGACAGGGCAGGTTTGGGAATTCATAACTACAAAGGGGGAGGGTTCCAGACCGCGGAAGGGTTACCATGACTACCGACCCCGGCCAGGAATCAGAGAGGTTGGGGCCATCGCAGAAATCACCCTTGGTGGTCGCCCTTTCTCTCTGACACTGTTTGTCCAGGAGAGTGGCATTTGGGTCTGGAGGGGGTTAGAATCTTTCTTTGGGGCGAAGGGGCAGGAAACGGCCCCTCCCAAAGTCCTGCTTTTCCTAGGGGCGCCCCTCGCGCTGGGCCTGGGTCTCTCGAGCTTTCCTCGAGGTGCGCGCTTCCGTCCCGCCCCCTCCCGCCCACCCGCGCGCGCGCGCGCGCTTTCGGGGTCGACCCGGGTGGGCGAGGCGCGCGCCGGGCCTCGTTCCCATCACCGGCCCCCCCGGCCCCCGCCAAGCGCGCGCGCGGGCGGTGCGCGCGCGGGGGGTGGGGGGGGGGGGGTCCGGCCGCGCAGGCGCGCGAGGCACAGCGGGCGCGCGGGCCGGCCCCGGGGCCTCCATGATGGAGGAGCGAGCGGCCGCCGCGGTCGCCGCCGCCGCCTCCTCCTGCCGCCCGCTCGGCTCCGGCGCGGGCCCCGGCCCGACGGGGGCGGCCCCGGCCTCTGCCGCTGCCCCGGGGCCCGGCCCGGCCGGTAAGGGAGGCGGCGGCGGAGGCAGCCCGGGGCCTTCAGCGGGGCCCGAGCCCCTGAGCCTGCCCGGGATCCTGCACTTTATCCAGCACGAGTGGGCGCGCTTCGAAGCGGAGAAGGCCCGCTGGGAGGCCGAGCGCGCCGAGCTGCAGGTGAGCGCCGCCCCGGGACCCCCGACCCCCCGCCCGGCCCGGCCCGGCCTCACCCGCCGCCGCCGCCGCCGCCATCTTGGAGCAATGGCCGCCGGGACGGCCGGGGGGGCGGGAGGGGACCGCGACCGGCCCGGAGACCGAGAGAGGGGCCGTCCGAGGGGGCTCCTGAGGCACCCGGCGGCTCGAGGCGGGAGGGGGCGGGAGAGCCCGACCGGGGCCGGCCGAGAGGAGGCGCGCAGGGCATCGGACCCGGCTGCGAGCGGGAGTGGGAGCGAGCGGACCGGCAGACGGGTTCCCGGGAGAGGGGCCTCGGGCCCTGAGGGGAGCCCAGGAGAACTGAGCGGAGGGTGGTGGGAGGAGTTGGGGGGGGGGGTTCTTGTTGGGAGTGGGCGGAAGCCCGAAGGGTGCCCCGGGGTTCCCACCTCCGTCCCCGACCAGGTGAGGGTTGGAGGTGGAGCCTGATGGGGTTTGGAGGGGAGAGAGCGGAGGTCGGGGGGGGGGGGGGGGGGGACGTGGGAGCCGCCGAGGGCCAGAGTGGAACGAGCGGGGAACCGGCCTGCGTAGGAAGAGGAAGTCAGGGAGCCTGGGACGGGGTGTGTTTCGGATTGTTTGGACGGTGGAGGCGAAACGAAAAGACGGCTGTATGCGGACTCGGGATGAGAGGAGAGCCTCGAGGGGTCCAGGAGGAAGATGTGTGCCCTTCCCTCTCAGGAGGGAACTTTGGGGAGGCCTGGCCTGTGTGGCTGAACAGTGCAGGGAGGCGTCCCCGGGGACAGAAGCATGGACAGGGCCAGGACTTGCCCTGGGAGCCTGTATGGAAGAGCTGCGGAGCGGAAACTCTAGTTTTGGGAGTGAGTGGGTGTGGGGGAGGGGGCGGGAGGAGGGGGGGTTTGAGACGGGAGGTGTGTGCAGATGTCCGGCGGAGAACCCTGGACTGGAGGGCGCTGGCGTCCAACGTGGAGATAAGGGGACCTGGGACGGGGACAGGGGGGAGGAGTCCAGGGGCACCTGGAAGATGGCAGGGGGCGCATTTTTGCACAGCGGGTAGACAGCATAGAAGAAGCATCTCAGAAGGACCCCGGGTGGAGGTATGTTTGTGGAAGTTTCCAGGGAGAGGACCCCATGGTTTGTGGAGTCGTTTGGGAGAGGGATGTGCCCAGGGATGATGTTTGGGAGAGCTTGAGGAATTGGCCCGGGTTACGTGACCTTGAGAAGTGCGGGTCCGCTCGCTGAGCGCTCCGCAGAGCGGAGCTGGGGCGGCAGAGTTGTGGGGATATGAAGGAATCCGGGGATGGGCAGCAAGGATTCTGAGGGTTCCTGGGCTGGGGTAGAATTAGCAGGAGCCGGTGCCTACTTCTGGCCGCCCATCTCTCTCCTTCCGGCTCACTGTTTTCCCGTCCAGTGGCTGTGGGGACCCAAATAACTGATTGGAATTCTGTCCAGAGGATGAATAAAGAGAGCGTTCCGCAATTCTCCCACCCCTAGGGAGGGATCTTAGCTGTGTGGTAGCTGGGGCTCGGCACTGAGGTGGGAGAGGAATCCTTATGTAAGCACCCCTCACTTTTGGGTTTGATTCTCAGTTTCCGGAGCTCTTCCCCAGCCTACATCTCTCATCAGATCTCAATACCCCATTATGTAGACAGGGCCAGGGTCATTGCCCTCATTCAGCTTACTGCGAAACTGATGCCAGCTGCTGTTTAGTGAGCACATAGGAGGTGCCAGGCCTGTATGAAGCACTTTAGCTGGAGACATGGTATCTTTTAATCCTTGCAGCATTCAGCAAGGGTAGGTAATAGCATTACCCCCACCACCCTATTTGAGAAAAGAATCCCAAAAGGAAAGGGAGGCTCTAGGACACTCAGTGATTGATCTAGGATCACAGCCTGTGGGTGGAAGGGCTGGTCTATGGGCTTTTAAAAGCACATGCTCTGTACCTCTCTGCTGTCCAGTACAGATGAGGAAACTGTTCCCAGGAAGCCCAGTGGCCTCCTCGGGATCATCCAAACAGTCATAGGCAGACCTGGGATTGCATTTTGGTCTCTGGGACCGCATGCGGGTGCACCCTACGGCACCCACCCTACCACTGTCCCGTATTTGTGACAAACGAGAGAAGAGTTCTGTTTATTCCCTCCCTCAGTGGCTCTTGGCAGGAACTCACGGACAGGACCCATTTAGGCTCTCCCAGGTCTAGGCTGCGGCGTTAACTTACTTTGTACTTTTGTTTGCTGTTTGTTCCATCCCGTTAGTAAAAGCGCACAGATCTCAGGAGTGTTTGCGTGTGTGTATATGCACGTATATAAGTGTGTACTTACGAGTGAGAGGGGAAAGTCCCCCTCTTGTCCTTTCCCTGCTCTCCCCTGAAACTGTTACTGCTGTGAAAGTAGTTCAGCTCTGCCCTGTGTGATATGCAAGGTCTATTACACGTATCGTTTTGTGACTTTTTTCACAGTCTCTGTGTCTTGATGTTCCTTTCCTATCAGCACAGAGAGCGCTCTTGTTACTTTTGATAACTACGTTGGGCTGGATGTTTGCACCATTCCTCCTTTAGATGACCTTGTGGACAGGTTTTAGCCTGTTTCCAGTTTTTCCTTCAGAAATGGCGGCGGTGACTATCTTTGCAGGGCAGGTGGATGGGATGATAGAATAGATACGCTTATGAGACGGTGATGGGTTCTGCCAGGTTACCCCGCGGTCACACCCCCAATAGCAGCACCTTTTTTTTGCATACCTGTGCCCGGAACACTTACCGCTTGCTTACAGAAGTGTGACTTCTCCCTCCCGTGAGGTCCTTTAAGGCCTGTGCTGTGTCAGACTTTTGCGAGGAGCCCTGAATGCCTTTTCTCCAGATAGCTGAGCTACAGCTGCTCCTGGCACAGGACCTGCTGAGCATCAGTGTGCGCTAGACGAGGCAGCCCCTCGTGTGGTCCTGCCAGGAGGCACCCAAGGATTGGAGCAGGGAGGTGGCACGGATGTGGTCTGACGAGACGCAGGACTTTGTCAGGTGGGGGATTCTGAGAGGCAGGCAGCGCGGTTCCTGCCCTTCAGAAACTTCCAGGCTAACAGAGGAGGCGGGTGTGCACAGGAGGCTGCAGAGAACCGTGTACACGTTCACACGCAAGCTGGGTACTTGATGGGGTGCCTCTGCTTGAAGCACAGTGATCGTTTCAAGAAAGCATAAAATATTTTAATGAAAACGTAAGTTGAAGTCGCAAATATTTGTGTTTTGTAGATAACGTGTGTTGCGAATTTAGGGTAAGTCGACTCAGGGTAAAGTAAGCACGAGTGGTCACATACAAACCCTATCGCTTATCGACCCATGGCACCTCTGGGGAGGGGAGCTGCTTGAGGACAGGAGGAACCTCTCAGGGGACTCTCAGCTGGATGCCCACTTAGGAGCAGCGAGGGGGAGAAGTGGGGAGTGTGGCAGCAGGGAAGGTGTGGAACTGGCCGCTCCCCACTTCCAGCCTCACTAGGGGCTCCGACGGATGGGGGGGGGGGCGTGTCCTCCCTGCGAGGAGCCCGTGCAGCTTGGGAAGGAGGAGTGCAGGAGACACAGGGCTAGGTGGGTCCAGAAGGGGAGCACACAGGACGGGGGGCTGGGACAGGAAGCCGGGCACCAGCTCCTGGGAGGATTGAGATGCTGAGGCTCCCGGGAAGCCTTTTCCGCGCTGCCTGGCTGGAAAGGGGGAGCAGCCGCAGGAGAGGTGGCAGCCGAGTTTGGGCACGGATCTGGGGTGGGGGAGGGGGTGTTCTAACAGTCGGGCCAGAGGGAGTGGCAGTGGGTGGATGTGGTGGGTAGAGAAACTTCCAGATCCTGGGCTTACCTGCCGGCCTACCACGGCACTCGGGTAGGACAGACAGCACTGGCTGCCGGCATTTTCAGAGGTAGGAGGGACTGGCCCCTGACACTTCCCCTTTCCATGGGATTCCGTTGAGTTGGTTCGGGGCTTCAACCACATGTTTGTGGTTCTCTCTCTCCTCCCTTTGCCAGAGGAACTGGGGAAGGGACAGCGGAGCAGAGTGGGCTGAGCCAGGTTCTTACACCATAATTAGGACTTGACGTGGTGGTAACAAGGAGATACAGGGGCCAGGCTGAGCACGTGTGAGGGTCTGGCACGTTCTTGACTTCCCTTTCTCCCCCCACAGACTGAGGTCACCTGTGTCATCAGTCCTGCCTCCTTAGCACCTCAGATCCACTAACCCAGCACCCCCATCTAGTCTGAGCCACTGTCATTTCTCCCTGGCGTTTCTGGGACTGCCTCCTGTGACTGGCCTTCAGTTGTGTGGGCATGCCCCTCCCCCCAGACCATCAGTTCAGTTCTCCACAGTATAGCTGGAATTACCTTTGTAACATGCACTGATCCCATCTCTCCTTTGTTTGAAACCTTTCCATGGCTTCCCCTGTGCTCTTAGGACAACCTACGAACCCTAGCTTGGTCTGCGGTCCTTTCTCGGGCCTACAAGCCTCTCTGCCTTTCTTCACGAACCCCGTTGCACATTCTGATGTGGCCACACTGGCCTCAATTTATGACCCCACCAGCGGGATACAAGTGTGCCTGTGTCCCCGGTTCTTGGCCAGTCCAGGCATTACTTAGCATGTACGTGCTCAGTTCTCAGCTAACCTGAGGGCGAGACCTGGTCCCTAGAGCAGGACAGAGGTGACAGTTGGCTTGTGGGCACAGATCTTGTCTCTGCCCTCTTCCAGCAGCCACTCTACTCCCCTGGCTGACTTCTGACAGCCTTCGGGTCTTGGCTGAACTGTGCATCTTGACCCCAGAAACGGGTTGGGCGTCCCTTGTCCCATAACACCCTTTGCTTCCTCACCGTGGCCCCAGTCAAATCGTGTGTCGGTTGTCGATGCTCCTGCCTGTCTCCTGTGCTGCACTGGGAGCTCTGTGGGGCCAGGAACCACTCAGACGAATGCCTCATGCAGGACCTGGCTGTCACAGGCTGTCACAGGTGCTGGATGTTGGAATGAATGGAGGCTCTCAGCAGGCTGTACTGGCCCTGGGAACCAGAACACTCGCTGTGGAGGCCACAGAGGGTAGGGAGGACGGTGAGGAGGTAACTCAGGGCTTGTGTTTGGTGATCGACCTTTTCTTCTCCACCTCTCTCCCCCACCTTCTAAAATAGACGGGACAGGGCAGACTTGGGTGACCGAGAAGATACACAAAGGACAGACATTTCAGACTTCCAAGATGGTGATCCCACGAGAGTCCGCCTGTCTAGCCTTAGATATTTACGTATGTATGTGTTGATTTAACGTTTGTTTACTTTTGAGAGAGACAGAGTGTGAGCAGGAGAGGGGTGGAGAGAGGGAGACACAGAATCTGAAGCAGGCTCCGGGCTCTGAGCTGTCAGCACAGAGCCTGATGTGGGGCCCGAACCCGTGAACCGTGAGATCACGACCTGAGCCGGAGTTGGATGCTCAATAGACTGAGCCACCCAGGCGCCCCTGTGTTAATTTAAAACGTAGAGCGAAAACAGTGTTCACAAGGGCGGGGTGGGGAGTCCCATTCCTTCAATGGACGGAGGATTTTTTCCCCCCATAGTGTGTCTGGTGACATATAGCGATCTGTTTGTTATTTGTCCCCTCCCCTCTGTAACACACGTCTCCTCGTGTTTAGTGCTGTTCTCTGTCTGTAGCTGTATCTGATACTTGGTTGGAGCTCAGTAGGTATTGGTGTCAACGGGTGAGCACGTGAAACCCTTGTTTTATGTCAATGCACATACATCCTTTTTTATTCTCTCAGAAAGAAGCCTACGTTGCACTTACAGCTGTAGGCTAGCTACATCCCTGGAAGTGGACCTGTCGGGACAAAGGGAATGTGCGTTTGACATTTGTATAAACATGGCCAAATTGCCCTCCAGGAAGGGTGCGTCGATTTATGACCCCACCAGCGGAATATGAGCGTGCCTGTTTCCCTGGTTCTCAGCCAGTGCCGGGCATTACTTAGCACCTGCTCAGTTCTCAGCTAACCTGAGGGAAAGACCTGGTCCCTGGAGCCCGACAGAGGCGATAGTTGGCTTGTGGGCATGGGCTGTGCTGCACTGCCAAGTGCACAGGGCAGATAGGTCATGGCCCTTGGAGCCCCAAGGAGAGGGAGAGCCGTGGGGGGCGGGCGTCCGAGAGGCTACTGAAACTTACAGTCCTGGAGCAGGGCTTTGAGAACGGTCATGGCCTGGAAGAGGGGTCTGTGGCCAGACCCGGGGCTTCTGGTGGAGTCACTGACGTCCTCCAGCAAGCACGTGGTGTTTGGGGAACGGCTGCGAAGACGACGCAGCCGCCTGTGGGGCAGGAGGCCTGTAAGCCACAGACCTCTCCGCTCAGTGGGGCTTGGGTCTCAGAGGGCTTTTCACTCCCTTAAGGAGCTGGGCCCATTTCAGCGTTGCGGAAGAACGGACAGGGAGAATAAAAATAATAGGTAGGAGCTGGCATTTATTAGCCCTTCTTCTGTGCTAGGCCTCGGACTGAGAAGAACTTAACACATGAGGGGCAGGCACTCTCGTGAGCCCCATTTTCTAGAAGGGGAAATGGAGGCTCAGAGAAGGCCGGTGACCTGCCTAAGATCATGCAGCAAGTAAGTGGCCGAGCCCGGCCTGGAGCTCAGGCTGTCCCAGCCTGTCACAGTGGAGCACTTGGGGAGAAGCCAGGGTTGAGCCCTGCTCTCAGGGCTTTGGCACAGGACTTCTGGAACATGGTCAGGGGCCAGGATCCTGCCTCGAAGGCCGTTGGCCCAGTGTCTCCAAAAGACCTGTTGACAGACCAGAGCAGACTGGGGTAGCCCATGCCAGCAGACGGTGTGAAGTGGTTGGCAGGGGCCCTGGGTCATGTCTGTGGCATGTCTCGCTCACCCTGGGCAGACTCCGGTGGGACGCGTGGTCCCCACGGTGGGGGTTGGGTGGTAAAGCTTTTGCATTGGAGCGGGAGCTGAGCTGAGCCACCCACTCTTGTCCCTAAGCTCCAGAAGTAGCTTCCTACGCCTCCCAGAGACAGATGCTCTGGTAGAAATAGTGAGACGCCACCTCCACCAGCACTGTAGGGGACAGCACCTGCCTTAGGGTGGGGGAGAAGGAGCCCGGGGCTCCTCATGCCTACCTCCCCCGCCTTCGTCCCCGGTCCGGCTTCTCCCCCAAAGGCAGGGGCCACGTTAGGCCCGAGCTGGCCCCATTTTAATTGCAAGGGTTAAAGACTCCTCCTCAGCTCTTTCACGGTGGGTCACATGGCAGGGGACTCTGGAAACAGATCCAGCATGCCCTGTCGCTGCTCCATTGAACCCTGGCTCGGGGCCTTCACGCCTGAGGAAGTGGCTGCTGCATGTCATTGTGGGGGTAGGGGCTGGCGCTGACTGTCCCTGTGTGAGCGAGGGACGCACATCAGTGAGCCTGAGCCCTGCTGCCTTCCCGTTCCCTCCTATCCCCCCAGGCTCAGGTAGCCTTCCTCCAGGGAGAAAGGAAAGGGCAAGAGAACCTCAAGACAGACCTGGTGCGACGGATCAAGATGTTGGAGTATGCGCTGAAGCAGGAAAGGTGAGCCCTGCTGCCCTGGAATCCTGCCTTCTGAAGTCAGGCCCGGATGGAGGCTCAGGAGGCCGGCCGCTTGCCTTCCGGCTGAGGGAGGTTTGGAGCCTGGCATTCTCTTCCCCATCGCCCACCGCCGTGTGGTTCCAGTGGGGGGGACAGAAGAGGGCGCCGTAGGTGGAGTTCAGGATAACGGCTGCTAACGGTTTTCATAGTGGCGGCGGCCCCTGCCCGATGCTCACCGCCTCGTTCCCCTTCCTCCCGCCTAATGGGTCCAGGTGAGGCTTCCAGAGGGTGAGGACTTCTTCGGGGTCTCCTGGAGCCGGGGTGGCTCCCCCGTCTGCCTGACTCCGAAGAGTGGGTCCCTCTCAACGCCGCGTGTGGTGCCTCTCCCACCAGCGCTGCTTCCTGAAGGCCGGGGTGGGGGCGGTAGGAGAGTGGGCTGGGGGGACCCTGGAATCTGGGGCGCCTGAGGTGAGTGCTGGCCCAGTCCGCTCTTCTGCATCTGTCCTCCAGTAATCATTTTGCTCTTTTAGGGCCAAGTATCACAAGTTGAAGTTCGGGACGGACCTGAACCAGGGGGAGAAGAAGCCAGAACTGGCAGAACAAGGTACCCACCGTCAGATCCACCCTACTTGCGCCCCCCGTTCCCAACAACCCTGAACGTGACGTTGTGGCGCAGAGTGGGGTCGCCTCTTTCTTACTTCGCTCCACAGGAAGCAGACTTGGCCGAGTGGGGGGCTGGGGAGGGCTTGAACCTCACTCTCAGCGCCCCTCTTCGTGGGCTGCTCTGCAGGGCCCCAGAGTGGGGAGGGTGGTGGATAGCGAGGTGGAGAGTGAGGAAGGCCTGTCCTGCCTGCCATCCCTCCGTGAAACCGACAGACAGTGTCCCTAATGTTCTAAGCTCCCTGGAAGAGGGCTCTGTTCACCAACAGGTAAGGAGGGCAGGTGTGCCAGGTAGAGGGACGCGTGTACAGAAGCACGACGATGTGGAGGAGGGTGTGTTAGGGGACAGGGAGTTACTGGGTGAGACTGGCACAAGTGGTGTGGGGGTAGTGGAGGCGACCAGCTGGGCGACCCAGCAAGGCCTTCGGTGCCGCGTGAACAGCGATGCTGTTATTTATGTCAGACCCCGCCTACCAGGACAGGAGCTCCACAGGGCAGGGGTCTTGGTCACTGATGTCACCCAGGTGCCCAGTCAGGAGCCTGGTTGATGCCGAGTGAGTAGTTAATAAAATAAACAGACGGTCTCATTTAATCCTCACGAGGATCCCGAGAGGTAGGTGCTACCGTTATTAACTGATTTTCTCAGAAGAGGAAACTGAGGCTCAGAGATGTAAAGCAGCCTGCTCAGTGGCACACAGCCGGAACATGGCAGAACCGGATTTGAAGTACAGAGCCTGCTCTATATACGCTCTCCGAACAGGATCGGATTCCCATGTAGGAAAATAACAAGGAGAGTAGAGGGCGTGGAGGGGAGAGGGTAGTAGGTTTCAGACGCCGTCAGGTAGGGACTCAATAGGACCTGTGACAGTGACCCGATAGTGACTCATTAGGGCTTGAGGATGAGGAAGGGGGAGGAGGTGATGGGTACGTGACAGCACCCCAAGACAGCCTGTCTCCTTTGTCTCCACTCTCCAGTTTCCAATGGCCCCATGGAGTCGGTCACCCTGGAGAACAGCCCGCTGGTGTGGAAGGAGGGGCGCCAGCTTCTCCGACAGTGAGTGTGCACGGCAGGGGTGCCGGGCTGGGGTAGGCAGAGGGACGTGTTTGGCTTGGGAGATAAACTTGAAGACTCCACAGTCCTTCCTGTCCCCGCTGGGCGGTTGGAGGACATCGAACTGTCCTTGCTGGATCCTTGCTGGCCTGTCGTGCTGTGGGCGGAGGCTGGCCTGGAGGGAAGACTTGGTTGCAGGAGGCAGACATGGGGGACCTTTGCTCTTGAGAAGTGACCCCAGAGGCCTCTGGTTTTTAAAAAAGGGGGTATTTTATTATTAAAGAGGTTTGTGTTTTTTTATTTTTGTTTTTTGAAGAAGTGACTTTTTTTTAGGCTTCTTTATTTTGAGAGAGAGAGAAAGAGAGCATAGGAGAGACAAAGAGGAGGAGAGAGAGGATCCCAATCTGTCAGAGCAGAACCCGATGCAGGGCTCGAACTCATGAACTGTGAGATCATGACCTGAGCCGAAACAGAGTCGGATGCCCAACCGACCGCGCCACCCAGGCACCCCATGTCCCTGATTTCCTTAAGCTAAATATCTGGAAGCACATTGCTAGCTTCCGGTGTGTGCAGTCACAGAAGAATGGTTGTAACACGCAGCACCTGCCAGGCGCCTGTTATGTGCCTGGCGCTGTGCTGAATGTCGCGCTCACGTTGATTCCTCGCGAGACTTCCTGTGCGGTAAGCTCCTAGCGTTCCCCTAACAGCATGGGTGCGGAGAGGGCGTGTGTTTGCATAAGACGACAGCGCCATCAAATGGAGGGTCCGAGAGGTGATCTTGGGGGTCCACCCCCAGAGCCCAGCTTCTTCACCACTGTGCTTCCCTGCCTCTCCCCTGCGGGGGTAGGGGGACCTCGGACATAGGCAGGCACTCTAGATGACACGGCAGGTGAAGGCAGGTGTGCTCCAGTGTGTGAGGGGCAGTCTCAGGGGTCCCCGAGGGACAAGGTCATGGTGAACGTAAAAGACTTCTTGAGGAGCCACCAGAGGACCAGCGAGGGACTCGTCTCGTATCTTTTAAAGCCACAGATACCCACAATTGATTTTTCCCCCTATTTTTAACTTTTAGACTAGTCCCAGCTAGTTTCCATTTTTTTTAATTACAGAAGTAATAAAAACTAATTTGTCAAAGTGAGTAGAGTAAGTTGTAAAGGTTTATTTCACATCTCGAATCCCTTGTTCTGAAGATTGAAAGTCACTGCTGTTGAGTTTAGTGTGTCTGTCTCTTTCCAGGCCTTGTGGGGGGCATACTTCAGATACGTTTGTGTGTGATCTCATACTCTTGCACCCATCGACGCTTTTGTTGTTGTTCGTTTATTTTTGAGAGAGAGACACAGAGCGTGAGCAGGGGAAGGGCAGAGAGAGGGAGACACAGACTCCGAAGCAGGCTCCAGGCTCCGAGCTGTCAGCCCAGAGCCCGACACGGGACTCGAACTCAAACGAACTGTGAGATTGTGACCTGAGCCGAAGTCGGACGCTCAACTGACTGAGCCACCCAGACGCCCCTAACACTTTTTAAAAAAACGTTTATTTATTTATTTGGAGAGAGGGAGAGATAGAGATGGAGCAGCGGAGGGGCCCAGGCAGAGGGAGCCCGAGAATCCCAAGCAGGCTCCACACTGTCAGTTCAGAGCCTGACTCATGGCTTGATCTCGTGAACCGTGAGGTCCTGGCCTGAGCCAAAGTCGGGACACTTAACTGAGCCACCCGGGCGCCCCAACACTTTTTTTTTTTTTTAAACTGAATTATACGGGTCACGTAACTTATTTCGTGAAACCGTTTCCTGTGGCCGTCTTGGCACTCTGCCTCCTTTATTTTCTGCCTAGCGTCCCCATCAGTCATTTGCGGCCCTGGTCCTCTGCAGCGGACATGTTGCTTGGCCCCTGCGTTTTGGCTCTTACGTACAACATCCTGGCAAGCATCTGTGTGGCCGCATTATGCCTGTGTATAAAGGCTTCTCCTGGAAATAGACTTGAAAGTGAAACAGCGGGGCCAGGGTATGCTTATTTAAAATACTGGTGTGCCGGGGCGCCTGTGTGGTGCAGTATGTTGAGCATCCGACACTTGATCTCGGCTCAGGTCATGATCTCACGGTTCTTGAGTTTGAGCCCCACATCGGGTTCTGCACTGATGGTGTGGAGCCTGCTTGGGATTCTGTCTCTCCCTCTCTGCCCCTCCCCTGCTTGTATGTGTGTGTTCCATCTCTCTCTCTCTCTCCCTCTCTCTCAAAATAAGCCTAAAAAAAAGGAAATCTAAAATACTGGTGTAGAGGTGCCTGGGGGGCTCAGTCGGTTGAGCACCCGACTTCGGCCCAGGTCACGATCTCCCGGTCCATGGGTTTGGAGCCCCACGTCGGACTCTGTGCTGACAGCTCAGAATGAACCTGCTTTGGATCCTGTGTCTCCCTCTCTCTGCCCTCCCCCACTCCCACTCTGCCTCTCTCAAAAATAAACAGACGTTAAAAATTTTGTTAATTAAAAAAATACCGGTGTGTAGTCTTTATTATTTTTTCCTTAACATTTATTTATTTTTGAGAGACAGAGTGGGAGAGGGGCAGAGAGAGAGAGAGGGAGACACAGAATCCGAAGCAGGCCCCCGGCTCCGGGCTGTCAGCACAGAGCCCAAGGCCGGGCTCGAACCCACGAACCGTGAGATCGTGACCTGATCTGAAGTTGGGCGCTTAACCGAATGAGCCACTCAGGCACCCCTGATGTGTGGTCTTAAGTTGCTTCTCCAAAAAGGCTGTCCCAGTTTGCAGCAGCCCCCAGAGAAGCCAGGAGACCCCTGACCCACGCCAGTGCTGTCTCCCTGCAGGTACCTGGAGGAGGTGGGCTACACGGACACCATCCTGGACATGCGGTCCAAACGCGTGCGGTCCCTACTGGGTCGCTCGTTGGAGCTCAACGGGGCCGTGGAGCCCAGCGAAGGTGGCTCCAGGGCCACGCCAGGCCCCGGGGGGCTCAGTGGCGGTGAGTCGCTGCTGGTGAAACAGATCGAAGAGCAGATCAAAAGGTGAGCCTTTGGTGAGGCCTGGCAGGTCTGTTCCTCTGTGTCCCCTCCTCCTGATGAAGGCCCATGTCAGAAAAGCCAACGGTACTCCCTTGTGCTCTGGTGGCCGCTTCCTTCCTGGAGGGTATTGTGGGTCCCTTTGCTCCAGAGCCTTCAGTGCCTTCGTTGTGGGATCCCTGGATTCTCTTCTGGGTCCCCCTGCACATACTCCCGTGGTGTCATCTTCGTGCCGATTCGCGTCACGGCTCCCGTCCGGCACGGCGCTTCTTCTGAGGCTCAGGCCTTAAACCGCTCAGCACGTGGGGCAGCAGCTGAAGGCAGAGCCTGGGTGGCACCCCCAGCCCCCGGTGGGGAGCAAAATACACGGCCACCGCCCTGGGGAGCTCTCACTTGTTCGTCGTCTCACTGGTAGTTGTTCCTCAGCATCAGTGACTTAACATTTGGTGACGTTCGGTGCTGTGCAGAAGGGGAAGAAGGAAGAGTGATAGGCAGTGGCCCTGCTTTGAATGGGTGGCGGGGGGCCTCTTCACGGGGTGACATCTGGGCAGAGAACCGCAGGACATGGAGTAAGCCGCCCACGGGAACAGCGACCGTCAGGGTCCCGAGACTTGGCACGTTGAGGAACCTGCGGCCGGGCCTGTGTGGCTGCAGGGAGTGAGCATGTGGGGCTGTGGTCTGTGGTGAGGTTGAAATCTCAGGAGTGAGATGAAATGGGGCTGTACCGGCCACGATAGGGAGTTTGGATTCTTCTCTACGGGTTGTGGGAAGCCCGTGGTTTCGAGCGTGGGTGTGACACAATCCGGTGTGCTGGCCGGCTTCGAGGAGGAAGGGCTGGAGGGCAGGAGCCGGAGCGCGGCTGGGAGCCTCCTGCGGTGTCCTGGCGAGAAGCGGAGGGCGCGCCAAGCGGCCAGCCTCTCCGTGGGTTTTCTTTTGGAAGGAGTGGATGTGGGGAGAGGAGGGAAACCGGGGGGTGGCTCTGGGGTTCGGGCCAAGCAACGGGAGCCGCGTTGGCTGCGACAGGGGAGACGAGTGGAAGGAGCGTCGGGGGGTCCATCGAGGGCGGGCGGGGTCCGCGGCCGGGCGGCCCCCAGTGCAGGTGACGCGTGGCCAGCCTGGAGCTCGGGTGGGGGTGGTGGGGGCTGGACTCCGAACTCCCCTCTAGTTCACCAGCATGCGGGCGGGGTTGGCAGGCTAGAGGCAGCAGCCGAGGAGGCTGGGCCGGTGCAGCCGTGTTGCCCAAGGAAACCCCAGAGGTGCTCTGCTGGGAGGCCGCACACCATGCGGCCAGGACGCGGTGCCGGATTTGGCAGCCCGGAGGAAAGATCTGTCCTCCGGGCAGTGACCGTAGACCTGGGCAGTTGACAGGAACTCTCCGGAGCATTGGCCCCGTGGCCATAAAGGAGGATGTTTGTGTTCATCTGAACTTTGAATTCCACCCACTTTTCTACCCTGGAGTCAGGTTTGGGCAAATAACCCTTTTGTTAAAACCCGTTATCCGCTTGGAGGCATCCGACGGTTGGCCAGGAGTGGAAATGGGAGGCCATCTGTCAGTCGGGAGGGTGCAGGTGCGTTGACGGCTGGGCCGCCCACGGGGCCCCGGGCGTTTTCAGAGTGACCGGTTCCTCTTTCCCGCCGGGCGCGTCTGCCGCTTGCCTGATCCGCGCCTGTGGTTTGCCCGGGCCGTGGGAACAGGGGCTGCTGAGTCAGCGACACTCCCTCGGCCCACTCTCCTGACCCGGCACTTGAAGGTGTCGGGGTGGGGTGAGTGTCTGTTGGTCAGAGGCTGCGATTGGAGCCCCGCGTGTGATCATGGTGGTTTCAGCCCCCTTGAGCGCCGGGGCCAGGCTCTGGCCGCCTCTGAGCTTCGCCACCTGGCGGGACTAATGCCCCCCCTGCCCCCCTGTCGTGGGCAGGAACGCGGCAGGCAAAGATGGCAAAGAGCGCCTGGGCGGCTCGGTGCTGGAGCAGATCCCCTTCCTGCAGAGCTGTGAGGACGAGGACAGTGACGAGGACGACGAGTTGGACAGTGTGCAGCACAAGAAACAGCGGGTGAAGGTGCGCTCCCCGCCCCATCCCCTCCCCCGGGAGGGCCCCCTGCTTTGTGTGCCGGTGGCACAGTGCCCCCGTGGGTGCTCTTGGGGCCGTGTCTCTGGCCACGCCCCTGCCTCGGTGACCAGTCGGGGCCTCGTCTTCCCCCACCCGTCTCCTCCCATCCTTTCTTCAGCTCCGAGAGGCTTCAGCTCTCCAGACTGGGCCAGCCACACCCTGCCCTCTCCGCGCGCTCTGTCCCTTGGGCTAGTCTGACCTCCATCACCCACACCACGTGGCTCTCTGTCTTCTCCCTCGATAGACTGTGAGCTCTGCCAGGCGGGGACTTAGTGTGCTCACAAGCGTGTGTCCTCCCGCTCTTCTCTTCCCAGCACCCAGCCCCCGGCGTGGATGGCCGCTGCGGTCAGCCCGGGGCCAGGTTGGGGCATCCGCGGGGGCCTTGGTAGTTTTGAGCGTCCATCCTGCCCTTGTGTCGAGACCGAGGCCCAGGGGCACTCCCCGCAGGCCAAGAGTCCAGATCTCAGCTTGGCTTCAACATAATGGCCCTCGCCCCATTTGACCCCTGCACCTCGACTGCCAGAGCCACCGTGTTCCTGCCGTTTCAGTGGCACCGTCCCCAGGCATGACGTGGGCTCACGTCACCTGTCCAGTAAAAAAAAACCTCGCTTTGGGCCTGTGCGGACCTAGCTCTGCTCTAGCAGCGGCGACATGGAGAGAGAGGTCCGGTCCCTGGCATGGGGAGCCGGCAGCCGGAGGGGGCTGGTAAGCAGTCCTGTGCCAAGGGACGTGCTGCCATGCGGGCTGCGCGAAGGGGGCCTGTGTGGGGCCTTCCCATCAGAGCCCTTCTCTGCCTCCTTCAGCCTCACCTTAGCGCCCCTCCTCCGCCGCCCCTCCACGCCACCTTCTCTGACCTCTCACCGGCCCTTCCTCCCCTTCCCTCGGCAGGGTCGGAGCCATCTGGACCCGGACCGCTCTGGGTGCTCCCTGTCTGGTGTCCCCACGTCTGTGTGGGACCACGTCTGTCCTTGCCACAGCTCTGTCTCCAGGGTCCCCGGTGCGGCCCAGCATAGGGTCCCGCCTAGCGTAGGCGCTTGGGGAACGCACAGAGCCAGGACTCTGGAGCTGGGTTCCAGGAGAATCAGGATGTGTCCGAGGCTGGGGCCTCTGATCCTGTTCGTGGTCTCTCCCGTGCCTCTTGGGATTTTCACTCCTTTTTCAGCTCTTACCTCATCCTCCTCTGGGAGGCCTGCCCGCTCCTCCCAGCAGAGATCATCGCTGACTTACACTCCCTCAGGCTTTTGTGTCTGTCCCCGCACTTGTCCCGCGGGCCCTGCGGGGGAGGCTCATCAGACAGGGGTCTCGCGCCTCCCCGGGCCCGCTCTCTCACCCGGGAGACCTTTAGTGACCAGACTGTTCTTCCAAAGACCTCTAAGGCTCCCGCAGTGGCCACTGGCCTGGCTGTGTGCCTTCGGGCATGTGATCCTCTTTGTCTTAGCGGCAGTTTCAGGGGCTCACCGTCTCTGTCTCTGGGTTGTTGAGGATTTCTTTAACGTGAATTCGTGCCTGTGGAGTCCTTGGCTACGCTGGGGCTGGCCGCACCCGGTGCTCGGTGGTGGCAGTGTTCGCAGCGCTGGGCACGGTGGGCAGAACGGAACGGCACGGGACACCTCTGTCGTGGGCCCTGGAGAACGCCTGTTTACGCTTCAGGCTTCTGCAGAGCCCTGGCCCCACCAGGGCCTCTCTGGGCACGCCGGCCAATCCTTGAGGGAAGGAGGAGGAGGTCGCCGCGTCCCGTCCCTCTGGTCCTCCCACACGGGCCAGTGGCTGGCGCCTCACGGACGCCTGAGCGACTTTGACTCCACGGACGCATAGCCTGCTGTGCCGGCTTGGAGTGCTGGGCCTGCGTGGGGGCGGGGGGGGGGGGGGTCAGCCACACCCTCCAGGAGCCTGCGGTCTGACTGAGGCTGGCCTTGTGAGTGCCGGGACTTGGTGCAGTCCGGGGACAGTTGGGAGGGAGAAGATTCCCCGAAAGGGGCGGTGTTGGAGGCCGGTGGTCGCCAGAGTCCCAGTGCCGGGCCGGGGTGTGCTCTGACACCAGCGCCTAGAGCAGAAGTCAGAGAGAGACCCGAACTGTTGCTGAAAATCCTGGAACCCCCCTGAGTCGTCTCAGGCAGCCGTGGGGGTGGCGCGCACACAGCCCCCGGACGGCACTTTGTGTACGACGTGGTGACGCGGGCGCCGCAGGAGGGTGAAGGATCGGATGCGGGTGTCCCGGCGGAAGGCCGGGCCGCGTGGGGAAACGCGGGCGCCGTGCTGCTCCGAAGCCCCACGTCTGGGATGGGGTCCGAGCTTGCGGAGGGAGGAACACGAGAGGGTTTGGTCGTGACCCTGCGGAAGACCTCGCCTGCCTGGCCTCCTGCTCCTCCGGGCGGGGGGACGGTGCTGTGCGCTCTCGGTCCAAGGTGGCGCGCGCTACGGAGCCTCAGCCCACCCAGCAAGATGGAAGGGAGACGCGGAGGACCCTCGGTGATCTTCCGGTCCAGAGCCGCCTCAGCGTCTCGAGAACGGCTTGGACCGGGGACCTGGGATGCGGGGCTTCGCTGCTCAGCCTCGGTTTCCTCGTCTGTAGTATGGGAATAAGCACAGCGATGCCAACTCTTCACAAGGTTGTGAAGTCACACGGGTGAAGCTCGCTTGGTGCGCTGAAGAACGCGTAGAGGCTGGCACGGAGTTCGATAAGCGTTTGCCACCGTCACCCCCGCGCGTCCGTGCCACTCGAATCGTGCATCTCCGCACGCTCGCTTACACACGTAGGCACACACGTCTCTCCCCTCTGCCCTGCGGCGGCCTTTGCTGTCTGCCTCTCCCCACCCCCTCCGTACAGGCTTGCGGAAGGGGAGGGTGGGGCCTGTGAGGGGATCACAGGCGGGGGCAGGGGTGGGGTGGCCGGGAGGCGAAGAGACTTCCGAGCTGTGGGGCCGCCTCGGCCCCTGAAGGCTGCCAGCAGGGGGAGCGCTGCCACCAAAGCGCGTCCCGGCCCCTGGGAAGGGCACGAGGGGAGGGAGGTGGAGCTGGTGTCCGGTGTGGGACGCTTCCAGGCAGGGCCAGGTGGTTCCTGGAGGCGCGGCGGGCCTGGGCTTGGGCTCGCGCCGCGGGCGGGAGCCTCCTGACCCGTCTGGTTTCCTCCATGCCCAGCTGCCCTCCAAGGCCCTGGTGCCTGAAATGGAGGACGAGGACGAGGAGGATGACTCTGAAGATGCCATCAACGAGTTCGATTTCTTGGGCTCGGGAGAGGATGGGGAGGGCTCTCCGGACCCTCGACGATGTGCCGCAGAGGGGACCCACCACGAGTTGGGTAAGCTGAGGGTTTTCTGGCCAGCCGTCCTCACCAGGCGAGGTAGGGGCACACGCGGCCGCCCACAGCTGCTTCCTGCCCCAGGGTCTCCACCGGACGGATACGCTTCCTGAGAGGAGGGTGGCCGGGGAGAGCAGGAGCCCCACACCGTGGCGGCCGGGCCCTCACCCCTTCCCTGGAAAATCCCTGTGGGGACGCAGGCGGGCCCAGCTCTTCCCGGAACGGGGCCTCTGGCCCTCCGCGCAAGCGTCTAGTTCTTGGACCTCGGGGAGGGAACAGGACGAGGACCTGGCAGGCAGAGGCAGGCAGGGCAGGGCTGCATTCTCCTGTTCTGTGACCCCGAGCCACGGGGCCCTCGGCCGTCACACAGGATGGCCGGGGACTGAGTTCCCTGCAAGGCTGGCACCACAGAGCATCCTAGCTCAGTGCGCCTCCTCTGCCTGACCCCACTCCCGCTTCGAGCCCTGGCGCTCCCTGGTCAGGACTTTCCGGCTACCTCACGTTGGCAGGAGAGGCCTCCGGTGGCTAAGGTGAACCGGAACACGGGCTCCAGCCCCGTGCTTTGTCCCTGCAGAAAGCCGGCGGGTCAAACTGCAGGGAATTTTGGCCGACCTTCGGGATGTGGATGGGCTGCCCCCTAAAGTGACGGGTCCCCCTCCTGGCACACCCCAGCCCCGGCCACACGAAGGTAAGCGGCCCCTCCCCCCCGGCCCAGTCCCCTGGGGCTCATAGCAGAGGGGGGCTGCAGAGCTAAGCCCAGGGCTTCTGTGTCCTCAGGGTCGAAGCCTGGCCTCTAGTCTGCAGCCTCCCTGTCCCAAAAGTTTGTCTGTCTGTCTGTCTCCCTCTTTTTTTGTCTGTCCTGCCCTGTCTGTCTGTCTCTCCCTGTCTCTTTCTTTCCAGCTGTGATTCTTGATCTCGTCCTCTCCCTGTCTCTTTCTGACTCCTTATCTCCCCCTCTGCCTCTTTCTGTCTTTCTTTCTCTCTCCCTGCCCCTCTCCGCCCCTTCCCTCCCCTCCCCCTACCAGGTTCCTTTGGCTTCTCCTCAGACGTTTTCATCATGGACACTATCGGGGGCGGGGAGGTGAGCCTGGGGGACTTGGCGGATCTCACCGTCACCAACGACAACGACCTCAGCTGTGATGTAAGTTCTTGGGGTGCCCTACCCCCCACGGGCCCTCATTGGGCATCCCGCACTGTGCCCACTCTTGCTGAGCTCTGACCCGGTGCCTGGCCTGCGCTGGGTCCCTTAGCGGGAGGACGCTGTGAGGTCATTCGGCAGCTCACCTGTTGTACAGAGGGGTGCGGACATGTACTCGGCACGGGGCTTGACAGGGTCGCCGAGGCACAGGGTCTGGAAGACACCACGGCCCCTGCCATCTCCTGTAGGCAGTGCTCCCTCCCACCCCTGGCCTACGTGCCCCTCACACCCAGGCCCCGGGTGGGCCGGTGGCAGGGCAGGACGGCATCAGAAGGGGAAGGGCGCTCTGGGTTGGCACAGCGTGGGGAAGCGGACTTGTGCAGGAGATAGGAATTGAGCTGAACTTGGCAGCCAGAAACCAAAAAACCAGGCGTGGATGGGGCCTGGTAGGCAGGCGGGCCGGGGTGACAGGGAGGCCTTTAGGGCCGGTGTTCTGAGCCCCAGATCCACAGATGGGCCTCTGGCCCTCTGGTCTCTGCATCGGGTGCACGTGCACATTTCCCCCAGGAACGTTCACCACGGCTTTTAGCGGGATCTCGAGCGGTTGGTTCCCCAGCAGGGTTGTGGGCCCTGCTGTGAGATGCCAGGAAGGGGGGCCGAAGTAGAGGCTTCGAGCAGGCGTGTGTGCCTGTGAGGGGGTAACCACACAGCGGCGGAGCCTCTGGCCCTAAAGAACGAGGGCATTGGTGACAGCTGCAGTGGGGACCTTTGGGGATAGAGCCCAGACCGAGGGCTTTATCAGCTGTGGAGCCCGTGTTGGGGCAGGACATGGCATCTTGCCTGACAGTCTGCTCATCCTCCTTCCCGATGGGCTGCCCCTGGGTCCCCCGCTCGGAGAGTGACACCACCATCCACCAGGGCACCTGCAGGGTCTCTGGGACTCCCCCAGCGACCTATATTGATTCTGCTCCCCAGTCTCTCCCTTCTGTGCATACCTGTCCCCATTTCCGCTCCCCAGCATGTGGTCTCTGTGCCCTCTCTTTGCCTGAGAGGCTTCTCTCAGGGCCCCTTGGCCCCTGCAGCCACTCGTATGTTCCTACATCCGATCCGTGTCATTTCCCTGCTCTGAACCCTTCCATGGCTCCCTGTTTCACTTAGGATGCGATACGGGTTCCTAGAAGTGGCTCCAGCCCCAGCTCCTGCCACTCTCTCCCTTGCTTTCTACAACCCAGGCCTCCCCTCAGGCTCTAGATCTGGCCTGCAGCCTCAGGGACTTTGTTCATGCAGTGTCCTCCCTCAGTCCCCTCCCCTGATCTGGTTAAGTCCTGCTCTCTTGACACCTTAGGAAAGCCACACCGACCCCCACAGAGGCGGTCAGGCTGCTCGGGTACTCAGAGTTCAGGGACCTGGCACCGCGGGGCAAACTGACTTGACTGCTTTCCCGCAGCCCCCGCTGTGGGTCTGGGTGGGGAAGGGACCGGTCCTTGGCCTCCTGGATGTCAGTCCGTGTCTGCGGGACCGTGGGGACGCTGAGGCACCTCCCCCTACCCCAGCTCTCTGACAGCAAAGATGCCTTTAAGAAGACGTGGAACCCCAAATTCACCCTGCGCTCACACTACGACGGCGTGCGCTCCCTGGCTTTCCACCACAGCCAGGCCGCCCTGCTCACCGCCTCTGAGGACGGCACGCTCAAGCTCTGGAACCTGCAGAAAGCCGTCACGGCCAAGAAGTGAGGGCGGCAACCCCGGGTTGGGGGGAGCGGAGGGGAGGGGCTCTCGGTGACATCCGGCTCCTCTGCCTCCCCCAGGAACGCCGCGCTGGATGTGGAGCCTATCCACGCCTTCCGGGCTCACAGGTGGGGAAGCGCCCCCACAGGCGGGTCTGGCCCCGGCCCTCTGCACGCACGCCCCCTTGCTCCCGGTGCTCTGCAGACACGGCGCTCCCACGGCCGGTTCTGGGCGCAGCCTTCGGAGGAGGAGATGGGTGTGGGGAGCTAGGGGCAGGCCGGTCCGGGGGCACCACCGGCGCCCCGGAGGCCGGATTCCTTTTGGCCGTCCTCGAAAAATCTAGCAGAGGACCTCAAGATCCCACGGAGGGGGCCGGAGGAGGGCTGAGGCTGAGCTTCTCATTTCTCCTTCGCCACTTTTGTACCTTTCAGGGGCCCTGTGTTGGCAGTAGCCATGGGCAGCAACAGCGAGTACTGCTACAGCGGCGGGGCCGACGCCCGCATCCACAGCTGGAAGATTCCGGACCTCAACGTGGACCCCTATGACGGCTACGGTGAGGACGGCTCCCTCCTCTGGCTCCCACCCCCCCTTGTCCACCGGGGCCTCTTCGTTCCCTCAGTGCCCACCCGTGCCTAGCAATGCAGCGCCCGGGGGGCGGCGGGGGTCGCACCGTGTGCCCCCAGCCCGGGTGAGCCTGGAGCCTCGTGTTCAGCCTGTGACGGGGGTCAGATGGGCCGAGGCAGGAAGGCGGGGGCGTTGGGGGGCCGCTTCCTAGAGGAGCTGGCAGGTGAGCGGACTCGGAATCCACACCGGGGCCGGGGACCGGCCCACGCGGGGGCTTGGTAGGCCCTGCCGGTGTCTTCCTGTGGCCGAGTGCAGGCAGTCGGTGAGGAGAAGTGGAGCGGGTGACAGGGGACAAGTTAGTTGGGCCGGGCTGTAGGAAGTCTGCACTTGATCCTTGGCACCCCTTTAAGAGTTAAGTGGAAAAGTGACCGCACTGCTATTTCTTGTACGTCCCCCTTCTTGTGGTGCCTCTTCCGATAACTTTCTTGGTCACACGCGTGGCTCTTTACTGCATTGTGGTGGTAGAGTTTAGAGGTCTGTGTCTTCCCAAGAACAGTCCCACCCTGTAAAAGGTCAAGGGTCAGTCCCAGGTAGTCTGTGCTCTGGGCCATGCGAGCTGCCACGCGTTGGGGGTCAGCAGGGCCTGACCGGAGCACGCCGTGTGGACTTGAGTGACGGGGGAGGCAGAGGTGGGAAGGATCAGAGGGCTTTAGAGAGACTGGGCAGGGCTTGTGCCCTGGGGGCGAGGAGCCAAGGCAGGCAGAGTGGGGCACGACCCGAGTCCCAAGCTGGAGAGGGTCTTGGGGCCACAGAGCCACCATTGTTCCTTCACCAAGGAGGACCAATGCTCCTTCATCATTGTTCCCCTTCACCAAGTCCTAAAACTTGTGTATTGAGCGCTCATTCTGTGCCGGGCACAATGGTGGGCCCTGTGGGCGTGGCAAGGGAATCCCTGCCCTCTGGAGCTTCTGTTCCGAGCTAGTGGTCAGAGTGTGCGCGGCCGCTGCGGCGGGTTCCAGCGGTGACAGCGCCGAGGGCAGGAGGAGTCTGGGTAGAGCTGGGTGAATGGGCGGCTAAGCCGGGCAGCCTGGCTCTCAGCAGGGGTCGGTGCCCTGGAGCTGTCTGGGGTGGGGCCGCTGGCCCTGACCTAGCTTGTTTCCTCCCTCCGCTGGGTCTAGACCCGAGTGTGCTGAGCCACGTGCTGGAGGGCCACGGGGACGCTGTATGGGGCCTAGCCTTCAGCCCCACCTCCCAGCGCCTGGCCTCCTGCTCTGCTGACGGCACCATCCGCATCTGGGACCCGAGCAGCAGCAGCCCAACCTGCCTCTGTACCTTCCTCACAGCCAGCGGTGAGTCGGGGGAGCAGGGCTGGGCGCGGGGTGGGCGTGGGAACACGTCACAGAGGAACATGACTCCCCACGAGGGGCCCAGGCTTCCCAAGTCCCGTCCCGCAGCCCCAGGGCAGGACCAGGTCTGTTAAGCAGCCCTCCCTTCCCTGTGCCCTCAGATCATGGGATCCCCACCTCAGTGGCCTTCACCAGCACCGAGCCCGCCCACATCGTGGCCTCCTTCCGCTCTGGCGACACGGTCTTGTACGATCTGGAGGCTGGCAGTGCCCTCCTCTCGTTGGAGTCCCGGGGGAACAGTGGTAAGGGGGGCCTCAGGGACAGGGGCTGGTATCTGAATGCCTCCAGGGCCCCGGTTCCTCCTGTGGCTCTGCTGAGCCGGTGTCTCATCAGCAGAAGATGTCTCCCCTACCCCCTCGTGGGCTCTGGGTAGGAAGGAGATAAGGTCCCAGCAGCTGCCTGGCTCCCGGGAGGGCTGAGGGGACAGAGATCATCAGGAACTTGCCCGTCAAGCCTCTTGGCAGAATGCATGGCCCTTATGGGTGGCTCGTACCCGTCCTGTGGCACCCCAGGCGTCTTACGGATGAAGCACTGTGGCCCGGGGAAGGGAGAGGCCTGGGAGCCCAGGCCCCCGGCCAGCTGAGCAGACAGCAGGGCCGTGGAGCCGTGGTTCTCTTCCTCTGGTCTTTGTCCTGGTCTCCCTGATTTCCCCGACATCCTTCCCTCTCCTCCTCTCCTTCCAGGCCCAACCCAAATCAACCAGGTGGTGAGTCACCCAAACCAGCCCCTCACCATCACCGCCCACGACGACAGAGGCATCCGCTTCCTGGACAGCCGGACAGGTGAGGCCCAGCCTTCCTGGTCCCCGCTCACTCGTGCTCACGGTGTCCCGTCGGGCCCTTGACCTTCCCCGCCAAGGGAAAGTAACCTGCCGCCCACCCTCTCTCCTCTCAGGGAAATCCGTGCACTCTATGGTTGCCCACCTGGACGCGGTCACCTGCCTAGCCGTGGACCCCAATGGCGTGTTCCTGATGTCGGGAAGTAAGTGGGGACTCTCCTGGCTCCTAAGGAGCAAGGGTGTGTGGGACCGAAGAGGAAGAGACGCGGGCACTGGTCACGAGGGCGTATTCTGGGGCCCCCTCCCGCAGCGGGGCAGGGGCAGGGAGCCTCCCGGCAGAGACCGCGCACGCTCAGCCCACTGGAAGCTTTTGCGTGCGTCTTCCCGCTTCATCCAGATCACGCTGTCGGCAGGGTATGTTATACCCGTCGTGCAGATGCGGAAACGGGCTCGTGGAGGTTCCGTGATTTGGTCGAGCGTGGTGGGTTGGCTGCAGGAACAAGTCCGAGTGTGTCTGGCTCTCAGTCCCCACAGGATTGTTAGCATTTGGAGCCACGCGCTCCGTGGATAAGGGCACTGGGGCCCGGCCACCACGGGGCCGTGCCTCAGAAGGATGAGGTGCGACGTGGGCAGACGGGGAAGGGAGGTGACGCGTGTGCCGGGCCATCAGGAGTGCCATGGGCGAGGGGTCTCCTTCCGCTCACCTCTGCTCCCCACTGTCAGAGTATGTGGGAGGTTGCAAGCGAGCACACACAGGGCGTGGGAGAGCACGTGGACGGGCCTGGTCCCATTGTGGCTGGGTCTTTGCCTGGTGACGGTAGCAGCTGTGCCTGCAGGTGCCGGTAGAGGGGGTGGTCAGGGAGGTCAAGCCCAGGGCAGAGAGGATTTGGGACAGGGCCCAGGTCCTCCGTATATAAGGGACACATCGAGCCAGCCTCCGCCACAGCCAGCCCGGTCCTTCGGACGCATAAGTCGGGCCGTCTCTGAAGGGGGCTCTTGCCCCAGGGCCCGGCCCTGTCCGCTCCACCCTCTCTGGCCTCCTCTCCATGCTCCTGCTCAGGCTGCTGCAGCCGTACCCGCCTCCTGCCCGTCCTCAGAACCTTCCCCTGGCCACCCCTGCTGTTCCTCCGCATGCCCCCGTGGCCCTTCTGTCATCACGGTGACCAGCTTGTGCCGGTGCTGCTGTCCGCCTGGCATTGCTCCTCCTGTTTTCTCATTTACCGGGGGCCACGTTGGAAGGTCAACAGCACTGGGTGGGCAGCTTTGCCCAGGACGTTCACCGTGTCCCCGGGGCCTGGTACGCAGGTGCCCGGTGAGCACTTGGTAACTAATGGGTGGACGGCCAGCTGGGATAAAAGCATTCTCCTTTGGGCTGGGCATCAGGAGGCGGCCGGCAGAGGTGGGGGACGAGAGGATGGAGACCCCCCCCCCCTCATTGTTGAGGCTCCTCCAGTGGGGGAGGTTCGGGGAAGCCGGGGTACCTGCTGGGGGACAGTGCTCTCTGGTCCCACACCTGCGCAGGCCATGACTGCTCCCTGCGTCTGTGGAGCCTGGACAACAAAACATGCGTGCAGGAGATCACGGCCCACCGCAAGAAGCACGAGGAGGCCATCCACGCCGTCGCGTGCCACCCCAGCAAGGCCCTCATTGCCAGCGCAGGCGCCGACGCCCTGGCCAAGGTCTTCGTATGATGCCCACCTGGCCCCGCCCCGGCCTCCACCTCGGCTGGGGAGCGGGGCCAGGCAGGTGGGACTGAGGTGAGAGGCCGGACAGGAGGGAGGCTTGGTCTGGGAGGGCTTCTAGAAACCCTCTGCGTCCTCACCCCTGACGGGAGGGACCTCAGATGTATCCCTTTGCCTGGCACTTCGGGAGGGGGCCACGTTCCCAAGGTGGAAAGCCCTGGGCGTCGAGAGAGGGGACGGAGGCGGCCCGACCGCTCGTACCCGGGGTGTCATGCTCCAGTCCCCCCTCCCTTCTGTCTCCCTCAGGCGACTCCCAGCCTCGGCGGAGGCCCGGAGGCCCGGAGGCCCGGCCTCTTCCCGCCTGCCTTGGAACCTGGTGGTGCTAATGCCCCTTTCCCTGGGAGGCCATCCCCCACAGCCTCCCCTTCCCCAAGCATCCAGCCTGGGGGGCAGCCTCCTTCAGGACTTCCCCTCCCGGACGTCCTCGAGGAGTTTCCTCTCTGCACCCGGACACCCAGTCCTGGTATCTGAACTGCTTTCTTGGGTGCAGCACAGCCAGGGCTGGGTGTCCTTGGGGATCAGCTTTTCCAAGACGCCAGAAGGTGCCAGGTTCTCTCTTTGAACCCCCGATACCCCCCTCCTTCTTCCCAGACCTGGGTGGTAGCTGTGCCGGGAAGAGCCCCAGGCGCCCCCGCTCTGGGTCCCCTGGGAAGCCATGGCACCAGCTGGACCACCTGGTCCTCCTCAGCGGGGAGCGCCCGGCCTGGTCCACTCCAGAAGCTAGCCCCAGTCCACCACCCTCTCCTCCAGTTCCCTCAACACAGCTTTCCAGACACTACCCAGCGCCTCCAGGGCCAGTAACTGCCTGGGGATCAGGTGATGCCCTCGGGGGAGGCGCCCACCCCTCTCCCCTCCCTCCCCCAGCACTCTTCCAAGGGCAACCCCCCAGCCCCCACGGGGTCACCCATGGGGAGAGATGGCCTTCTCTCACCCCTCCCTGGGGCATGGAGGCTGGAGGGGGTCCCCCTGGTCCCCCACAACTCCCTGTATATCTGTATAAATAAATGGGATTTTAATGGAGCCCCGCCCCCACCCATGTTGTTATCACTGTGTGATAGTCTGTGTCTCCTCTCCTGGCCCTCCACTCTCTTCCTCTATTTATTTCACTCTTTTTTTGGGTTCCACCCTGAGCCCTCGGGCCCCCTTCAAGGTTCCTGTTTATAAGCCCCGTCCCCTCTGCCCTGGACTTGGATGTGAAACTTGTCTCAATAAACCCTTTGGAGTAAGATGGGTGGCGGTGCTGACTGTTGAGGGGGCTCAGGGGACCGGGGACTTCAGGAGAGGGGTAATGGGTTCTGCCTGGGCTGGGTGGAGCTCAGGGAGGGGATGATGGGTTGGGGTTTTGTGGTAGGGTTGGGGGGGGTGCCAGAGAGGGGCCCAGGGTTTGGGCGGGTTGTGGGTGGAGGGCCGGAAATGGGGGCACAGGACCGAATCTCCCCGGGCCCCTCCTTTCTGTTCCTGAGCACACTCCTTCCCCAGGGGCCTCAGCAGCAGCCTGGGGGCAGAGCCCTGAGAAACATGACATGATGTGACAGCTTGAGACTCCCCCTCCCCACCCCCAGCCCCCATGTGTGATGGGTGGTAGGAGGCCAGAGGGCTCATCCTGAGTACTTAACTCCCCACCTCGCCTGTCCTCCCCACGTGGGCCTGGGCTTACTGGAGCCTCAGCCACCATGGAGGGTGAAGGGAGAGCTCCCGCCATGCGGGGAGGAGCCCTGAGGAGTCCCTTCCCCTCACCAAGGTGGTCAGACCCAAGTGGTCGGTTACGCACCCAGTGGGAACCAGATGCCACGCCAAGTTCCTCACGTGCTATTTCACTGGGTCCTCACGACACCCTCCAAAAGTGGGATCGTTAGACCAAGTTACAGAAAACGGGGTGCGGGCGGGGGGCTGCTCAGGGCCTCCAGAAGGCCATCAGAATTTGTACCCAGTCCTGTGGGACTCCCTCTGCACACCCCTGGCCCTCGGCACGGTCTGTACAACGCGCCCAACGCTAACGCCCACCCCCTGGGTGGTCAAGGGCTGTGCCCCAGTGCCCACAGTAGGACCTGGCTCCTGTCGGGGCCCTGGGAACGCTTGAAGAAGGATGCAGGTTGGCAGATGGCCATCAGGTGACACTGACAGGAGCCTAACTGTGAGCTCCACGTGGCCTTGTTCACCCCTCATCCCTCTGGGCTCTGAGCAGCTTCCCCAGGTGGTGGTTTGGGTTTTCACTCCAGCCTCAGACTTCCTTCCTTCCCCAGCCCCAGCCGGCCCAGCCCCCGGATGTGGTGGCAGTTGCTACTGTACCGGCGACCTCAGCTGCCCCTGGCAGCCCTTCACCAGGAAGGGGGGCCCGTCTCGAGGCCCCCAGCCCCAGCCAGCCCTGCTGGTCTGGAACGCAGGCGGGCAGGTGGCCCATCTCTACTGGGATGTCTTGGAGCTCAAAGCCAGGCCTTGAACCTTCGGTGAAGGGGATGGGGGCGGTAGCAGCTTCAGTGGTGATCTCGGACGAGTCTTAATGCCCCATGGGGGGTTCTGTTTCCTGAACGTAAACTAATGGCAGCCACTCTTCTTCTTAGCTGGGGAAGAGAAATCGAGTCTGAATCGCTCCTAAACAGGCTGGAGGAACTGTTTTAGGACAAGCTTGGCACATAGTAGGCCAGCATTCAATGCTTCCCGAGACGACTGACTGAATGAACATACTCAACCCCTGAGTGCTCGAGATGCCTACCCCTTTATTTGTGCAAATTACAGTGATGGCCACCACCTACTGAACCTCAGCTGTGTGCCAGGGCCATCATACAACCTCATTAATCCCCACAAAGACCCTCTGGGGTCAGTCCTATCACTGTCCCACCTAACAGATGGAGAAACAGGCCCAGAGAGGGGAAGCCACTCACCTAAAGGCACACAGACACATGCACAGTTCCCCCAGGAGAACAAACTGTTCTCCCTCTATGAGGTGGGGGTGGGGGTGTTGTCTTCCCAGGTTGCTATGGCCCTTTCAGGCAACCCCCCCCCCCAACTCCCGGTCTGTGGCTCTCCACTCCTGAGGGCTGGGGCGGAGTGGCGAGCTGATTAAAGGAAACTACATCCCTTCTCTGTCGCCCCTGGGTCTGACTCTTCCTGCACAGATAATCCAGCTCCAGCCCCTCCAGGTTTCTCCATGCACCTTGCCAAGATTGCCAGAGACAGACATGAGTCAGGGTCCTTCTGCCCATCTGGAGACCTCTGCCTTCCCACTTGTGTAGCGGGCTTGTGGGGGGGGGGGGGGGGGTCTCTACAGCACACCCTCTCCTGGGCGGGGTGGGGTAGGGGTGGGGAGGACGACGATCTGAGAAGAGGCGGACCGAGTTCAGAGATCCCGGAGCGGGCTGGACCTGACACCAGTTTCCCACCCTTTCCCCTGCGGTGGGCGCCGGATGCCGACCAGGCTAGACGGGCCCCCTTCCTTAAAGGGCCAGGCGCCTCCTCAGCCCGGGCCCCCGCGACCTGTGGCGGGGATGAGGGTGGCTCGCCCCTCCTCTCCAACTCTGGGAATAGTTAACTTTCTAGACTCGGGTGTGTTGGGGGGTAGGAATCGGTCCCGGATCCCTGCCCTGCCCTGCATCTCGCACCCCAGACTCCCGGACAGGGGCAGGAGGGGCAGGTGACGCCCCCACTCGGAGGTGCGGGGCCCGCCCTCTCCTTCCGCCCCCGGCCCCTCGACAGGCTCCGCCCATCTCGACGTCACCGAGGCCCGCGCGGATTGGCCGACTGCGCCATCGCTCCGGACACTTCCTCCTGGGCCGCAGCCGCGGAGTTAAACTTTGGAGGGGGAAAAAGAGCCACCGGCGCCCGGCGCCGGGCGACCCTCCCTTGCCCCCCCCCCGCCCCCTCCACCGCCGCTGGGAACGCCCCCTTCTCCACGGCCCCCGACCGAACTTTTCTCCAACTTCTGAGACCCGTGAGATTCCCTCCTTAGTACCCCGGCCCTCAGGATCCCTTTGCCCATCCCTGGGCCCGTCGGATCCCTGGGATCCACTCGATCGATCCCCGACTCAGAGACTCCTGTCCTCCACCCCCAGGGTCTGGTGAATCCCCTCGGGCCCCCTTCTTAATTGGATCCTCTTCTTAGAGCCATTGGATTCTGCGATCCTACTCCCCCCCCACCCCCTCCGCCCGCTCTCTTCTCAAGCCTTTCTCTCCCCAAGGGGCCTCTGGATCCTGGGCTCTCCTGATCCCTGAGATCCCGACCTGCTAGGTTTTCTTGATTTCTTAGAATCTCTCAATCTCTGGGTGCCTCAAACCATTAGATCTCTCCTTTATGATTCCCGGGCGTCTGATCCACTGGATCACCCTTCTCTAATTTCCCAGGGTCCCGCCATCCTCGAGTGCCCTCAACCTGCTAGGTTTCTTTTCTCGTAGCCCCGGGATCCCCGCACTCCCGCTACCAGCTTACGAGCTCCCTTGGATCCAGTGACCCGGGGTCCCCGGACTCCTTCAGCCGGATCCCGGGTGGGCGCCGGGCGGCCGGTCCCGGGCCTCTCCCCTATGGCCGCCCCCCCCTCCCATCTCGCCGGGCTCCCAGGCTCTCCCGGGCCTGGGTCTCCTCCGCCCCCCGGCGGCTTGGAGTTGCAGTCGCCGCCACCGCAGCTGGCCCAGATCCCAGCTCCGAGCTCCGGGGTCTCCTTCCACATCCAGATCGGGCTGACCCGCGAGTTTGTGCTGCTGCCCACCGCCTCCGAGCTGGCCCACGTGAAGCAGCTGGCTTGCTCCATCGTGGACCAGAAGGTGAGGGTGCAGCGTTTCTCATCCACCTTGGGGAGAGGTCTGCAGGGGGCGGGGCGCTGCCAGAGGTGGCCTGGAGCCCGGCATAGGGGAGGGAGAAGAAGGACGATTGAACCTTGGGCGACTGGGAGGTGGGGGTGGGGCATTTAGCCCCCAGTTGCCTCCTCACCCCACTCTCCTTTTGAGGGAGGCCAGGGCAGGGGTGGGGTGCTCCAAAGGTCTCCCCAAGTTGCGTGTCCCTGTATGTTGTTGTTTTCTGCAGCCAGCAGGGAGGAAGGGAGAGGCCAGCTGGGTGTAGAGTGGGAAGGAAGGGGCCGGTGGGGTGAGCAGATGGGGGACCTCCGCATTCAAGCCCATCCCCGACCTCCCATTTGGTGGAAACAGTAGAAATCCAAGCCGCACTGGCTGTGGCTATCGGGTGACACGTGTGGGTGTGGGCTCTTGCACTAGCTGCTGTGGGGTAAGTGAGGTCTCAGAGCCCAATCGCTGCCCTCCCCCAGGCCTGAGATGTGTGTGGTGGGGCCAGCACCTCTTTGGAAGCCCCAGAAGCTCTGGGGACTCTGTCCCCACTCCTCAGGTCTGATACTGGCCTATTAAAACAGGCCTTCCCCAACCCCAGCCTTACCTCGGTGAGAAGCTGGGGATCACGGGCCGAGAGGGAATCAGGTGGCACTCAATGCGTGAATTCTAGAACGTCAAAAGTTAGGATAGTGGGATTCTCTGTTGTTGGAGTTCGAGACTGTAAAAATGTTAGAATATTAGATTCCTGGGCTGCTGGAATCCTAGACTGTGAACATGTTAGACTTTTGGAATGCTGGGTTGTTGCAATCCTAATGGTAAAATATTCAAACACTAGAATCCTCGTGTATTAGATTCCTAGAACATGAAAATACCAGACCGTGCTACTCTGGGGTGGTGAAATCCTCAAACATAGAATATGTTCGAACCTGAGATAGATGTATATAATACTATCATGTGAGCATGTTGGAATCCCAAAATGTCCACGTTCCAGAATCTTCTCAGACCCCTGATAATGAATTCTTTGGGCTTCCGAGAAACCTCAGGAACTGAGCCAACTCCCCCATTTTACAGACAAGGCAACTGACACCTAGAGAAAGCCCCCTCTCCCCCCCCCCCCCCCACCTACCCGACCAAGCAGCCAGGGCCTAGGCCCTGTCACCTGAACCCTCTCCCAGCAGACAAGAACACATGGGGCTTCCTTCACCCCCCACCCAATCCCCAAACCCAGAGGCCTAGTTTTCACACCCAACTCAGCGGCTCTGTGAGAAAACTGGGTGGGGGTGGGATAGGTTGGAGGGCAGATTGCCCCCTGGGGGTGATTTGTCGGGGGGGGGGGGGGGGGGGCGCTCACATCTTCTGCCTACTCCCTCAGGCCTCACCCCCGTTTTGTTGTGCCTTCTCTGTCCAGGTGTGGCACGTCCCTTCCCTTCTTTCCAGCTGCCCCACCTGGGCTGTTTCACTTTCTGTTCTACCAGGTTTCATTTCCTGTCCCCCCCCCCCCCACCCCAGCAACCAACCAGCCCAAGCTAGGGACTGGGACACCTGGGTCCTTTGGGCGTTGGGTGGGGGGGGCACCCTCCCTACCTCCAGCTCCCTTGAGCCCTAGCCTTCCTGCCGCCACCCCCGCACCCCCCAGATGTCCTAAATCCCCTTCTTCCAGCTGGCCCCACCCTAGTGCTGGGCTTGGAGCCAGGTAACAGGGACAATAGATCCAGGAAGGAAGCTGGGGAGGCGGGGAGAGTAAAGGAGCGGGTGTTCGCTTAGCCCCTCACCGCACACACCCACCCGCCCCCCTGGAAAACTCTAGATGCCCACCCTCCCAGAGCCACTCTCCCTCCCACCCTAGTTTCTCTGTCCGGCCACCAAACTCTGTCGGCGGTGCTGTCTCCCAGCACACCTGGGGCCCTGGCACCCCGCCCGCCTGAGCCTCGAGCTGCATAGAGCTGCATCGGGGAGGGAGCAGGCAGGAAGCCAGGGCTGCGGGGTCTCTGTTTCCGGGGGAAGCAGCCGGCCCTGCCCTGGGAGCGTTCCAGACCGCCGCTGAAGGCAGCTCGGGGAGCCTTTCTCGGTCACCGCCTCCCTCTCCCGCCCCTCAGTTCCCCGAGTGTGGCTTCTACGGCCTTTACGACAAGATCCTTCTCTTCAAACATGACCCCACGTCGGCCAACCTCTTGCAGCTGGTGCGCTCAGTTGGAGACATCCAGGAGGGCGACCTGGTGGAGGTGGTGCTGTCGGGTGAGCGGTGGAGGCCCCCCTATGGGCGCAGCCTGTAGCTGGGGGTGGGGACGGGGCGCAGTGTGTGTGTGTGTGTGTGTGTGTGTGTGTGTGTGTGTGTGTAGAGCGGGGAACGGATAGAGGTGAGACGGGACATCTGCAGGAGGGAAAGGGAGAGGTGGGCCCAGAAACCTGCTTCTTAAAGTCGGGGGCCAGTGGTTCCAAGCCCTGGTTGCAAATTAGAGTCCCCTCTGGAGCTTTTACAAACCACGGCCTGGGAAGGAGTAAATATATTGTGCGGCCTGGGAAGGAGTAAATATATTGTGCGGGTACCCCAGCAACATCAGTGAATCTCGCACTTCCTAATGCCGAAAGCTGAAAGACGCTAGACATCAGACTACGTATGTTATCATTTCCTCGAGGAAGCACCGAGACGGATGCGATCGCTATATGGTGTTAGGAGGGAGGAACGTGGGTGCCTCCGGAGAAGATAGAGTGTGGGCCAGGAGGGAGATTTCTGGGGACTGTTTCCAACTTCCATTATTTATCAAGATGTTGGTGACGGGGTGTGTGCAGTCTGACCATTCACTGAGCCGCGCACTTGAGATGTGTCCTTGTCTATCCATGCCTCCCCCCGCCCAACCCCCGTGAAATGCTAAATGGAATCAGACTCTGCGGGGTTAGATGTAGTGTGGTCACCTGTATTTTCAGCCGGAACTTAGCTACCCACTAGCCGTTCGCATTAAAAAACGAATTTTTTTAATGTTTATTTATTTTTGAGAGAGACAGAGCATGAGCGGAGAGGGGCAGGGAGAGAGGGAGACACAGAATCCGAAGTAGGCTCGGGGCTCCCGACGCGGGGCTCGAACTCACGAACCTTGAGATCGTGACCTGTGCCGAAGTCATACCCTTAACCCACTGAGCCACCCAGGCGCCCCATCCTGAGTCCATTTCTTACTACCTCCTCTAGTCCATGAGGCCGTCACCTCCTGCCCAGACTGTTGGAGTAGCTCATAAGTCAGATCATGACACTTGGCTGCTCAGAATCCTCCCATGGCTCCCCATTACCCTTGGAATAAAATGTGTACTCTCCTAAAATGGTCTTAAGGGTGTCCATGATCTGGCCCCTGCCAATTTCCCAAATTCATCTGTTACACTGTCCTCACTTTTCTTTGATCTGGCGGAGCTGGCCTGTTCTCTGTCCCTTGAGCAAGCCAAGCTGTCCCCCGTCTCTGGGTCTGTGCACTTGTCCTCTGTGCCTCCCTCCCTGCCCTGTCTTCTCACAGCTACCTCCTTCTTGTTATTTGGATCTGAGCTTAAGTGCCATTTCTTCCAGTGTCTGAAATTCCCTTGTTTATTTGTGTGTGCATGTTTTTTGCCTGTCTCCCCGAAAAATGTCAGCTCCCCGAGAGTGGGGTGTAAATCTGTCTTGTTCATAGCTTTACCCGGAGTATGTAAACGGTGCTTGGCACACAGAAGAGAGTCCCCTTTCTGTCACACAATAACAAGGAAAATAGCTCAATATTAGACTGAATTTCGGGAGTGGGGCAGGGGTAGGAAAGAGAATGAGAGTTATTTTAAAAATGAACCTTTAGGGGCGCCTGGGTGGCTCGGTCGGTTAAGCGGCCGACTTCGGCTCAGGTCACGATCTCGCGCTCCGTGAGTTCAAGCCCCACGTTGGGCTCTGTGCTGACGGCTCAGAGCCTGGAGCCTGTTTCGGATTCTGTGTCTCCCTCTCTCTGACCCTCCCCCGTTCATGCTCTGTCTCTCTCTGTCTCAAAAATAAAATAAACGTTAAAAAAAAAATTAAAAAAAATTTTTTTTTTTTAATTTAAAAAACTTAAGGGGCCCCTGGGTGGCTCAGTCAGTTAAGCGTCCAACTCTTGATCTCAGCTCAGGTCTTAATCTCAGGGTTGTGAGTTCAAGCCCCTACTTAAAAAAAAAGAAAAAATTTTGTTAACGTAAAAAAAAAAAAAATACGGTGTGCTTGACTGACTCAGTCAGTAAAACATGTGACTCTTGATCTCAGGGTTGTGGGTTCAAGCCCCACATTGGGTGTAGAGATTACTTAAAAACAAAATCTTAAATAATAATAATAAAAGAACAGTGTTTTCAATGCTTTCCATATATTCATTTAGCCCTTAAGAAAGAATTTATAAACAGGGCACCTGGGTGGCTCAGTGGGTTAAGTGTAAAACTCTTGATTTTGCCTTAGGTCATGATCTCACGGTTTAGTGAGTTCGAGCCCCAGGTTGGGCTCTGGGCCGACTCTGCAGAGCCTCCTTGGGATTCTCCCTCTCCCTCTCCTCCCCCTCCCAGCTCACGCTCTCTCTCTCTGTCTCTCTCAAAAGAAATAAATAAACAAAAAATTATTTAAAAATGAATCTATAGAGAATACTATTATGATACTGGGCATGTTCTTTCCTAGACACCTGCGTGGTTCCTACCCTTGCCTCCTTTTTGCCCTAATGACACCTTCTGAAGGAGGCCTTCCTCAATCACCTGTTTAACATTGTAACACTTACACCTTCCCTATCTCCCTTCCCTGCTTAATTTTTCTCCTAAGCCCTTATTGACTTCTGGCCTGCTGTATGTGTGTGTGTGTGTGTGTGTGTGTGTGTGTGTGTGTACATATATATATATATATATATAGAAAGAGAGAGAGAGTAGTTGTAACTTATTTCTGGGATATAGATATTGTATAAACATATATACATAATTTGCTATATATATATATACACACATATACATGTATATGTGTGTATATATATATGTGTGTGTGTGTGTGTGTGTGTGTGTGTGTATTTATATGTAATTTTATGCTAGGGAAAACCAGAGCCCACAACTTATGTTGGTCCTCAATAAATATTTGTCCCGTTATTGAGATAGGAAACAATTGCTTGACAGTTTGTTTTTTTAATTATTTGAGCATAGTTGGCACAAGCTGTATACTCTATTAGTTACACAGTTCAGCGAGGAAGTAAGCACAGTGCTAAAAGCATGAACTTTGGAGCTGCACTGGCCTGCGTTCGATTTCAAGTTCCACAGTTTGCAAGCTGTGTGACCTTGGGCAGGTTGTTGACCTCTCTGTGCTGCCATCTTCTCATCTGGAAAATGGGGACAATGGCAGGATGTATCTCCAGGGCTCTTGAGACAACTGAATTCATTCTTTTATTTTATTTTTTAAGTTTGTTTATTTATTTGATAGAGAGGGAGAGAGTACCAGCAGGAGAGGGCAGAGAGAGAGGGAGAGAGAATCCCAAGCAGGCTCCCCACTGTCAGCACAGAGCCCTAGGCACGACGCGGTGAGATCATGACCTGAGCCAAAGTCAAGAGTCTCAACCGACCGAGCCCCCCCAGGTGCCCCTGAATTTGTTAGTATTTTAAAATACTTGGCGCAGTGCCTGGCACAAGGTAACTGCTAGATTGGGTGATTGTTAAATAGGAATATTTATATTTTCTTTATTTTGGGGGTCTGCCCCCGCTTACTAGAGGCCAGGAAGGGAGTTTGTTTTGTTCTATGTGGTGTCCCTAGCACCTAGGACAATACTCGGTGAATGTTTGTTGGATTTCCATTTTAAAGTTTATTTATTTATTTTAATTTATTTTGAGAGAGAGAGAGCAAGCGGGGAAGGGGCAGAGAGAGAGAGGGAGACAGCATCCCAAACAGGCCGGGGGGCTCTCAGCCCAGAGTCCCAATGCGGGGCTCTAACTCACGAACTGTGATATCGCGACCTGACCGGAAATCGAAGAGTCCGAAGCTTAAACAACTGAGCCACCTGGGCGCTCCTGTTGGATTTCCCTTTTAAAGATGAGGACATTGAGATACATAGGTATTTGTTTTTTCTCTTGAGGCTCGAGCTCTATCCTAGACCAAGTAGATCGCAGACTCTGAGGATGAGACTTAGGCATCTGTACTTTTAAATTTGATTTAAAAATGTTTAACTGTGAAATATTCGTAACATAAATTTACTGTGTTAACCATTTGTGCGTCTCCTGTTCAGTAGTGTTAGTTACATTCACGCTTCCCTGCAACAGTCTCCAGGAGTGTTTTCATCTTGCAAAACTGAATCTCTGTATCCGCTCAACGCCTCCCCAGTCCCTGGCATAGGTGTGTGCCCCGGTGGTGAAACTGGGATTTGAACCCAGGTAGAGTGTAGTATGCGAGTAAATGAATGAAGGCAGGCAAGATGAAGCCTTGCAGCCGGGAGGACTGTGAGAAACCCAGGACCCTACAGCCTCCGCTGCCCCGGCTCAATCTTCCGCCTCCCCCTGCTGCCTGCAGCTTCGGCCACCTTCGAGGACTTCCAGATCCGCCCCCACGCCCTCACCGTTCACTCCTACCGAGCGCCTGCCTTCTGCGATCACTGCGGGGAGATGCTCTTCGGCCTTGTGCGCCAGGGCCTCAAGTGTGATGGTGAGGGGAGAGGGGCTGGAGGCGGGGCCAAGGGGTAGGGGGCGGGCAGGAGGGTGGGGCTGGGGTGGGGTTCAGGTGTAGGAGGCGGGGCTCGGGGGGCAGAGGCAAGGGCCGGGAGGCACCGCATGGGGGAGGAACAGGAGGTGGGGTGGGAGGCGGGGCTTGGGCGAGGGGCGGGGTCTGGGGTGGGGCTCAGCTCCGGAGGAGGAGCCTGAGAGGTGGAGCTCCGAGGGAGAGGTAAAAGGGGGAGGAGCGTGGGAGAGGAAAAGGGGAATGGGCGCGGGGGGGGGGGGGGGGAAGAAGGCGGAGCCTGCAACTGGGATCGACCAGAGAAACCGCCAGTAGGAGGTACATATTAAGGGATATTTGGAAGGAATTCCTGTAAGGGAATTGTAAGCCCCTGTCAGGGGGAGGCTGGCTAAGCAACCCTGAAATCCATAGGGCAGCCGGTCAGGAAGGGCAGGCAGAAGCTGAAACTGCTGTTCACTGGCAGAATTTCTTCATCTGAGAGATCTCACTTCTGCTTTTCAAACCTTTCTACGGAGGGAAACGGGCCCACCCAGCCTAACTAGGACACTCTCCCTCACTTCAAGTCATCCGATTGCCGACTTGATTCACATCCACCAAACACCTTTACCAGGAGTCCCTACATTCGTGTCGGAATTACCGAGGATGCTAACCTAGCCAATTTGACACAGGCACCTGACCATCACAGTCCAGTCCTTATTGACTTGGCGCCTCAGTGGGCCAGGGCTGTCATAACCAAATACCACAGGCCGACTGGCTTAAACAACACGTATTTATAACTCAGAGTTCCAGAGGCGGGGAAGTTTAAGATCAAGCTTCGGACAGGGTTTGGTGCCTGGTGAGGACCTTTTCCTGGCTTGCAGATGGCTGCTATCTTGCCGTGTGCTCACAACTTCTGAAAGGTCTTCCTTTTATAAAAGACCCCAATTGCCTCGGATCAGGGCCCCACCTTTATGGCCTCATTTAATGTTAGTTATCTCCTTAAAGGCCCATCTCCAAATACAGTCACATTGCGGGTTAGGGCATCATCCTATGAGATTGGAGGGGTGGACACATGTTCAGTCTACAACAAGCACCCATGCACATGTCTTTAATTTTATCATACTTAAAAAAATAAATAAATAAAGGAACACACAGTGTTCCTTTAGCCCAAATGTCTCAAGGTTAAGCCCGAGTGTCAAGTTCCACGGGTCCACTCTTCCTATCTTTGATGCTTCTGAGGGAGAGCGTTGAGATCTCACCCCGCCTGCAGAGGAAGGTCACATACCCGCCTTGACTCTACACACAGCAGCGGAAGACCATCCGTTGTTCGAAGACTGTCTGCCCCGCCATTGTTTGTTCAACGTGAGCCTCTATTAGAGGCATGTTTTCCGATATTCCGTCATCCAAGGATCTCCAGCTTTGCGGCTGTCATGCTCAAATGGAAATCTAGAGTCTGGAACACCAGATGACCTACCGAATGGACCAGAGTTGTTACCATGCAGCCCTAAATAGACTTGTGGCGTTTAAGGACTCTTCGGATAAGAGCCATCTCAGGCCTGCGGAAAACCGATTCTGTGCGTTCAGAGCTGCTGTCAATATTGCTCTCATGCACACACCGTATCCAACCCTTTTTTTTTTTTTTTTAAGCTTTTTTATTTATTTTGAGGACACCATATCCAACTCTTGACGTCCTGGCATCTGGAAGGTTTCTTTAACGTTTATTTTTGAGAGAGAGTGCCCACGCGGGCGCTCACACACACAGTCGTGTGTGGGGAAGGAGAGAGAGAATCCCAATCGACGCGGGGCTCGATCCCACAAACCATGAGATCAGCTCAGCTACTGGCCTAGAAGGTTCTGGGCCAGGTAAAGAACCAGGAGCAGGTGAGGCGCTCCTGTCAGACTTGACACCTTCCGATGAGGGTTTGATTCTACCTTGATACTCACACACGGAATCATGGATGAAACTCTGAAATTCCAATGAAGGACATGAGTGAATAAAGGTCAACACTGGAAAGTGTTTCCCTGTGCACAACGGCCATTTGCCATCCTGAAGCTTTTCTGGTAGCACCACCTTTGAGAAAGCCCATGACCGCCGGGCTGCCAGAAGACAGGCTTCACGAAGCATTCCCCAAGGAGCTTCCAAAGGCGGGAGGAACATTCTCCACTCCAGAACAGAGCGCCGTCTTGGAATCATTTGGAGTCACTGGAGGTGTACTAGAGTAAGGCTTCGGGAAGCCTCTTAGGAAAACAAGCTGAGTCTGTCCAGGCTTTCATGGACGAGGATTTTTATTTATTTATTTTTATTAAAATTTTTTTTCTTTGAGAGAGTCGGGGCGGGGGGGGGGGGGGGGAGAGGCAGAGGGAGAGACACAGAATCCGGATCAGGCTCCAGGCTCTGGGCTATCAGCCCAGAGCCCCCCCCCCCCCCTCGGGGCTTGAACCCATGAACCTCCAGAACCTCCAGATCACGACCTGAGCCGAAGCCCCGAGCTTGACGGACCTGAGCCCCCCAGGCCCTCCTGCTGTTCAGTCTTCTGCTTTCTTATCCTGTAACTTACATCCAATACACTGTAACTTACATCCAATACAGTGCTTGCTCTGGCAACGAGCATCCGCGAATTGGAGCGATACGGACACGAGGAGCATGGTCCCCGCGCGAGGATGACAGGCACATTCGTAAACGTTCCGTATGAAAAAAGGGATGAGGGGATAGAAGGAAGAGAACAAAATATTGGCGTCCGCATATGTCGGAATAAGGAAGACACACAGTCCTTGCTCGTGCACTCTTCGTTTGTGCCGCTGGTCACGTGGTTGTGGCCCCCTTCTTCCACGACCCAATCCACATGCCCTGGGCCCTCAGCGAGCACCTCACCCGCTCCCGGTTCTTTGCCTGGTCCAGAACCTTCTAGGCCAGGAGCAGTTCCACCTGAATTGAGTCCTTGTAACTTTTCATTGGCTTTAATGGCACTACCAGGGGGCCCTCCGGAGAGATCTACTGTATTTCCTATCCACGGAAAAGGAAGGGCGGGGGGGGGGGGGGGGGGGGGAACAGAGCGTTAGAGCCCAGGCCTGGTGGAAACGTGTCTCTGATCGTCTGGCGCCCCCCGCAGGCTGCGGACTGAACTACCACAAGCGCTGCGCCTTCAGCATCCCCAACAACTGCAGCGGGGCCCGCAAGCGCCGCCTGTCGTCCACGTCTCTGGCCAGTGGCCATTCCGTGCGCCTCAGCACCTCTGAGTCCCTGCCCTGCATGGCCGATGAGCTGGTGAGGGGCTGGGGAGTGGGCGGGCCGGTGGCGGTGGCCCGGGCGGGTGACAGGGCCCAGGCACTAATGCGTCCCTCCCGTCTTGCTGACCGATAGAGCCGGAGCACCACCGAGCTCCTGCCTCGCCGGCCCCCGTCCTCCTCCTCCTCCTCTTCTGCCTCCTCCTACACGGGACGCCCGATCGAGCTAGACAAGATGCTGCTCTCCAAGGTCAAGGTGCCGCACACATTCCTCATCCACAGCTACACCCGGCCCACCGTCTGCCAGGCTTGCAAGAAGCTCCTCAAAGGCCTCTTTCGCCAGGGCCTGCAGTGCAAAGGTCAGCGGGGCCCCCGCGGGGAGACAGACGGGGTCAGGGGTCAGACGCCCCCCTCCCGCCCCACCTCCCATTCGGCACATACATACACTGGCTTAGCAGCTTAGGGGTTCTCTCCCCTGGGCTCCCAGCAGGCCATAAGAATCCCACTATTCTGGGGGTGCCTGGCTGGCTCAGGCGGTAGGGCGCATGACTCTTGACCTCAGGGTTGTGAGTTGGGGGCCCGTGTTGGGTGTGGAGATTACTTAAAATCTTAAAAAAAAAAAAAAAAAAAAAAAAAATGGGGCAGCTAGGTGGCTCAGCCGGTTAAGCTCCTGACTTCAGCTCAGGTCCTGATCTCACAGCTGGTAAGTTCGAGCCCTGAGTCAGGCTCTGTGCTGATAGCTCAGAGCCTGGAAATTTAGCTTTATAAAGCCACTTAGCATGGAATTAAAACAATTTTTTTTAATGTTTATTTATTTTTGAGAGACAGCAAGAGTCGGGGAGGGGCAGAGAGAGAGAGACACACACACACACAGAATCCGAAGCAGGCTCCAGACTCTGAGCTGTCAACACAGAGCCCGACATGGGGCTGGAATTCATCAACCTTGAGATCATGACTTGAGCTGAAAGTTGGCCGCTTAACTGACTGAGCCACCCAGGTGCCCCGCATGGAATTCTCAAATCGCAGATCTTGAGAATTCTAGAACCATGGAATGTTGGAAGCATAGGCTTCAGGAATTCTGGGCTGTAGGACTCAGCGAAAAGAACCACAGAAACTTTAGGTTCGTAAAGCCTAGAACTACCAAATTATAGATTCTCAGAATACTGGAACTTTACAACCATCGGATTTGAGAATAATGGAAGCCTAGAAGCATCGCATGGGAACCATGGGATCCTAGAGTCCTAGAAATCTAGAACACGGAACTTTGAATTCTAAAATCTAGAAAATCAGAAATCTAGATCCATAAAAACTTAGAGCTGTCCAATTCTAGGATTCATTGGAACGAAAAAATTACAGAATCTTAGCTGCACACAGCTAAAGAACAATAAGAACATTAAGGTTTAGAATCTTAGGTGTATGGGATCCTGGAACCTTGGAATCATCAGATTCTGGAGTCTTCGCAGTCCAGAACTGTAGAGTCACTGAATTCTAGAATTTATGTATAGAAAACCCTAAAACCTTGGACATCAAGGAGTCTCAGCAGTCTAGAATCATAGAACTGTAGAATTGTAGATGTGTCAAGTTCTAGAAACTTGCATGTCAAAATCTGGAGTCTTAGAAATCTAGAATTGAAAGAAGGAAGGAAAGAAAGAAAGGGAGGGAGAGAGGAAGGGAGGAAGGAAGGAAGGAAGGAAGGGAGGGAGGAAGGAAGGAAGGATCATCCAGCCCAAAATATCCTTAGTGCCAGAGGTTGGGAAACCCTTTCCTGAGTGTTCAAAGCCCAGAATCATGGAATGGTAGACCCTATTACATTCTAGAATTTCAGAAGGAAACCGGCTCAAAGAGGGATAGCCAGAGAAGGTTCGGCTGCGTTTCCTGCCCCAAACAGCGAGCGGAGCATCTTTTGGGGCTGGGGGATAGGAGTCAAGATTCAGCCCTTACAGGTGACCTCTCTTTCCCCTGCCACCTGTCTGCTTGTTCCCTGTCCTGATACCAGACTGCAAGTTTAACTGTCACAAACGCTGCGCCACCCGCGTCCCTAACGACTGTTTGGGGGAGGCACTCATCAACGGAGGTGAGAGGCTGTGGGCTGGGCGGGAAGGGGGTGGGGGCAGGGCTGGGCGGAGGCCCCTCTGATGCCCCTGTGCCCCTAGATGTGCCGATGGATGAGGCCAGCGACTACAGCGAGGCTGACAAGAGCTCCCTCATGGATGAATCCGACGACTCCGGGGTCATCCCGGGCTCCCACTCGGAAAATGCCCTCCACGCCAGCGAGGAGGAGGAAGGCGAGGGAGGCGAGGCCCAGAGGTACCCAGCGCACCCTCGGGGGAAGGCCCTTCCTCTCGCTAGAATGGGTTGGCATCGCCCTGTAAATCTGCTAGGCACCCACACCTTTATTTTTCAACGTTACCTTTTCTCTTGAATAATGTGTATTGAAAAAAAAGTTTTCACAGACACGTCTTTTCATTCAGGTTGCATTTCCGTTCAAAAGGCAGAGTGTCAAACACTCCCGCCTCCCAGCTGCTTAGCCCCGCTCCCTGGGGATTGCCCCTGGGATCGGCCGCTGGCGGGTCCTTCCAGAAACAGTCTGTGTTGCAAAGGGACAGTGCAAAGAATGAGAACATGGGGGTCTGGAACCAGACTGCTGTGTGACCCTTAGGCAGGAGACGACCCTCCCTAGGGCCTCAGTTTCCCCACCAGTAAGATGGGGATAAATTAGTACGTACCTTTGGGGACTGTCGTAAGGAGAAAATCAACGGATACAAACAAAGTGCCTAAAATAGTGCCTGGCACGCAGTAAGGGTTAAAAATGTTGGCTCTTCTTGGGGCGCCGGGGTGGCTTAGTTGGTTTCAGGTCACCATCTCACTGTTCATGGGTTTGAGCCCCGAAGCCGCACGTCGGGCTCTGTGCTCACAGTGTGGGAACTGGCTTGGGATTCTCTCTCTCTTCCCCTTCCTCTGCTCACGTGCTCTCTCTCTCTCTCTCTCAAAATAAATAAACTTTAAAGTTAGCTCTTCTCAGAGAGAAAACTACCCATTTGCTTTTAACCACTTTGGCCTCAGATTGACTGGTACGGCCTGCACAAGCCCCTTCCCCTTTTGGTGCCTCAGTCTTCCCATCTGTAAAATGGGGAGGGGGAGAACCATCCCCAGGGACCCGACAGGCAGTGGCTTTCTTCTGGCATGGGAGCTCTAAAAAATAATAGTAAATTGCTCGATTATACTTTTTTTTTTTTTAATTTTTTTTCAACGTTTTTAATTTATTTTTGGGACAGAGAGAGACAGAGCATGAACGGGGGAGGGGCAGAGAGAGAGAGGGAGACACAGAATCTGAAACAGGCTCCAGGCTCCGAGCCATCAGCCCAGAGCCTGACGCGGGGCTCGAACCCACGGACCGCGAGATCGTGACCTGGCTGAAGTCGGACGCCCAACCGACTGCGCCACCCAGGCGCCCCTCGATTATACATTTTTAAAAATTTTAATTAATAAATGTATTTATTTATTCTGAGAGAGAGATTGTGAGAGAGAGAAAAAAAAAGCGCGAGTGGGGGAGGGGCAGAGAGAGAGGGAGAGAGAAAATTTCAAGCAGGCTCCGCCCAGACGGTGGCAGAGCCCGATGCGGGGCTCGAACCCACGAACCGTGAGATCGTGACCTGACCCAAAAATCAAGAGGCAGAGGCTTAACCAACTGAGCCACCGAGGCGCCCCTAATTATACATTTTAAAATTATAAAAGAAATTCATATTTATCCTGGACGTTATTTATTTATTTATTTATTTATTTATTTTTAATTTTGTTAATGTTTATTTACTTTTGAGAGAGAGACAGAGGGTGAGCCAGGGAGGGGCAGAGAGAGAGGGAAACACAGAATCGGAAGCAGGCTCCAGGCTCTGAGCTGTCAGCACAGAGCCCGACGCGGGGCTTGAACCCACGAACTGCAGATTCATGACCTGAGCCCAAGTCGGACGCCTAACCGACTGAGCCACCCAGGCGCCCCATGGACTATCTATATCTATTCATATATATATTGGACTCTACGCTGGGCGCTTGAGGGCAAGGATATTTGTGCGTTTTCCAGGTGCCTAGGCCGGGGCCTGGCTTCATACATGGGTGTGGAACCCCTGTGGGCCTAGGAGGGCAGGAAGGCGGCGGGGTTCCGGAAGCACAGGGCGCCAGAGGCTGCGAGCGCCAGGGCTAGGTCGGAGGTCCACCACTTACGCTGCCAGTCACGTCTGTGACTGTGCCTTCGTTTCCTCCTGGGGCGATGAAGGCACCTGTCTCGCGGGGTGATTTTCGGATTCTTGCTGGCTTTTAAACGGGGTTTTAAAGAATTTTCTCTGGGGTTGAGAGAGGGTGGGGGTGGGGGGGTGGTGATCCCTTCCGGAGCCTGGGGAAAGATATTTGCATTTCCGTGTCTCTTTACTTTTAATCTCATCTTAAACATTTTTTTTCAATGTTTATTTTTGAGAGAGACAGCGTGAGCGGGGGAGGGGCGCGCGCGCGCGCACACACACACACACACACACACACACACACACACACACACAGAATTCAAAGCAGACTCAAGGCTCTGAGCTGTCAAGCGGGGCTTGAACTCACAGACTAGGAGATCATGACCTGAGCCAAAGTCAGATGCTCAACCGACTGAGCCACCCAGGCGCCCCTAGTCTCATCTTTTAAATGTTTTCAGTCTTTTGCATATGTTTTAGAATAATATTTATATGCTATCACTAATGCGTTGCATTCATACGGTAATGCGCATATAAATAGGAGTAACCTGTGGATTGAAACCGTCAGCGAGGGAAGCATTTGTTCCTGAACTAAATCCTTCCCAGAAGGACCACGAGGATCACCGTCCCCACTTCTAGGCTAGAAGGTTGAGCCTCAGTGGCTTTGGCCAATAATGAGTAAGGGAAAGGAGCTGTGACGTCACCCCACAGGGCTGGGGCGGCATAAAGGTAGTGAAGGTGGTCAGCCACTTCCACGGTGCGTCGGTAAACATTTAATGAGCACCTACTGGGTTCTGGACTCCCAAGCATGACAGCAGTGAACCAAGCCTGTAAAACTCTCCAGCCTCATAGAGCAGACACTCTAGTTGGGGAGACCGGTAATAAACAGACACATCCGTAGCCTCAGGTATCGATAACTGCTATCAAAAGGAAATAAAAAATAAAGCAATGAGAGGGGGCAGAGAGTGAAGACATGTTGTTTTAGTTTGGGTCACTAAAGGAGGCCTCTCTGAGGAGGTGCCATTTGAAGAGATCTGAAGGAGGGGAGGAAGGGAGCCATGTGGATGATAGTTGGTGGAAGAGCCTACCAAGCAAAGGGAACAGCAAGTGCAAAGGCCCTGAGGTAGCGTCAAGCATGTTCCAGGAACAGCACGGAGCTTGGTGTGGCTGGAGCAGGGATGGGGTGGGAGACCAGGCCAGAGGGGCGGGGGGATTGGTATGCAGGTCACAATGGCTGAAGAGAGTTTCTCACTGGTGCCACCTGACCCAAGCTGCCTGGAAGCTCAAATTCTCTTTCTGCCAGGGGTTTCCTGGGAGTGTTGACCAACAGAATAACAGGGCGTCAGAGCTGGATCTTGATGGACTTGGGCCGCGTGGGGGTGTCGGGAGAGGCAGCCCGTTTCACAGATGAGGAAACCAAGTCTCAGGCAAAGGGAAGTGCCAGGGCCACCCGAATCCTGATTTAGTGCAGGGCTCAAGGGGTTGTTGGTTCTGGAGTCGACCGTGTCCCTTAATCTCTCTCGGCCTTCGTTTTCCCTCTGTAGTAATAACATGGGCACAGATGAGGGCAAATGAGGCACAGAGAGGTTGAGTCACTTGCCCAGTGTTACACAGCTGGCTCCCCAATCACCGGGCTCAATACTGATTAGCACTTTTTGGAGGCTCACTGTGGGCCGAGCACTGTGCTCAACCCCTTAAAAGGGTTTTCACTTCTCACAACAACCCCTTCGGGCGGAGAAACTGAGGCACATAGAGCTTGGGTGATACGCCGGGCAGCCTGACTTCCGAAGCCAGCCTTTTAATGTGGCCCTCTCAAGAGTTCCCTTCCTCCTTAAGGGAAACCTGGAAACCACCGAAGCGTGGCCCCCAACTCCCAACTCCTGCCGGCCCAGAGATGTGCCCCGCCGCCCCAGGTGCTCATGGGTATTTTCCACTGGTAACATCTCGCCTCTTCCTCCCCCCTCCCCCTCAGCTCCTTGGGGTACATCCCTCTAATGAGGGTAGTGCAGTCGGTGCGACACACGACACGGAAATCTAGCACCACCCTGCGCGAGGGTTGGGTGGTTCATTACAGCAACAAGGACACGCTGGTGAGTGGGCGGGGCGGGGCGGAGCTAGAGTTGGGGGCGGGGCAAGATTCGCTTGAGGGGGCGGGGCTGGATGGGTTGTGGTGGGCGGGGGCAAGGTGGAGGCGGGGCTGAACCGGAGGGATGGTTCTGAGGGAGGGAGGAGGGGCCCTGGGAGTCAGGGAAGAGGCGGGGCTAAGGACAAGGTTGGGGGGCGGGCATGGGATCGGGAACCGGGAAGCTGGAGTTTGGGGCGGGGGCGAGAAGGGTTAAGGTTATAGAGGAGGGGATGGGGGGTAGGGGGTGCTGGGCCGGGCTAGAAGCATAACTAGAGGTAATTAAGGGGGGGGGGTGGGATAATAGGGTGGTACCAGGTAGGGCGAAGTTGGAAGGGAGGGAACGGGAGGGCTTATAGTGGGGGGCAGGCAGGAGACAGGGGTGGGGCAGGGTTAGGGGCAGAGGAGCCAGGCTGGAGGCTGACCTAAAGTTAGAGAGGGGTTATGGGGCGGGGCAAAGCGGGGTGAAGCCGAAGCTAAGGAGGGAGAGGAGAGATCAATCTGAGAAGGGGATGAGGTGGGGGTGGGGCTGGAGTTAGAAATGGGCGGGGCCTTGCGGGAGGCGGAGCTAGAGTCAGAGTGCGTCCCCAGAGGCGGAAGGGGTGGGGCCTGCGGGGGCGGGGCTAGGGCTAGGGGCGGGGGTTGGCCCCGGGAAGGGCTGGAGCCCCAGGCGCGCCCAGGGCGCCCCACCTCACCCTCTGGGGCACCTCTCCCAACAGAGGAAGCGGCATTATTGGCGCCTGGACTGCAAGTGCATCACGCTCTTCCAGAACAACACGACCAACAGATACTACAAGGTGGCCCAGCTCCCCCAGACCTCCTCCACTCCTCTCCCCGTTGCCTGCCGGCTTGCTTGTCATCAGCAAATGGGCCCCGCTCGGCCCCACCACTTTCCAGCGGGGGACCCCGGGTGGCTTACCTCACCTCTCTGCGCCTCACGTCGCGCACCTCAAAGACTAGTCCTCGTCGCAGGGCCTGGCATGTGTTGAGGTCCCCGTTATCATCATTACTTTATAAGGAATTAGTGGATTATTTAGTAGTATTGCTCACCACCTCCCGTGGCTGCCTTGGGCTCCAGGCTGTCTCCTCGCTGCGTCCTTGCTTCTGCCCTTGCCCCCACAGTCTTGGTGCTCCCTTGCTCTAAACCCTTCCATGGCTCCCCAGAGCCCTGGAGACAAAACCCGGGTTCCTCCCTGTGGCCCTTGAGGCCTCTCATGGCCTAGCCATAGCCTGATGTGCTTCATTTACTCTCATTTACAACTACTGTGTGCCGTGCACCATGCATGTGATGGGAATCGAATACGTCCCTTGAAAACAAGCCTTTTTCCCACCTCAGGGCCTTTGCACATGCTCTTTACACCATCCGCCACCGGCTGGCCTCTTCTTACCTTTCTGATCTCTGCTTCATGTAACTTCTGCCGGGAGGCTTTTCCTGACTCCTCTGCAGTCCAGGCCCTTCCCACTGACCCTGGGTTCTGTGTGCTCTTCTGAGTAAGTGCGGGGCCCCAGGGTCCGCCTGGCCTCCTCACTGGTGCCGGTTGTGTGTCCTGCCAGGAAATCCCACTGTCAGAAATCCTCACCGTGGAGCCCGCCCAGAACTTCAGCCTTGTGCCACCGGGCACCAACCCCCACTGCTTCGAGATTGTCACTGCCAATGTCACCTACTTTGTGGGCGAGACGCCCGGTGGGGCCCCAGGGGGCCCCAGTGGGCAGGGGGCCGAGGCCGCCCGGGGCTGGGAAACGGCCATCCGCCAGGCCTTGATGCCCGTCATCCTCCAGGATGCACCCAGCACCCCGGGCCACACACCCCACAGTAAGTCCCCACCCTGGGCCCTGAGCGGATGGATCTGGGGGGGGGGGCTGGTGTGGGGTCCCAGGGAAGGGAAGAGCGAGGAAGAAGGCAGGGGATGGCACAGTGGAGAATGTGGCTTCTGGACTCAGCTGGCCTGGGTCCAAATCTCCATTAAGCCCGGACCCAGCGTGTGGCCTTGGACAGGTCACTTCCCTTGTCTGAATCTTGTCCCAGGTGGTGACAACTCCTCCAGATTGTGCGTTCAGACTATTTAATTCATGAATTTGCTGAGTGTCTTCTCTGTGCCCATCCTGTGCTGGACAGTACTGGGGACATAGCTGTGACCAAAACAGCCCAGGGCCTGCCCTCACCTGCTCAGAGTCCAGTAAGGGAGACAGACTTGTCCCCAGACAGTGACGACCCAGAGTGGGCAGGGCCCGGACAGGGGAGCCAGAGGGCTGTTAGGAGCTCAGGGGGGATGGTTAATCCAGCCTGGGTATCTAGGAGGGCTTCCTGGAGGTGGCAACATCTGAGTTGAGCCATGGAAGCTGAGGAGGGGTGAAAGAGGGGCAAGCAAATGGGAAATACTTCAAGCAGAGGGAAAAGATGATCAGAAAGTCCAAGGCCCCTGCCTTCTGGAGCTCAATCCAGAGTGAGTGACAGACACCGATCAGATCATCCTGTGTGAATGACCAGTGTGATGTAGAATGTGTTCCGGGGTAATGTGACATGGCCTCAGGAGGCATCTGAGCTGAGACTGAGTGTCGAGGAGGATTGAACTAAGTCCAGAGGCAGGGACACGCGTTCCTGGCAGAGGGGACAGAAAATGCAAGGCAGGAGCTAGGAGGGAACCTGCTGTATCCAAGGCCCAGCAAGGAGGCCAGGGTGTCGGGAGCACACATCATGGTGGGGGTTGAAGTCAAAGAAATAAACGATGGCCCGGTGCCTGTTAGGCCATTGAAGTGTCTTGGGCTTGCTCCTGAGGGCCCTGGGGAGCCATGGCGGGGTTTTGAGCAGGGGAAGGGCAGGCTCAGGTTGGTGCTTCAGCAAGCTCCCTCCGGAGGCTGGAGAGGAGAGAGCAGAACAGGGGCAGAGAGACCGTGGAGGAGGATGAAGGGCCAGGCCTGGAATGGGGAGGGGATAGATGTTCAAATGGCAGAAGGATCAGAAATATCTGGCTCTGATTGGGTGGTCGGGTGGCGAGCTTAGGGGGAAGATGTTGGAATCAGTGTGTGCCTTCCCGCCGAGCCTCAGTTTCCTCCTCTGTAAGGTGGGATCGGCACGCTTCCCTGGGCACTGAGCTCATGGGGTGCAGTGCTCGGCGAAATCATCCATGACGTCACCTCTTGAGCCCCCCACCCCAGTATATATCTCGTTTACTTCTCCCCCAGCCCTGTGAGGGAGCACCTGATGTTATCCCCATTCTCTAGATGTGGAAACTGAGGTTCATAACGGACAAGTCAGCAGCCTGCAGCTGCACTGGATTCAAACCCGGGTGGAGTTGTGGGTGAAGATATTCTTCAGCCCGGGGTCAACCCACCTCCACCTCTCCCCTCTCCCCTCTCCCCTCTCCATAGGACAAGCTTCTCTGAGCATCTCCGTGTCTAACAGCCAGATCCAAGAGAATGTGGTGAGACCCTGCCCCCACCCCATGGTCCCAAGGATGGCCTCTGCCTCCCACACAGCCTCCCAGCCCTCTTGCCCTTCCCAGTCTCTTCGATGCCCTGTCTCCATTGGCACTCCTGACCCTCCCCGTCCCCACCTTACAGGACATCGCCACCGTCTACCAGATTTTCCCTGATGAGGTGCTGGGCTCAGGGCAGTTTGGAGTGGTCTATGGAGGTAAGGATGCTTCCGAGCTCATCCAGAGGGGATCCTGGGGGGGTTCTGGGCTCCAGACCTTCCTATCTGATTGACCACATGCTCACCTCCTGTTCTGGTTGACTTTAGAAGGCTAGATCCTCGGGGCGCCTGGGTGGCTCAGTCGGTTAAGTGGCCGACTTCGGCTCAGGTCATGATTTCACGGTCCATGAGTTTGAGCCCCGCGTCGGGCTCTGTGCTGACAGCTCAGAGCCTGGAGCCTGTTTCGGATTCTGTGTCTCCCTCTCTCTCTGACCCTCCCCCGTTCATGCTCTGTCTCTCTCTGTCTCAAAAATAAATAAACGTTAAAAAAAAAAAAAGAAAAAAGAAGGCTAGATCCTCTTGGCGGATGGTCACAGACTCTCCTTTTCTTACTGGGAAAAGCCAATGGACTTCTTCCTGTTATTACTAAGGAGAGCAAATTCTGCCCTTCGGCCACAGAGCTAGTTCCGAGATTCTGATTGGTTATAAATCTAATTTGCCGCCTCAGAACTCTGTCTTTTACCTTCTTCATTATGCCTTTGTCCCCCAAGGCCCCCCACCCCTCACATCTCTCCTGGGGACCCCTCAGAGCCACCTTGATGACCTTCTGTTCACCTTTGTTCAACTATGCCTGTGCCTCTGTGGCTGGGGCAGGGCGGGGGTGCGTCTTGCCAGGACTGGAAGGTCTTGCTCCCCTCACCCCCCACCTCCCCTACCCCCAGGAAAGCACCGGAAGACAGGCCGGGACGTGGCAGTAAAGGTCATCGACAAACTGCGTTTCCCCACCAAGCAGGAAAGCCAGCTGCGGAACGAAGTGGCCATTCTGCAGGTGACCGCCGGGCTCCGGGGCCCAGCTCTGCCCCCACCTAGGAGGGACCTTCCCTTCCTACTTCCTCCTTTCAGGGGCTAACCCAGGCTGCGGGGGTGGTCGGGGAAGGCTTACTGGAGGAGGGAATATGCGTATGGAGACTGAAGGGGTGGGAAGGTGTTCTGAGCAGAAGTCCTCTAGGAATTTGAAGTCCAAGGTTACTAGATGGTTTATGTGTGGGAGGTGAGGCCAGGGAAGAGGGTGGGGCCACACCCTGTGGATTTTCTCCTGAGGGTACTGGGGAACCGTGGAAAGATTTTGAGCAAGGAAGGGGCATGGGTGAGTGTATACTTTGGGAAGTTCCCTCTGGCTGCTGCTGGAGGATGGGACCAGAGTCTGGAGCTCCGGGAGGAGGCTGGGTGGAGACCTCGGTGGGAGAAATGAGGTTAGGCCAGGCAGGGCTGGGGGGGAGAGGGCAAAGGATTTAAAAAAAATTTTTTTAATGTTTATTTATTTGTGAGAGACAGAGAGACAGAGACAGAGTGTGAGCGGGGGAGGGGCAGAGAGTGAGGGAGACACAGAATCCAAAGCAGGCTCCAGGCTCCGAGCTGTCAGCACAGAGCCCGACGCCGGGCTCGAACTCACGGACCATGAGATCATGACCTGAGCCAAAGTCGGATGCTTAACCAACTGAGCCGCCCAGGTGCCCTGAGAGGGCAAAGGATTTAAAAGACAGAGGTGTACAAAGGTTCTTCCCATTGTTCCATATTCCTGGTCCCTCCCACCTTCCCTCCCCAACCCTGGACCTTCAACAGAACTTCAAGATTTAGATCCTTCTAGATACCTGGCGGTGCGGGGATGTGCTTCTGTCTGGGCCTGTGGGAAGCCCCTTCCCCCACCCCCCGGAAAGGAGCTGCTCACCCCCCAGGGACATTTTTAAAAAATATTTATTGGGGCGCCTGGGTGGCTCAGTCGGTTAAGCATCCGACTTCGGCTCAGGTCACGATCTCACGGTCCGTGAGTTCGAGCCCCACGTCGGGCTCTGTGCTGACAGCTCAGAGCCTGGAGCCCATTTCAGATTCTGTGTCTCCCTCTCTCTCTGCCCCTCCCCTGTTCATGCTCTGTCTCTCTCTGTCTCAAAAATAAATAAACATCAAAAAAAATTGAAAAAAAATATTTATTTTGAGAGAGAGAGAGAGAGAGAGCAAGGTGGGGGGGAGGGGCAGAGAGAGAGAGGGAGAGAGAGAGAATCCCAAGCAGGCTCCACACGGCTAGCTGGACGTGGGGCACCACGCGGGGCTTGAACCCACGAACCATGAGATCACAACCTGAGCTGAAATCAAAAGTCGGACGCTAGACGGACGGAGCCCCCCCCCCCCCGGCCCCCCCGGGGACATCCTTCTTATTTGTCGTCTTGTCTGGAAGCCATGGAAGCATGGCTTGCCTCTCGGGTCCCAAGTCCGTGGGCCACCGAGACCCTGACTACCACCCTACCCCCCACCCCACCCCCAGAGTCTGCGGCACCCGGGGATCGTGAACCTGGACTGTATGTTCGAGACGCCTGAGAAGGTGTTCGTGGTAATGGAGAAGCTGCATGGGGACATGCTCGAGATGATCCTCTCCAGTGAGAAGGGCCGGCTGCCCGAGCGCCTCACCAAGTTCCTCATCACCCAGGTGCGCCCCCTCCCCTGCCCCTGCCCCCCTCTGCCCGGCTCCCCACCCGCCCTGCGCTCAGGCCCCGCAGACGCTGCGTGGGAGTCGCGATCGCGGATAATAAAAAAAAAAATACTAATAGAGTAATAATAGCAACAATAGAAAAAAAAAAAAAAAAAACCAACTGAGCCACCCAGGTGCCCCAGAATGATAGTTTTATTTTTATTTAGTTATTTTTAAAAATTTTTAAGTGTTTTATTTGTTTTTGAGAGAGAGAGAGAGATTGTGAGCGGGTGAGCGGGTGAGGGGCAGAGAGAGAAGGAGACACAGAATCCGAAGCAGGTCCCAGGCTCTGAGCTGTCAGCCCAGAACCCGATCCGGGGCTCGAACTCCCGAACACTGAGATCATGACCTGAGCGGAGTCGGACGCTTAACCGACTGAGCCACCCAGGCGCCCCAGAATGATACTTTTAAAATAATAATAGAGTCATAATAGAACAGAGGTAAAAATAATAGACTAGTAGTCATACTAGTTATTAGTGTAGACAAATGATAAATAATGTTTATATTTTGGATTACTTTATATAATGCGGCTCCCCAGGCCTGACAATATTCATGTAGAAAAAGGGAACGGGAGAGAGTCCTTTCGGTGGGGAGCTCATTCATTCATTACATTGTTCAACAGACACTCCCTGTGCCTCAGCTCTGTTCCCGCCCCGCGGAGGGGACAGTGCTGGCCACACAGCTACGATCAAGATAGCCCAGCCCTGGACAGTGATCACCCAGAATGGGCAGGGCTGGGATGGGGGACGCTAATAACGGTGATAAATAATGCAGTCGCTAACCTTTATTGAGCACTTACTGTGTGCCAGGCAGTGTTTTTTAACTCATTTTACCTCCATAGCGACCTTTGTGGCAATGGCTGTTGTCACGCCCGTTTTCCAGTTGAGAAACGTGAGGCACAGAGACTTGAAGTAACTTGCCCGGGGTCACACAGCTGGTGGGATTTGAATGTAGGGTCTATGCTTTTAACTAGTAATGTCCAACTACTTGGTGTTATCTGTGCCTCTCTGCCTCTCACTTTCTTCACTATAATAGTACTTCTGGAAGGCTATTTTATTTCAGTACGTAGTTAGCCGAACTGCCTTTTTTTTCTGAGCTGTATCCCGTGGCGGATATCGCCAAAATCCCTAATTGCTAACCACTTAGGTTTTTTTCACTTTTCCACTATTACAAATAACCTCCTGTGAATATTTGTCTACAAACGTTGCTGGGCTCTGGTGGGAGAATTTCCATAGAATGCGCTTCAGATAATGGACTCCTGAGTCCAGGGGAATGTGCTTTAGAATTTTTTTTAACATGCTGCCCAGTTACTCTCTAAACTCCCTTTCAGTCTTTGCTCTCAACAACAATTTGAGGGTGTCTACGTTCTCCTTGCTAACTCTGGATAAAATAATCACCACTCTCATAGGTGGAAAAACACTTCATGTAGCTTCATTTGGCAGTTTAAAAATTATGGGTCAGGTGGAGCATACTTTCCTATGTTTATTGGCCTGTGTTTTATATACCCTTTGCCCATTTTTCAGTTGGATTGATCTTATTGAATTGTAAGAGCTCTTTGCATATGACGGACACTGGATCTTTGTCACTTGTGTCGTTCAATTTTTTTTTTTTAATCCCAGTATTTGTTTTCCTTTCCCTTTCGTTCATGGCTTTTATTTGCCATTAAGAGTTTAACTTTTGCAATGTTAAATGTTGCCTTTCAAGGTTGCTGGGTTTTACAGCCTTCCTAGAAAAGCCTGCTCACGGGCTGGTCCCTCACCTGATTCTAGGACTTCTTCTCTTGGTTGCAAAATCCCCTGTGCTGTGCTTCCTTTATACAGACCCAGCACCCTCGCTCTCCCCAGCACTGTGTCTTTGTTAGGGTGGCTTGTGGGGTGTGGACAGAAGCCTACTAGGGCGGGCTTGTCCAGACTCCATGTGGAGAGAGGGAACTGCCTGCCCTCAGCAACTGGTTGCTTTCTCTTTCTGGTCTCCCATCTTTTCTTCTCTTTGTCTGTGCTTCTCTCTCTCTGTCTCTCTCTCTCTGCAGATGTCTGCCTTCCGCCTCTTGTCTGCTCTACCCCAAGTCCTGTGCTAAGTCCTTTACTCACAGGCTTGCTTAGGCTTCACAACTGCCTTCCAAGGTAGGTATTACTCTAATCCCCATCTTACAGATGAGGAAACTGAGGTGGAGAGAGGGCCCATGTCCTGCCTGTAACAACAGCAATAGCTAACATAGTGCTTGCTCTGTGCCACATACTGCCCTAGGGACTTTTTATTTTATTTTTTTTTGAGATTTTACTTTTATGTAATCTCCACAACCAGCGTGAGGCTCAAACTCACAACCCTGAGATCGAGTCACTCACTCCAGGGGTGTCTGGGTGGCTCAGTCGGTTAAGCTTCCGACTTCGGCTCAGGTCGTGATCTCACGGTCCGCGAGTTCGAGCCCCGCGTCGGGCTCTGTGCTGACAGCTCGGGGCCTGGAGCCTGTTTCAGATTCTGCGTCTCCCTCTCTCTCTGCCCCTCCCCCGCTCATGCTCTGTGTGTGTCTCTCTCTCAAAAATAACCAAACATTAAAAAAAAAAAGTTGCCCTCCACTAACTGAGCCAGCCAGGCACCCCTGTCCTAAGCACCTTTCATGCGTCAACGCATTTAAACTTCAATAGCAACCCCTGAGGATGGGTACTTTTATTGCCCCCATTTTACAGATGGGAAAACTGAGACCCAGAGAGTTAAAGTGGCTTGCCCAAGGCCACAAGCTAATAAGTGTAGAGCCAGATTTTCCACCTAGGTAGGCTGGCTCTAGCATTTGATATAAAATGTAGATCATATTGGTATTTGTATTGTTTCATTATATATATATATATATATATATATATATATATATATATATATTTTTTTTTTTTTTTAATATTTGTTTATTTTTGAGAGACAGAGTGCGAGTTGGGGTGGGGGGGTGGACAGAGAGGGGGATATAAAATCTGAAGCAGGCTCCAGGCTCTGAGCTGTCTGCACAGAGCCTGACGCGGGGCTTGAACTCAACAACCCATGAGATCATGACCTGAGCCGAAGTCAGAGGCTCAACCAACAGAGCCACCCAGGCACCCCAATATTATGTGTATATATATTATATTATATTATATGTAATTATATATATTATATATATTATATAATATATTATATATAACATATTATATATATGATATATATTATATATCATATATATAATATATCTATAGTGGATGAAAAATACTTTTTAAAAAATGGGGTCACATAATAGTACTTCCTTAAAGGCTGCTACTTTATTAATAGCATCCCCCCCCCCCCCCCCCACCTTTTATAAGTAAACTCCAGGCCCAAAGGAAGGCTTGAGCTCATGACCTCAGAGATCACAAGTCATGTGCTCTACTGGCTGAGCCAGCCAGGAGCCTCATTAATAGTTCTTTTTTGTCAGGAGCTTATCACATGCCAGAGGATCTCAGGATCTTCCTAAACCCACTGCTCCGCTGAGCCTTTCTAGAATTATCCAACTCCTAGCTTGGATGTAATGGTTTTGGGGTTCTGAGATTCTCATGTGGAGCTCCAATGCCCCCTGCCCCCGGTCCTGGGGAGACATCTTCAGGGGTGCAGAGAGAGGCACGGATGGGGTTTGGAGGGCTGGCCGCTGAAGTCAGAATCTGAGGCAGGGACCTTTCTATCTTCCTTACTGGCCCCATCTCCTCCCCTCAGATCCTGGTGGCCTTGAGACACCTTCACTTCAAGAACATCGTCCACTGTGATTTGAAACCAGAAAACGTGTTGCTGGCATCCGCTGACCCATTTCCTCAGGTCAGTTACGTCCCAGCTTGATTTGGGGAAGTCCAGCTAACACTGGAGGCTGGTGGGGGTTGTATGAATAGGCCAGCTGGACACAGAGACTCAAGATAACAGTGGCTTAAATAAAATAGAGGATGTTTCTCACTCATGTAGCGTCCAGCATAAGCATTTTGAGGCTGAAACAGCAGTTTCTTAGTGTCAGGTATTCGGCTCCGGCTGTCTTGTTCTGTGATGTTGTTAGTCTTCAAGGGTCATCATGGTCCCTATCATGTGAAAAGATAATAGGGAGAAGGAGGAAAGAAACAGGGTGGAGGAAATGGACACACCCCCTTCCTTTTGGAGCCTTCTGGCATCCCATTGGCCAGGTCTTGATCATGTGGTCATGGCTGGCTGCAAGGGAGGCTGGGAAATGTAGTCTTTATTCTGCACGACTCTGTGGCCAATTACATTCAAGATTTTTATTTTACTTTTATGTTTTACTTTATATTTGAGAGCGAGAGAGAAAGAGAGAGAGTTTGAGCAGGGGAGGGGCAGAGAGACAGACAGAATCCAAAGCAGGCTCCAGGCTCTGAGCTGTCAGCACAGAGCCCGAGGTGAGGCTCAAACTCACGACACGCGAGATCATGATCTGAGCCGAAGTCGGGCACTTAAACGACTGAGCCACCCAGGCACTGGTGACATTAACTTTAAAGATTTTATTTATTTATTTATTTATTTATTTACTTACTTACTTACTTACTTACTTACTTACTTATAGAGTGTGCAAGCAGGAGGTGGGGGACAGAGAGAGAGGGAGAGAGAGAACCCCAAGCAGGCTATCCACTGCCAGTGCAGAGCCCAACAGGAGCCTTGAACTCACGAACCGTGAGATCGTGACCTGCGCTGAGATCAAGAGTCGGATGCTCACCCAACTGAGCTACCCAGGTGCCCCGAGTTATCTCTACTCCCAAAATGGGGCTCGAACCCACAACCCTGAGATCAAGAGTCACATGCTCCACTGACTGAGCCAGCCAGGCGCCCCTGGTGATCTTGACTTTAATAATACACTTTATCCCAGTATATTCAAATATTATCATTTCAATGTGTAATCAACATAAAAATTATTAATGAAATACTCTTTCTTTCCATACCAAGTCTCAAAATCTGGTGTGTGTTTAACACCTAGAGCACATCTCAATTCAGATACGAAATTTTTATCAGAGATATTTGATTTGGGAAAACAATAAATATTTGATTTTGCGCTTAGATTTCATAAAAGCGGTTGGAAAAGTAGATTGACCTATCCAAGTGGTTCCAAGCATATTTAAAAGCTGTCCAATAACTAAGTCTAGAATCTTTTCTTCTAATAGTAAAAGAGGATATTATTCTCTTATATTATTATAACATATTATAACATTATTATAACATATTATTCTCTATATTATTATAACATTTATTTTGGAAGGGTAAAAGATTTTGACTCCCAGTGGAAACAACTTACGTCAACCCCATAGTTTCCTTCTGCTTCCAGAAGTTCAGTGTTAGTGGCAGCCCGGGATGTAACACAGGATCAGTTTTTACACGTAAAACTGTAGGAAATTTAGTGGAAATTAAATAAAAGCTAGTTTGTCAATTGCACTTGCCATATCCAAGGGCTCGGTAGCCACAAGTAGCCAGTGGCCACCGTATGGGTCAGTGCAAGTCACAGAGAGAAGAACAAATGTTGATCATATTGTCACGATAATGTCATATCTGTAATGAGTTCTCGGACATGGTTCTGTGAGCTCACATAACTAGGTAGCCCACTGGAGGGTCAGAGAAAAACTCTCTGAAGAAAGAGTAAGAGTCTATTTTTTTTTTTTTTTGGATGGACAAGTATTCCAGGCAGGGGGAACAGTCGGTGCAAAGGCCCTGTAGCGAGTTTTTTTTTTTTTTTTTAAACAGCTTTATCAAGATACAATTTACACATGATACAATTCACTGATTCAGATATACAATTTGGGGGTGGCTGGGTGGCTCAGTTGGTTAAGTGTCTGACTCTTTAAAGTAACTTTTTTTAAAAATTTTTTTTAACATTTATTTATTTTTGAGACAGAGAGAGACAGAGCATGAACGGGGAGGGTCAGAGAGAGAGGGAGACACAGAATCTGAAACAGGCTCCAGGCTCTGAGCGGTCAGCACAGAGCCCGATGCGGGGCTCGAACTCACGGACCACGAGATCGTGACCTGAGCCAAAGTCGGATGCTTAACCGACTGAGCCACCCAGGCACCCCAAGTGTCTGACTCTTGATTTCAGCTCAGGTCACGATCTCATGGTTCGTGAGTTTGAGCCCCACATCAGGCTCTGTGCTGACAGTGTGGAGCCTGCTTGAGATTCTCTCTCTCTCTCTCTCTCTCTCTCTCTCTCTCTCCCTCCCTCCCTCCCTCCCTCTCTCTGCCCCTCCCTCCTTCTCTCTCGCTCTCTGAAATAAACGTAAAAAAAAAAAAAACCCAAAGTATACAATTCAGTGGGTTTTAGTGTATTCACAGAGTTGTGCAACCCATTTTAGAACATTTCATCACCCCCAAAACAGACCCCGTACCCCTTAGCCATCATCCCCCAATCCCACCACCCTTCATCCCAACCATGAATCTACTTTCTGTAGATTTGCCTATTCTGGGCGTTTTGCATAAACAGAATATCCAACGCTAGATAGGCCCTTTGTGTCTGGCTTCTCTCACTTAGATGTTTTCCGAGCTCATTTATATCGTCACATGGCTCGCTACTCCCAATCAATATTCCATTGTAACATCTGCAGAAAAGGCTGGATCTTTGAAAAGGAAAAGGATCTTAGGACAGGGTGGCCTGGCTGTCACATCGAGTCAGTGGTTGGGCTGTGGCTGATTCCGAGGGCAGGCAACAGAGGCTTGGGGCTCCAAGGGTCTTGGACTCTGGAGAGCCATAGTGAGCCATAGAAAAGATTTTGAGCAGGGGAGGAACAATACATGAACAGAGATGGCAGCACAGAAAGGGTGCTGCCTATGAACTGATGGGAAGGAGGGCAGGACCTTGAACCCAGGTGTGGCTGGCTCCACAGCCTGTCCGTGACCCTAGACTGCCTCCACCATCAAGGGAAAGTTGGGGGAACACCTGTTGCTGTCTGCTGGCTTTGACGGTCAGCAGTTCACGTGCGGGTGTCCCATTGAATCCCCAGGGCAGCTGGAGAGGAAGCTGCTGTTAACATCCTCGATACACATGACATCGCTGGGGCTGGGACGAGTTGGGTCCTGCCCCTGAGATCTTGAAACTCACATTGAGCTAGACGCTGCTCCCAGCACTTTGCATGTATTTATTCTTTCAATCCATACAACCACCCTTTAAGGTGGGGATTTTTAGGATCCCCGTTGTGCAAAAGAGGAAACAGAGGCACGAGGTGGTTAAGAGACCTGCTCAGTGTGGCGGAAGCCTAGGAGCAGGTGGCATTTATTAGGCGCTCACGGCATACGGGGCATTTATTACCCTATGCGCCTTAGATGGATACACTCACGTGATCCTCATGGCGGCCCTTTGAGGTCGGCGGGTTTGATCCCCCTCCTCCTACAGATGAGGACACTGAAGCACAGAGAGAGGAAGTCACTTGCCCAAGGTCACTTGACTAGTGGGAGGAGAGGCTTGGATCTGAACCAGCATTCAGTTTTGTCTGGAATGCCACGGAGGGGCGTGGTGGTGGGGACCCTGGGTGGGGTGCAGCCTTAACACTCCTTCAGACCCTCCACCCCACGCCCTCTGCAGGTGAAGCTGTGCGACTTCGGCTTCGCGCGCATCATCGGCGAGAAGTCGTTCCGGCGCTCGGTGGTGGGCACGCCTGCCTACCTGGCGCCCGAGGTGCTGCTCAACCAGGGCTACAACCGCTCACTGGACATGTGGTCGGTGGGCGTGATCATGTACGTCAGCCTCAGTGGCACGTTCCCCTTCAACGAGGATGAGGACATCAAAGACCAGATCCAGAACGCCGCCTTCATGTACCCAGCCTGCCCCTGGAGCTGCATCTCCTCCGGAGGTGGGCGGAGGCGAGGGGCGGGGGGCGCGGAGGGGGCGGGGCCGGAGGGGGCGGGGCCGCAGAAGAGGTGGAGCCCTGAAACAACTATGGGGGTGGAGCCTAGCGACGGGTGGGGCCACGGGGAGGGCGGTCCTTTAAAAGGTGAGGCGCCCTGGACCTGGAACCCTGGGGCGGGGACTCAGGGGTTTGTGTGGAACCAGTCAGGCCTGGTTCCTAGTTCACAGGAGACGAAGTGTTCCAGAAGCAGGGGACAGACGGCGCCTTGGGGCCTGAGCGAGGTTTGGCTGGTCTAGGGCGGGACCAGGAGAGGGACCGCTGGACCTGAGGAAACCAAACAGCTGGGGTGGCCAGAAGAGGCAGATCCTTCCTCCCATGGCATTGGCTGGGGCCTGGAGGCTTTGGGGTTATGACCCCGGAAGGGTTAGCCTTGCAAAAGCAGTGGCTCCGGAGGGCAGCTCATTTGCTGGGTGCCGGGCAGACTTGGGCCTGGGGCCAAGGGGGCAGGTCCAGCGATGGAGGGGACTGGTTTAGGGGCGTGGCGAGAGGAGGGGCAGGGCCATGGAGGGTTTCGGAAGCCGTCCAGAAGGACCTGTCCTGGGACCAAAGTCACCTGAACCTAGAAGCGGGTGGGAATGGGGGGCGCATAGTGAGGGGAGCCAGGCCCGAGATGGACACTGGGATTCAGGGGCTTCGGCGTTGTGGCCGGGTAGTGACACTGGATCTTGTGACTTGGGCCCCAGGAGGCTTGTAACTTTGGGGCCCCAGCCAGGTGTGGGGACGCGCCTACCGCAGGGCTAAGATACTGGGGCACGTGAGGGGGCTGTAAGAACAAGGGGGCAGGTCCCGGAGCCGGGGGAGCTCAGGAAGACAGAGTATGCGAGGGGGGCTAAGAAGACAATCACTATTCAGAACAGTTTACGGAACAACTACCTGCTGAGTGCCTACTATGTGCCCAGCACTGACTGTCCTAGGCTCTGGGAATACTGGGATGAATAGGAGAGAAGGGATCACGTGAGGAGAAGGTTGCGAAGAGAAGGTTGTCGAGGAAGGAAGGGCCCTAGAGGGATGTGGCCTCATGGAGCAGGCAGGGCGGGGGGCGGGGAGGGGTGCCGTGGGGGTTAGTGCAGAAAAAGGTGGCAGTGGTGGGCCTGAGGCAGGTAAGCACGAAGTGATAAGAATATGCATCCTCGAGCGCTAGAGTAATCCTGGGGGGTCCTCAGAATCTGGTGTGGATGGCCGTGTGTGAGGGAGGCCGTGTGGGTAAGGCCTGTACTCAGAGGGGTTCACACAGTGAGGCCTTGTTCTTCAAGGCTTCTGATCAAGGAGACAGCCTTGGACGAGTGATGGCTTGTCTTGAATGCCTGACACTCGCCAATTCTCCTTTTCCTAAAAGACAGGCCGGTCTCTGGGCCTTCTGCAGGAAACCACTGGCTGACTACCGTCGAATAAGTTTGTTTTATTTTCATTTTATTTTTGTGTGCCTGGCAAGTGATCTTTGGATTTTCGTTGACCAGGGTGATGTAATATTTTCATTTTCACCTTGAAAAATGAATTTTTAAAAAGGGAAGTGATGTGAAACAGAATGCTGTCGATTTTTGTTTAAATACTCCCATGGCTCAAAATTTTAAATATACAGAATGGGAGGGGGGCGCCTGGGTGGCTCAGCCAGCTCTGACTTTGGCTCAGGTCATGATCTCGCGGTTCGTGAGTTCGAACCCCACGGTCGGGCTCTGTGCTGACAGCTCAGAGCCTGGAGCCTGCTTCGGATTCTGTGTCTTCCTCTCTCTCTGCTCCTCCCCCCTCTCAAAAATAAATATTAAATATACAGAAGGATCTATAGTGAAAATTCTCAGTCCTTTGTTATTCTTCCCAAAGACAATGGCTATTACAGGTCTTTTTACAAGTCTGGGTGGCTCAGTCAGTTAAGCGTCGACTCTTGATTTGGGCTCAGGTCATGATCTCCTCGTTCGTGGGATCGAGCCCCTCGTTGGGCTCTGTGCTGACAGTGTGGAGGCTGCTTGGGATTCTCTCTCTTCATCTCTCTGCCCCTCCCCTGCTCACACTCTCTTTCCCCCTCTCAAAATAAATACACAAACATTTTTTAAAAAGTTATAGGGGCACCTGGGTGGCGCAGTTGGTTAAGCGTCCAACTCTTGATTTTGGCTCAAGTCAGGATCTCACGGTTCGTGAGTTTGAGCCCTGAGTCAGGCCCGATGCTGAGAGTGCAGAGCCTGCTTGGGATCCTCTCTCTTTCCCTCTCTTACCTTGCCTCTCTCTCTCAAAATAGATAAATACAAACTTTTATTTTTAAAAAAGTTATAAAAAATAGTGCAAAAAATATGTGGATCTATATTCTTTTATTTCCCCCTTTTACGCAGATGGCAGCTTACTGTTTTTCAGTTTGCATTGTCCACTTCACGGTATATCTTGGACAAATGGTGTGGCTTAAACAAAAATATATATTTTTAAAAATTTTGTTTCAATCCAAGTTAGTTAGCATATAGTATAATAATGGTCTCAGGAGTAAAATTTAGTGATTCATCACTTACATAGAACACCCAGGGCTCATCCCAACAAGTGCCCTCCTTAATGCCCATCGCCCATTTAGCCCACCGCCCCACCCGCTCCCCTCCAGCAACCCTCAGTTTGTTCTCTGTGTTTAGGAGTCTCTTATAATCTGCCTCCCTCTCTCTCTCTCTCTCTCTCTCTCTCTTTCTCTCTCTTTTTAATGTTTTATTTGAGAAAGAGAGACAGAGTGCGAGTGGGGGAAGGGCAGAGAGAGGGAGACACAGAATCGGAAGCAGGCTCCAGGCTCTGAGCCCTCAGCACAGAGCCCGACGCGGGGCTCGAACTCACAAGCCGGGGGAGATACGACCTGAGCCAAAGCCGGATGCTTAACCGACGGAGCCACCCAGGCGCCCCCCTCGCTCTGTGTTTTTATCTTATTTTTCCTTCCCTTCCCCTCTGTTCATCTGTTTTGCTTCTTAAATTCCACATGTGAGTGAAATCATATATTTATCTTTCTCCAACTTATTTCACTTAGCATAATACAGTCTTCCACCCAGTTGTTGCAAATGACCAGATTTCATGCCATTGTATATGCTTAAAGAAAAATATTAAGCGAGGAGTAGTACAGGTGTTCCTGGATGCACCTCTGTATGACAAAGCTTACGAAGGTGACCTAGAAATGGGGAAACTGAGGGAGAGTCTTGGTGAAGAGAAGTAGGAGCTAGTGTGTGTGCAACGTCGGAGGAGGGGTGGGCAAAATGGTAATTTAATGAGGAAACGGGTGGGTGAGCGAGTGGTGCAGGTGAGGCTTCAAAGCCACCGGGGCCATGCAGAGGGAAGGCCCCGGATGGTAGGCACGCGGGCTGGAGTGGCCTGTTGGAGGGGAGGGGCGGCCCCTCAGCGCGCAGGACTTGAACTGTCTCCTTCCCGTGCAGCCATTGACCTCATCAACAACCTGCTGCAGGTGAAGATGCGCAAGCGCTACAGCGTGGACAAATCTCTCAGTCACCCCTGGTTACAGGTGATGCAGGGGGCGGGGCTGAGAGCGAAGGGGGCGGGAGGTCCTATTGGCTGGGTTGGGGTAAGGGGAGGAACCAGATGGCTTATTGGCTGTGCGGGTGGTGAAGGATGCAGGTACTTTTTCCGTGGCTCGCGAACGTGGCTGAGGTTCCCATTGGCTGGGCTGTAGAAGGAGGTGGAGCTGAATTTCTATTGGCTGGGCGGGTGGTGAAGGGCGTGGCTTCACCTTCCCTGGTACGCGGCCGGTCCCCCGCGGGGTGGATAAGGTGCGGGCGCTGTGTGCTCTGTGCCTGCTAACCTTTGGTCTCCGGGGCCCAGGAGTACCAGACGTGGCTGGACCTCCGAGAGCTGGAGGGGAAGATGGGCGAGCGGTACATCACGCACGAGAGTGACGACGCGCGCTGGGAGCAGTTCGTGGCCGAGCACCCGCTGCCCGGGCCCGGCCTGCCCGCCGATGGGGACTTCGGTGGGGCCCTGCCGCCGCAGGACCACGAGATGCAGGGGCTGGCCGAGCGCATCAGCGTCCTCTGAGGCCCCGTGCCCCCCGCCCTGGCTGCCCCATGATGCTGTGCTCCCGTCCCCGGAGAGCTGCCCTCCCGCACCATCTCGTGGAACTGTTCCATCTAAGGAGAAGCGGCTTCCTGCCCAAACCGGATGGCGCACGCCCCGGGGGAGGAGCACGGCGGGTGTCCGTGGAGGGGTGTAGTTATTTGCAACGTGAACTCCCCAGCAATTAAAACGAACTCATCTCTGGCCCCATGGCCTGAGTCTCTGGCCACACCGCACTCTCGTATCATGAGTCTGTTGTTCACGGAGATGGAGTTCACCCGGAAAGAGGATATTTCCTAAAAGGGGGTGGGGTGGGGGAGGGATGGGAGAGGTGGCGGCGAGGGGGCTGGAAGCAGGAGGACTTTTGGAAGAAGGAGCCACAGGGATGGGAAACCTGGAGGGAGGACTGCCAGGAGGGAAGTCTGGAAGGGGGAAGGTACAGAGGGGAGCAGAAGGAGGATGGGGAAGCGAAAAGCAGGAAGAGTTCGAAAAGGAAGGAGTAAGCCCGGAGGGGAGGACGGATGCAGGAGCCCGACTGGAGGCTCGGAGGGTTTGGAGCAAAGTAGTCCCGTTTGATCCACTGTTTTGGTTGGGGACATTACTACTAATCACAACCACTGGTAGGAACAATGCAGTTAGCGCAAGTCTGGTCCGGGGTAGAAACCTGATGCGCAATATTTAGTATTTTCTTTTAAACCGATGCGGTGACTTCTCTACGCACAGAATGTGTTCATTCACTGGGTCATCCATCTGTCACACTGTGGTGGGTGATGCTGGGGACACAGTGGTGACTGAGACCGCCCAGGCTCTGCCCTCAGGGGGTTCGCCATCCAGCGGAGAGAGAGACCCGTCCCAGGACAGTGAAGACCCAGAGTGGGTATGGCTGGGTGAGTCTCAAGCGAGCCTCGGGGTCGGGAAGGCCGGTCTTCTGAGCTAACTTCTCAAGCTTCATCCCGGTCCTGAGATTGTAGGCAGAGGGATCGCTCCACCTTTGACCCCTGCCCTCCAGCTCCTCATTGTCACCCAGACTATGTTTTTAATGTTTATTTATTTTTGAGAGAGAGAGAGAGAGAGAGAGAGAGAGCGCGCCAGTGGGAGAGGGGCAGAGAGCCAGGTGACAGGATCCGAAGCGACTCCACAGTGACAGCATAGAGCCAAATGAGGGCTCGAACTCATGAACTGTGAGATCATGACCTGAGCCGAAGTCAAGAATCAGACACTTAACCGACTGAGCCATCCAGGCTCAGTTTGTTTGTTTGTTTGTTTAATTTAAATTTTAGCTAGCATAGAGTGCGATATTGGTTTCAGGAGTAGAAATTCAGTGACTCATCCCTTACATAAAACACCCAGTGCTCAGCACAAATGCCCTCATTAGTACCCATCACCCATCTGGCCCATCTCCCACCCACCTCCCTCTGTCAACTCGTGATTTGTTCTCTACAGCTAAGAGTCTCTTGTGGTTTGTTTCCCTCTCTTCTCTTCATCCATCAATGGACATTTGGACTCTTTCCATAGTTTGGCTACTGTTGATAATCCAGAGCGACGGCTCTTTGATTTGAAGAAGTTCATTGGGCACCTGGGTGGTTCAGTCAGTTAAGCGTCCGGCTTCAGCTCAGGTCATGATCTCGCAGTTCACAAGTTCGAGCCCCCACGTCGGGCTCCGTGCCGACAGCTCAGAGCCTGGAGCCTGCTTCGGATTCTGTGTCTCTCTCTTTCTCTCTCTGTCCCTCCCCCACTCGTACTCTGTCTCTTTCTCAAAAATAAATGAAACATTTAAAAAATTTAAAAAAAAAAAGCTCAGATGAGGGGGGCACCTGGGTGGCTCAGCTGGCTAAGTGCCTGACTCTTGATTTTGGCTCAGGTCATGATCTCATGGCTCGTAGGTTCGAGCCCCGCCGCAGGCTCCGTGCTGACAGCATGAAGTCTGCTTGGGATTCTCTCCTTCTGTCTCCACCCCTCCCCCACTCACACACACTTTCTCTCAAAATAAATAGAAACTTAAAAAAAAAAAAAAAAAGAAGTTCAGACGAATCTCAATGAGGATCTCCAGATAAATGAGAATACCTTTGAGGCATAATTCGAGCTGATAATATTGGAGAGTGTCTCTTGGATTCCATCTCGAATGCTTCTCCCTCTAAAACTGACTGGTCCGGGGCGCCTGGGTGGCTCAGTCGGTTAAGCGGCCGACTTCGGCTCAGGTCACGATCTCGCAGTCTGTGAGTTCGAGCCCCGCGTTGGGCTCTGTGCTGACAGCTCGGAGCCTGGAGCCTGCTTCGGATTCTGTGTCTCCCTCTCTCTGACCCTCCCCCGTTCATGCTCTGTCTCTCTCTGTCTCAAAAATAAATAAATGTTAAAAAAATTTTTTTAAATAAAAATAAAACTGATTGGTCCAAGGTCCAGGAGGGTAGACAACAGATAGACCAATCCATCCCCAATGACAGACCCACATTGGGAAATATACAGAATGCCTACTCAGGCCTGATCCTGGATAATCCCACTGCTTCGATCTTGGCCACTCGTTTTGTTAACACTTTGAGGCCAGAAATGAGAGAGACGATCAAAAACATGACGTGAGGGACGCCTGGCTGGCTCAGTCCAAAGAGCATCGAGAGCAATTCTTGATCTCAGGGTTGTGAGTTCAAGGCCCACGTTGGGCGTAGAGATTACTTAAATGAATAAAGAAATAAAAACTTAAAAAAAAAAAAAAACAAACCCCGTAACATGAGCTGGAGAAATACCTTGATTGCAAAATTCCATGAGGTTAGTCCAACATCAATCATGAGGATGCCGGGGCACATCAAAGCAAAGCCACACAGTGTCACGTTAAGGCCCCACACCTTGAATTTGAAAAAAAAAAAAAGAAAAGAAAAGCCCATTCTGTCAGGGCCATTGGATACTACCAACCCTGATTTTTTTTTTATTTTTTTTTTTAACGTTTATTTATTTTTGAGACAGAGAGAGACAGAGCGTGAACAGGGGAGGGGCAGAGAGAGAGGGAGACACAGAATCGGAAGCAGGCTCCAGGATCTGAGCCATCAGCCCAGAGCCCGACGCGGGGCTCGAACTCACGGACCGCGAGATCGTGACCTGAGCCGAAGTCGGACGCTTAACCGACTGAGCCACCCAGGCGCCCCTACCAACCCTGATCTTGACAGAGGTGTTTGTAGGGACAATAAAGAAAAGGGACACCAAATTCGAGGCTTAAGATTTAGTCTCCCCAAGGATCCCCTTCTGAAAGGCTTTCTCCATGTCCATAAACACCCCTCAAGCCTTTGGCATATGGCTGGGCCAAGACCTGTAGGCCATGAATAAAAGAGTCAAACCTGGGTCGCTGCGAGTTCCCAATCCGAACACTGTCTCTGCCTCTCTGTACCTTCCGGAACCACCCAGCTTACCTTACGAACGCCTCGTCTGTCCACACATTCTTTCATTTCCCTCTACGTCCAGATTCTCCATCTTCTTCTTCTCACCCGGGAAAGTCCACAATGCACAGGGACAGGAGGGCCTCAAGAGGTCACGGAAACCCCCTCTTCCTTTCCGGGGACCCTGAATGCTCATTTGAGGGGTGTGGTTCCCCTTGCCATACCCACCCCCCCCCCAAATCCAATATGTGGATGATCCCCCCACTCGGCTCACTCACTGACACTCAACACGTACCCCCCAGAGACACGAGGGGTCTAGGGACGCATTGCCGTGACGTTAAGCCACAAGCACCCCATTGAGGACCCGACTTCCACACCCGAAGGCTAACGGTAGCCACAGGAGGAAGTTATCCCATCGTTCGTGGCATCTCGACCCAAGACTAAAACGCAACTCCAGTGGTTTCTGAGGCTGCGATGGGTTGAAGTGTGTCCCCTCCCCCGACCCCAAAAAGATAGGTTGACGTCTCACCCCTCCCCCCCCAGTCCGTCAGCATGTAACCTGATTTGGAAATAGGATGGGTTGCAGGCAGATTGAGCCTTGTCTCACGTACCCCTCAAAGACTCCTTCTAACTCACCGCCCGGTTGTGACAGTAACCTCGCCCTATCCCTGGCATCGATGACTCAGGATTTCTGGGCTCCTTCGCATCCTGCCCCTTCACGGGACTCAGTCTCAGACCATAACAGCCCTCACAGCAGGAACCACCTCCCCACTGCACTCACCCAGATTTTCCAGCTATCAAAACACTACCGACCCCGAGTCACCCGGGGCGACTCGTAATTTCTCTTGGCAACAAGCGGCATCACCCCTCTTGTGACTCATTTCATGGCCCCGGTCCCATCCCTACATCTCCTTGCTGTCCCATCTTCAATCAGCATTTATTGGCTGAGCCCCTCAGCTGAATGAGACAATTATTTCCATGAGTCTTGCATTGCCCCACCCCCCCGTCAGGCGTGTCTTGTGTGTGAGGATTTTGCAGACTGGTACCTACCTGCCAGCCGGACTGGCTCCTGTTATCTTGCCAATCCTGTGAGTCCTTTTCAGAGTTTCGATCCCCCTTCAGTCTATTCATGTCTAACCTTCACTCTTTCTTCTCTCCACCCCTCACCGAATTCCCCACAAACGTAGGAGACCAGCCACATCCTGCCAAGGCCGAAAGTCACCCTACAGACACAGGGTCTAGGATGACTGCGACCCCCTTTTTCATTAGCATCAGAGGAGCCAAGTGCTTAGCAGTAAGCCCCGAGGATTTAATATGGCCTCCACCCACGTGTGGGCAACTTTTGCACCCAGGCCCGGGGCTTCCGAGGGAGGGACTTGTATGTTACAGTTGGAAGTTTCTGCTGCATGTTCATTTCCAGGGACTCCTCGGACATCTCATCATCAATGGGAACATCAAGAGGCCAACCAGGTGGGGACGCCTGGGTGGCTCAGTTGGTTGAGCCTCTGACTCTTGATTTCAGCTCAACTCATGATCTCATGGTTCATGAGATCGAGCCCTGGGTCGGGCTCTACGTTGATAGTGCGGAGCCTGACTGGGATTCTCTCTCTCCCTCCCTCTCTCTCTCTGCCCCTCCTTTACCTACACGTGCATGCCCCCTGCTCTCTAGATAAACAGATTTAAAAAGGTGGAGGGGCAATGAGGTTATCTGAAGAATTGTGACCGCTGTCCTGACTCCATCAACCAAGGATCTCTCTGTACCTCCTTCTTGCAACCCTGTCAGCTGGCTGCCCTCGGGCCTCCACTCTTGGTTTTACTCCCTTATTCAACCATTAATCATTCTCTTTTTTTATTTATTTTCCTAGGAATACCCATCTTTGAATGCCCAGTGACCAAATCCTAAATCAGTTTCAGATCCAGCATTTTATGCAAGAAATGGTTCAACTGGCTTTGCACAAACAGCAGGGATGGAAAACCAATCCTGACATCACCCCAGACACTAACTACTGAGAAAATCTTGTTTGCGACTGAGCTCCCTAGATCCACCTATCATGAATCTCAGTCATCTCCCCACTGTTGGAAAATTAAGGCAGTTAAAGGACACTCTAGGTCTGTCTTAAACAAGAGGGGGATTGACTATAGTCTGTCTCTACTGAAGTCCAAGCTCATTGGGACTCACGAGATTATTTCGTACTTATTTATCAGACCCTTCTGTGGCTCTTTCTACATAGAAGGCTCTAGACAAGTATCTCGCTCAATCCTCAGAACGACTCTATCTGGTAGATAATGTTATGACCCCCATCATACAGATGAGGAGACCGAGGCACAGATGTTAACCAAGTTTCTCAAAGTCACACAGCTAGAAAGGGGCAGGGCTGGGGCTCACACGCCCTTCCCCTCCCCCTAGTCTGGTTCCAGAGTCTTAGCTCTCAAGAGTACCACCGCCTCTCCAGCTTACGACCAGAATGCATTCTGGTGCAGGAGGGTCCCAGAAGAGGGAGGTTCTCATATGATCTTCTGGGCCCTGGCCTTTAGGGAGTCGAGGTCTGTCTGAGAAATGGGTATGAACACTGGAGCTAGATCTTGAAGGTTGTAGGGGGACACACTCGGCGTAGTGACACAGGCTGGCCGCCTGAGGGGGCGCCAGCCCGGCTCGCGGAGCCAGGGGAGCCAGAGGGAACCTTGGAAACGAAAGTCAGGCTCAGACTCTTAGGACCACAGAACGTCGAGAACAGAGCATCTTAGAATGCTGAGAACAAAGCCTCTTAGAACGTAGAACAAAGGCTCCTGGAATCGTAGAATGGTGAACGCAATATCCCATACGATCTGGGAGACAAAAGACGCTTAGATTCTGTTCTGGTCGAATTATAGGATCTTCCACCCAAGCTGGTCTTCTAATTCCAGAATTTGGGATGTCATCGATCTCAGACTCTTAGTTAGAAGTTAAGACTGTCTACATAATTTGGGAAGCCTGCTGCAAGATGAAAATGCGGAGCCCCTGGTTCAAAAAATAAGAATTTCAAGACAGGAACAGCCGAATATTAAACCAAGCACAGGGCCCTCCTAAGCTGGTCACACGCCGGTGAAGCCGGTCCCGCTTAGAAGCATCATTTTATGGGAGGATGCCGGTCTTAGCCAGGCTGGTCCTCTGGTTATACAGCTGAGTGTCTGGGAAGGCTTCCTGGAAGAGGAGGCCAAATCAGGGCTCGACTCAATAACCCTCTCCGCCCCCTGCACAGCCTCAGCAGCTTAGGGTTGCTAGGGGTGGGGGGGGTGGGGGTGGGGAGAGGAACAGCTGCCAAACTGTCACGTGGACCCATTCCCTATTTATAGATCACCCCTTCCCCTCTCGCGGGACAGTCCAATGGTAGCCTGAGCTCGCCCGCAAGGGGGCGGAACCAGCTGCGGGACCCGGGAGGCACGGACCAATGACATTGAAGCAAGGGCGGACTTGTTTCATTGTGACGCGCGAGGGGGCGTGACCAGGCCCCAAAGGCTGGCAAGCGGTGGGGCGTGGCGAGGCCGCCCAGAAGCAAAGCGAGTAGGAAGCTGCGAGCATGCGTCGCGTCGGGGGGCGCGGGTGCACCGCCGAGCAGCTTCGTAAAGGAGGGTAGCAGCCAATAGGCGACGGTTGCTCTGTCGCCGGGGGCGTGGCCATGCAGATAAGGCGCGGGTGGGCGGCCCAATGGGCGGGCGCCTATGCAGATGAGACGGTGACAGCCGGGCCAGCGGGCGGGCGGGCAGGCGGGCTGTTGGGGCGGGGAGGTGGGACCCGGAGAGGGGTGGCCGTGGGGCCCGGCCGGGCTGGGGTGGGGGGCCGCAGCCATGATCCGGGCCTTCTCGTTCCCGGTGAGCCCCGAGCGGGGCCGGCTGCGGGGCTGGCTGGAGGGCAGCCTGGCCGGGCTCTGCGAGTTGCACTGGCTCCGGGAGAGGCAGGAGTACCGCGTGCAGCAGGCGCTGCGGCTGGCCCAGCCCGGAATGGGGGGCGCCGAGGCCGAGGACGAGGAGGACGCCGATGAGGACGAAGATGCGGCGGCGGCGCGCCGGGCCGCAGCGGCCCTGGAGGAGCAGCTGGTGAGGGGCCGCCTGTCCGTCCATCCCTCCGCCCCCGTGTGTGTCTATCTGTCTGTCTGTCTCGGTTGGATGCTCAGACACCCGTTGCGGTGGGGGAGGGGGAGAGGACAGGGGGTGGGGCTGGAGACCCAGGAGTATGGGCGGCGGGCGGGATCTGGCCTCCTCGACCCCAAACTGGGGAAGGTGGCGGGGGGGGGGGGGGGGAACTGCATCGCCTCCGCTGGGGCCTCGTGAAATGCACAGACCCTTTCCCCAAAGAAAATTCTTCTAGGCGCTAAGTATGTGTCAAGCCTGGGCCGAGTATTTGGTATGCGTTGTCTTCTTGAAGCTTGGGGGAGAGGAGGGTGATAGTCCTCATTTTGCAGAGAAAGAAGCTGAGGTTCAGAGATGGCAAGTGACTCACCCAAGGTCACACAGCCGGGATCCAAACGTGCCCCGCTCTGGCCCCGCTACCAGGGCTCCATCTTCCCTAAGTCCCGATGTGCTTGGAGATCTCCGGAGGGGGCGGGGCGGGGCGGGGGGGGGGGGGGAGGGGATCCTCGGGCCTCCTGAGGGAGGGACCACTGCTGAGAGGAAGCTTGCAGTCCCTGAGGACCCCGCGGTCATCTTTACTCTCTGGTGACACTTTCCCTCCTTTCCTACCTGGTCCCAGCCTTGGTTAACCCCAGAAGAGGCAGGTTGAGGCAGCGTGGGGGCCCGACTTCTGAACTCCCCGAGTGCTCTCATGGTGGAAAATGAGGCAGAGGTCTCCAGAAGGACTTAAGGAGCACCACCCCTCTCTCCTTCTCTGTCATTTGTTCATTCTCCTGACCTCTTCCTGGATTCCCCTCACTCTCTCTCCCTATTGCCACATCCCTGTGACTTTCAGTGTCTGTTTCTTTCTTAACCCTCTGTGTCTATCTCTGTCTCCCCAGGCTTCCCTTGCATTTCTGCACACCTCTCTGTTCCGGCCCCAAGTCCCTGTCCCCACCTCTCTCTTCCCCTCCCCCGCCCCCCCCCCCCCCCCCCCCCCAGCCTGCCAGGCCCCAGACCCTGGCTCTCCCCTTGCAGATCCCATCCCCAAGCCTGTGTGTGGTCAGAGCTTCCCGTTTGGGGAAACCTGAGCCGGGGTGGCGGGGGAGGGGGCTCTCCCTGCTGCTGACCTCCATTGCCCCCGCCCCAGATGGGGAATGGGGAGGGGGTCTGCAGCCAGACTCCGGGGCTGCACGCACAGCCCCTCCCCCGACTGGGAGCGGGACCCTGCACATTCTTCTCTGGAAACAGAAACAGCTGTGGGAGGCCCCACCCCCTCCCAAAGTTGGAGACGCCTTGTGGGGGCCTTCACCCCGCTCCCCCCCCCCCCCCAAGCTGGCTGGGCTTGGGAAGGCACCTCCCACCCTACGAGGAGAGGGAGAAAGCACAGGGATGGGCAGGCTGTGTCCTTCCTTCCTGTCCCCCGGTCTCGCCCTCTCTCTGCCTCAGTCTCCTCTCTGTCCTTCAGCTTCCCCATCCCTGCCCCTAAGTCTCCCCCCTTCTCCGCCCCTCTGCCTACCCCCCCCCCCCCCCACCGAGGTGGTAGTGGAGAGGCCTCTTTCCCCCCACACTCTCCAGGCAAAGCTCCGTCCCAGCGTCAGGGAGGAGGCGGTGGCAGGCAGCGGGAGAGAGACAGCGGCACCGAGGGAGGAACAGAGAAACGCTAAATATAAACTCCTCTGCCGTTGGGGGTTCCTGGGTCCTTCTGAGGAGGGTGTGGGTACCTCCTCTGATCCCTGAGCCTCTGTCTTAGGATACTTCCCCCTCCCACCCCCCCCTTGTGCCCCCCTCCCCTGCCCCAGGAATACACTCCCTTTGAAGCAACAAAGATTGAAGCCAGACTTGATTAGTTTCTAATAGGAATGGTGGGGGGTGCAGGTGACGACGAGGGATATTCAGAGAAAAGAGGCAAGAATCCTGGATGGGGGTGGGGTGGGGGTTCTGTTCTCTCCCACCAAGAGAGAGGGGCCCCTTCCAGCAAGAAGGACTTAAGTTAGACTCGCAGAAGGACTTCCTAATAGAGATGAAGGGAATTGGACGAGCAGTGGGGGGGTGGGGTGGGGACAAAGGTCTGGAAACGTTTGGGCAAAGGGGTCTCCAGGGGTCGTAACCCCATGCATGTTAACCCTCCCTGGATGGTGGACGGTCCCCTGGCAGAAGGGTTTGCAAAAAAAAAAAAAAAAAAAAAAAAAAGATGAGGGGCATTGTGGGTACACAGGGAGCTAGATTCAGGCCAACATCCTTCTGGTCTTTTAAAGAGTTATCATTGCTTCGCACCCGGAAGGGATGGGGGTCAAACTTACAAACAGTGACAGTGTGTAGACTAGGGTGGTGTTGGAGGGTCCAGGTGCGGGGGAAGGGGAGGCCTCTCCTGTCTGTCCCCCTTAACTCCTTCTGGGAACCGACGTGACACGGGCAGAACTTCACTCCCCCCCCCCCCCCCAGCTCCCAAATCGATCCTTTCATCTTTATTTTTAATTACACGAGTGAAACATGACTTTCTATTTTCCTTGTTGAGACAGTCAGCACTTTGGGGGCGCCTGGGTGGCTCAGCCGGTTGAGTGCCCGACTTCGGCCCAGGTCACGATCTCCACGTTCGTGAGTTCGATCCCAGCGTCGGGCTCTGTGCTGAACAGCTCAGAGCCTGGAGCCTGCTTCGGATTGTGTCTGTCTCCCTCTCTGTCTGCCCCTCCCCTGCTCATGCTCTCTCTCTCTCTCTCTCTCTCTCAAAAATAAGTAAATAGTAAAAAAAGAAAGAAATGTAGAGCTTTCGTGTAATAAAGCTAGCATTTATTAAGAGCTTAAAAGGAACTGCTATTTTAGTTCATTAAATCCTTATGACACCCCATAAGAGAGAGAGTTGAATGCCATGTTGCAGAGGAGGAAACCAGGGCCCAGAGAGGGGAAGTAACTTGTCCCAGGTCTCCTCGGAATCGACACTGTTGTCACCTTGGTGTGGGTCCCTCCAGACCTCTTCCACAGCTTACATACCAAGAAGTGTAGTGTTTTGCTTTGCTTTTTAATTTTTATTGTACTAAAATTTTTTTTTAAATTTATTTACAGAGATATTTACAGAGAGAGAGCGCGCGCACGGGTTAGGGGCAGAGAGAGAAGGAGAAACAATCTCAAGCCGGCTCTGCGCTGTCAGCCGGAGATCCCGGCACAGGGCTCGAGCTCACAAACCGTAAGATCATGACCTGGGCCAAGATCAAGAGTCGGATGCTTAACCGACTGGGCCACCCAGGCGCCCGATGCTTTGCTTTCTCACAAATTCCAGGTCTCTTGGGTGAGGTCCTTGGGGGGACAATGCCAGTGGTTCTCAAGGTGTGGCCGCTGGACTAGCAAGATGGGGGGGGGGGACTTGCAAGATATGCAAATTGGGCTCCAGCCTGGAAGCTCTGGAGGTGGGACCCAGTAATTTAGGCGCGAACAATGCCCTTCAGGTAATTCTGACTCACGCTGGTGCTATGCCCTTTCCTTTTCTGCCTGGAAGCTCTATGTGAGTGATGACTGTATACACATATGGCCTCCTTCCGTTTTGACAGCTGCATAGTATTCTGCTGTATACGTTCATCCCTTCAGCAAACATCTCCTGAGCGCCTACTCTGTGCCAGGCAGTGTGCTATGCACTGGGCTTGGGGTGGGTGTGTGTGTGTGTTGGGGGGGGGAAGTGGGGGAAGGACGCAGCAGCCAACAAAGCAGACAAAACGCTCTGCCTTCCAGGAACGACATTTAGTGAGCAGACAAAAAACAAATGACAACCCAATGTATCATTCTGAGCCAGGAGGTCATGTGGGGGTGGGGGTGGGGAATGAAAGCAGGGCAACAGGGTGCAGAATGACTGGGGAGCTATTTTGGAAAGACTGGTCAGAGGAGGGATCATGTAAAGCGAAGATCTGAACCGAGCAAGGGAGGGAGCCAGGGGGAAATTCAGGGGAAACACATCTTACAGAGGTAGGAGCTCGCCAGGCGCAAGGCGTGCTGGGGTGGGGGGGGGGGGGGACAGCAAAGAGGCCAGTGTGGCTTCGAGGCTACGGCAGAGTGAGCAAGGGGGCGATTAGTAGGGGGGACATGACGACGTGGGGTACGTGGGCGCTCCGGGAACGCTTCTAGCCACCCCTGATACGACACAGTTGGGCCGGCCTCTTGGGTTCTGCTCAAAGATGACGCCACCCTGAGCATCTCTGCACGGCCCAGGGCAGGAGCCCAAAGTGGACCGATTTGTTGACTTTGCTCCTATAAACAAGCCCAGAAGGGGGCTTCTGTTCTGGGGGCGGGGGAGGGAGGGGTGAGGACGGGGGGCCCAGGAGAGCCGCCGCTGAAGTAGGAAGCTGGGGGAGGGAGGGGGGGCGTCTGCGGGGGAGCCGGCCCGTCTTTCTGCCCTAAATAGGCAGGGCTGGGCGCCTGGCCTCCCAGCTCCTCCCCCCTCCCTGCCTCCCGCCCGGCCCGCCGTCCAGACAAGCCGCTTTTGTCTGAGGGTCAACCGTCGGCCCGCGGCTGCCGCCACCTCTGGCCTCACCCGGACCCATGTGGGACTCTTCCTGGATCTGTTTTCCAAAATGGGGTTAAGCCCTAGTGTCTCAGAGGCCCCATCTGTGTTGTTTCAGCCTCAGCCCCACCCCCTTCCCTAATGACGGCCGCTCCGCTAAAAGGGTTTTCACCTTCATTCATTCATCCCTGATAAGAAATGGTCATTTCCTGCAGCAAGAAGGATCCGGGATAGACTCAACAGAAATTTCTCATGGGGATGAGGGGCGATGGGAGACATGGGGGGGGGGGGGTAGGAGGGGGGTGAGGCTTCTGGGTAGGAATGAAGCAAGGGCAGGAGGAAGATGCCGTCCCCCAGGCAAGCGAACCTGCTGGGGCTTGTTGCTGTAGTACCCACTAAGGCTAGACTTACAGACGGACTTTCCAGTAGGTGTTGGGGGGCGGGGGAGTGGTTCTTCCCAAGAGAAGGAGCAAAGGACTTAGTATGAGTCGTGGTCTGCCTATTTTATCCATATGAGGGAAAGAACCGGTCTGCAGCAGGAAGGACTTAAGGAAGCCTTGCAGAAGGACTTTCTGCTGCCGATAAGGGGCGGTGGGGGGAGATGGGAGCATCCAAGAAGAGAAGGTCAAGGACTGGAGAAGGTGGACCCCATGGCTAAGGGATCTGCTAGGTAGCAGCGAATTGCCCTTCCAGCTAGACCACCTGAGCTTAGGCTCGAAGAGGGACATCCTAATAGGTGTTAAGGGGCCACGAGCACAAATGGAGGGAACACCTGATAGAGAGGGAGCAGGGGCGGGGCCTTCTGAAGCTTAGCACACCCAAGAGACGGTGATGTCGCTGCAGCACAAAGGACTTGAGTTAGACCATCGGAAGGACTTCTATTGGGCTGAAGGGACAGAGAACTTGAGGCGGGAGATCCTGGGGCTTGGGTGCTTTTACCCTTTCGAAATCAGAGCCTCATTGTCAAAGTGAAACCCTACCCGTGGTCTGGGAAGATGTGGGGGGCTCATTGGCAGAGGTTGGGGGGGGCATTCTGACCAATCTGCTTTCCTCATGCCCTCAGGAGGCCTTGCCTGGGCTCATCTGGGACCTGGGCCAGCAGCTGGGAGACCTGAGCCTGGAGTCTGGGGGCCTGGAACAGGAGAGCGGGCGCAGCTCAGGTAAGCAGGGCGTGCCTGGGATACCCCCATCTTTCCTCCTGCCCCTACCTCTCAGGCTGCCTCTTGGTCTCTTCCTTTCCCCACCCCTGGCTTCCCCGCCCAGGCCCCTGATGATCTCTCCTCTTCTCCTTGGAATCCAGGCTTCTATGAAGACCCCAGTTCCACGGGGGGTCCAGACTCACCACCCTCTACCTTCTGTGGGGACAGTGGCTTCTCTGGATCTGGCTCCTATGGACGCCTGGGTCCCGCTGAACCCCGGGGCATCTATGCCAGCGAGAGGCCCAAGTCCCTAGGTAAGGTGGGTGGGGTTGGGGCCCTGAGAACCAGGGAATGGACAGTAGGAGAATGGTTTTGAGCCCAAGCTTCTGAGTCAGACTGACCTGGATTCGAATTGTGGCTGTGACATTCCCCTTTCGTGTGATTTTGAGCCTGTTGCTTCTTTCGGGGCCTCCGTGTCTCCCTCGGTTAAAGTGGGATTGATAACAGCACCTACGTCGTCGTAGGGAAGTTTTGCATATTCAGGGAGCCTCAGCCCTAATTGCTATTAGACTTGGCACCCACGGTAGCCACTCGGGAAACAGGAACTGCTGTTGCCCATTTATACAAGTAAGTTTCTGAGCCCCTACTATGTGCCGGGGTAGCCCTATCCTAGTGGTGAGGGACGCAGTCGTGGCGGGGGTTGGGGGGTGGGGTGGGGGAAGACCCCTGTCCTCAAGAAGCTGACTTTCCAGTGGGAGAGACAGATAATAAACAAGATAAGTCAGATATAGACAGACAGAGAAGAAAGTTAGGGGAAGGGGACCAGGGAGGGCGTCCTCTTTGGAATCGGCGAGGAAGTTGCCATTTTAGAAGACGCGGCCCCCGGCGAAGATGTCGCTGAGACTGTGACATTTGAGTGGCGTCCTAAAATAAGTGAGGCAGTGGGCCAAACAGATATCCTCAGGGAACAGTGTTCCAGGTAGCAGGAACAGAAAGTGCAAAGGCCGTGAGGCTGGAACGTGACTGGCAGGTGCAACCAGGAAGCCAATGTAGCCGGAGACCTAAAATTACAGAGGAGAGGCGTCAGAGATGGCGGTCAGAGAGGCAGGGGCGGGACAGACCATTCAGGGTCTTGTGAAGATGTGGTTATGAACCTGGTAGGAGGGAAGGGGGGGGGGCGGAGAGCGGGGTTTTTGATGACAGTGGAGGAGGAGGGGTAGGCAACTTGACCCTCCTAGGCTCACCTTAGAAGGGGCTTCGAGAGTCTCTCCACTCTCTTCCTTTTTTTTTTTTTTTTTTTTTTGCCTCCCTCCCCAGGAGACGCCAGTCCTAGCGCTCCAGAGGCGGTGAGCGCTCGGGCAGCCGTGCCGCGATCATACTCGGCGCCCTACCCGACGGCAGCGGGCTCCGCGGGCCCGGAGGCCTGCTCCTCCGCGGAGCGGCGGGCCCGCGCGGGGCCCTTCCTGACGCCCAGCCCCCTGCACGCCGTGGCGCTGCGCAGCCCGCGGCCCTGCGTCCGGCCTCCTGCGGACTCGCCGGATGCCCCCGGCACGGGGCGGCCCCTGGATGGCTACATCTCGGCGCTCCTGCGCAGGCGCCGCCGCCGGGGGGCGGGCCAGCCCCGGACCAGTCCCGGGGGCGCGGACGGGGGCCCGCGGCGCCAGAACAGCGTGCGCCAGAGGCCGCCCGACGTGTCCCCGCCCCCCGGAGGCGCGCGGCCCGCGCCCGAGCCCCCAGTGGAGCGCGCGGGGGGCCGTCCCGCCAGCCCGGCGCCTTTGGGGCGCGCCTGGGCCTCGCCGTGGGAGTCGGAGACGGCGCCCGAGCCCGCCGCGCCGCCCGCCGCTCCCTCGCCCCCCGACAGCCCGGCCGAGGGTCGCCTGGTGAAGGCGCAGTACATCCCGGGCGCGCAGGCCGCCACCCGCGGCCTCCCCGGCCGCGCGGCGCGCCGCAAAGCGCCACCGCTGACCCGTGGCCGCAGCGTGGAGCAGTCCCCACCCCGGGAGCGTCCCCGGGCCGCCGGCCGCCGCGGACGCGTGACGGAGGCCTCGGGCCGCCGGGGCTCGCCCAGGGCTCGCAAGGCCGCGCGCTCCCAGTCTGAGACCAGCCTGCTGGGCCGCGCGGCCGCGGTGCCTCCGGGGCCCCCCAAGTATCCCACGGCCGAACGGGAAGAGCCCCGGCCGCCGAGGCCCCGTCGCGGCCCTGCGCCCACACTCGCGGCGCAGGCCGCGGGGTCCTGCCGCCGCTGGCGCTCCACGGCGGAGATCGACGCTGCGGACGGACGCCGCGGCCGTCCCCGAGCCCCGACAGCCCGCGGCCCGGGGCCCGGCCCATCCCCGTCGGCTCCGCAGCGCCGTCTTCTCTATGGCTGCGCGGGCAGCGACTCTGAGTGCTCTGCGGGGCGCCTGGGGCCCCTTGGACGCCGGGGTCCCACCGGCGGCGTCGGCGTCGGCGGCGGCTATGGGGAGAGTGAATCGAGCGCCAGCGAGGGGGAGTCGCCTGCCTTCAGCTCCGCATCCAGCGACTCAGACGGCAGCGGTGGCCTGGTGTGGCCGCAGCAGCTGGTGGCAGCCACCGCAGCCTCTGGGGCAGGGGGTGGTGCAGGTGGAGGGGCACCCGCGGGCCCCGCCAAAGTGTTTGTGAAGATCAAGGCTTCCCACGCACTCAAGAAAAAGATACTGCGTTTCCGTTCGGGTTCTCTCAAGGTCATGACTACAGTGTGAGTTTGGGGGTTTGCTCGGGCTCCCCCTTCATGGCCTCTGCACCACCACGCTCCCAATCACTGACCCTTCCATACCTCCCTTCCAAAGACCACCATTTTCTCTGCTTCCAAAGACCCTTCCTCACTGCCCCCATCCACTGCAGTCTTGGTTGAAAAGGCTCCCCCTCCACCATAGGGAGGAATGGGGGAGGAGCCCTGTTTGACCCAGTTCAGCTGCTGGCTCTGCAGCCCTTGGGCAAGAAAGTTCCCTTTGTCTGGGCCTCACTTTTCCTCATCTGTACTATGGGTGTAATATGGTATGCGGAAGGGGTAATTCAGTTCGAATTTCCCCATTTTAGTTTAGACACTTAGTCCGTTTGTTCCCGTTCACCACTGTCACTGAACCCTCTTATTCCTCCTTTCCATGCCCAGATATGGTGTCTCCCCCCCCCCCCCATTCACAAAGTGCCCCCATCCATGTCCCTGGATTCTTAAGCTATCCCCTTGGCACCGCGGTCAGAGACGCTGTGTCTGACCCAGGTGGTGCCTGCAGAGTGCCCTGGGAAAGGAAGGAGCACTGACTTTGGGGTTTTGAGGGTCAGTTAGGAGGTGGTAGCACCTGGAAAGAAGGACTCTTTCGCCTCTATCCCGGGACAGTTATGGAGGATTAGGAGGTAGAAGAGGGGAAGGAAGATGGTTTCTATCTCATGCCCCCCCTTTTCTCCCCCCTCCCAGAGGGAGTGGGGAGAGCCCAGGATGACCCTCAGCTGTTCCAATCCAGTATTTTTTTTTCTTTTTTAAAATTACTGTATTTATTATGACGATGGTGACTCCCCAGTGCACAGGGGGGCCAGATTCTGTGTTTCTCTAACCTCTTTGTAAATAAATGCACACTGTTCCATACGTGGTGGACTCTCCTTCTGTGGTAAAACGGCTTTCCTTTGGACTCACGTTTAGTGAGCAACTATTATTTGCTTTGAACACAAGGGTGTCTAGAGCCAGGTGGCAGATCTCAGGGTGGGTCTCAACCTGATTTTCCTACCATGGGGCTGTTTTACCACAATGAATCTGACCTTTGATTGAGTTGTGTTTGGTCACAAACATGGTTTCATAAAAATATAAGTGAAGGGCCGACCCAAATTTCTTTTCTCAAAAGTCATCATAGTCAGTTTGATGTGTATCCTTGAATGTTTTCCTTTATGTGTTTGCATACATATGTGAATTTAAGTAACTATATAAATATATAACTATATTATACATATATACCATGTATATTTACATATATACATATATAAATTGAACCATATATTTGCATTATTTATCACTTTTATTCTATTATTATTATTACTATTTTCATTTGGTGGTGTTAAGTCATCTGTGTCCAAAGATTTCTTTATGGGAAGGATTTTAATTAAGAGTTAGATATTGGGGGAGGGCACCCGGGTGGCTCAGTCGGTTGAGCGTCCAACTCTTAATTTTGGCTCAGGTCATGATCCTAGGGTCCTGGGTAGAGTCCTGCGTTGGGCTTCATGCTGAGCCTGGAGCCTGCTTGGGATTCTCTCCCTCTCCCTCTCTCTCTTTCTCTCTCTCTCAAAAAAAAAACAAAAACAAAAACACAAAACAAAAAACAAATCGGTTTCTTTGATGGTTATAGTACTATTTAACTTTTCTATTTCTTCCTGTGTCAGTTTTACTAAGTTGTATTCTTCTAGGAAATTGTCCATTTCATCTCCATTTAGATGACACTTCCCTATCGTTGTATAATGATTGTTTTTTAAAGATTTTATTTATTTTATTATTTTTAATTTTTTTTTTTTTTGAGAGAGAGTGTGTGAGTGAGCAAGGGGCAGAGAGAGAGGGAAAGAGAGAGAGTGTGGAGCCCGAAGTGGGGCTCAAGGTCACCTGAAGCAGGGCTCGAGCTCACCCAAAATGGGGCCGGAACTCACAAACCCTGAGATCATGACCTGAGCAGAAGTCGGATGCTTAACCCACTGCACCACCCAGGCGCTCTAAGATTTTATTTTTAATTAATCTCTACACCCCACGTGAGGCTTGAACTTACAACTCCAAGATGTAAGGCTTGAACTTACAACTCCAAGAGTTGCATGCTCTACTGACTGAGGCAGCCAGGTGCCCCCCTCACTGTATTATTATTATTAGCTGCATAAGAGTCCACTGTGGGATTGTCAGCTCTCCCAATTATTTTGCTGTTAGGGACCTTGCTGCAGGAATGTCCTTGTACATACCTCTATGTGCATATATGTATGTATTTCTGTTGGCTTCACTCCTAGAAATAGAATTGTTTGGTCATTAATGTACACTCATTTAAAAACTTTTAATTGAGGGACGCCTGTGTGGCTCAGCTGGTTGAGCATCCGACTTCGGCTCAGGTCACGATCTCATGGTTTGTGAGTTCGAGCCCCTTGTCGGTCGGGCTCTGTGCTGACCGCTCAGAGCCTGCAGCCTGCTTCAGATTCTGTGTCCCTCTCTCGCTCATGCTCTGTCTCTCTCTCTCTCAAGAATTAAAAAAAAAATTAAAAACTTTTAATTGACATTGCCACACTTCCTCCCACTAAAAGCGCCCTCAGCTGATATTTTCATTTCTTTTTTTAACATTTTGTTTATGATTTTTTTTTAATTTTTTTTAATTTTTTTTTTTTTTTGAGAGAGAGAGACAGAGTGCGAGTGGGGGAGGAAAGGAGAGAGAGAGGGAGACACAGAATCTGAAGCAGGCTCCAGGCTCTGAGCTGTCAGCACAGAGCCCGATGTGGGGCTTGAACTCATGAGCTGTGAGATCATGACCTGAGCCAAAGTTGGACGTTCAATGGACTGAGCCACCCAGGCGCCCCTCCCATGTTCTGTTTTAATTAGCATGTCTCTCTCCCATTCCCTTGAGGCAACACATGCTTTGGTATATTCATTGGCCCACTTGTAATTCAGTGAATTGCCTGTTCATACTCTTTGCCCATATTTCTATTGGATAAGTTCAATAATCATACCCATTTCATGGATGGATAACTAGAAGTTTGGGGAGGGGCCATTACTTACCCTGATCACACAGCAAGAAGGAGGGAGTTAGGGCTAGAACCCATCCCCCACCTGACCCCACAGTCAGGTGGAGAATGGTATTTGTTCTGCTTTGACTTTGGGTCTAGATGGGTGGGTCCACCTCTCGGTAGCTTTGAACTCTGAGAGAGCAGGAGACCAGGCCAGCTGTGCTCACCTGCATCTCCACTGCCCACTGAGGCACTGGGGAAAGAGCAAGGAACAAAACAGAAAAAAGAAGTTTCCTTCCTTGTGGAGTTTCCATTCTAGAAGGTGGGTGGGCAGTGTGTGTGTATGGATAGACAAGTATTTCTTTTTGCATACCAATGAATAAAAGTCATTTTTAAAAGTTCGCCAAGGGGCGCCTGGGTGGCGCAGTCGGTTAAGCGGCTGGCTTTGGCTCAGGTCATGATCTCATGGTCCGTGGGTTCGAGTCCCGCGTCGGGCTCTGTGCTGTCAGTTCAGAGCCTGGAACCTCCTTTGGATTCTGTGTCTCCCTCTGTCTCTGCCCCTCCCCCACTCGCACTCTGTCTCTATCAAAAAATGAATAAACGTTAAAGAAAAAAATTTTAATAAATAATTAAATAAAATAAAAGTTTGCCAAGGGATGCCTGGGGGGGCGCAGTCGGTTAAGCGTCTCACTCTTGATCTTGGTTCAGGTCATGATCTCACGGTTCGTGAGTTCAAGCCCAGCATCGGCTTCTGCGCTGATGGTGTGGAGCCTCCTTAGGATTCTGTCTCTCTTTCTCTCTACCCCTCCCCTGCTTGTGCTCTCTCTCTCTCTCTCTCTCTCTCTCTCAAAATAAATAAATAAAGATTTTTAAAAAATTGCCAGGAAAAGCCACTGCTTGTCAGGCCTTCCTTTGGGAATATTTGCCTCATCTCCATTCCATAAAAGTGGCAACTCAGAAAGGGAAAGGGACTTGTCCAAGGTCACACTGGCCACAGGGGTCAAAATGGTTGAAGTACACCTGGATGACCTTTCTTCTTGCTTAAGATTTTGGTACAAACTCATTAAAAAAAGAATAATAATAAATAAATAGCAGGGGGGCGCCTGGCTGGCTCAGTCTGTAGAGCGTGTGGCTCGTAATCTCAGAGTCCTGTGTTCAAGGCCCACATTGGATGTGAAGCCTACTTAAAAAAAAACAAAAAACAAACAAAAAAAACCCCACCAAAACCAAAAAATAACAGCTAACTGTGAAATTGAGCATTTATTGCATGCCAGACTCTATTCTCAGTGACTCAAGCCTCACAGCCTCGAGGGTATATTAGAGAGACGATATATGGATACTAATAGGCCCATTTCACAGATGGGGAAACCGAAGCACAGAGATGTTAAGTAACCTACGTGAGGCTGATAAGTAGCAAAGCCAGAATGTAAGTTCAGGTTGCCTAAGAGTCTAGGCTCTTAAGCGCTGTCCGACATAGCTTATATGGATTCTCTCTAGAAGGCTACAAAAGGAACTGCTTACAGGCATGGGAGCTGGGGGGCGGGGCAGGGGCGTTGACATAACAAATAAATTCTGTAATTTGCTAAAGGTGACAAGGATTATGGGGAGAACTGAGCAGAGCTACGAGGAAATTGGGTGGGGTGAGGGAGCAGAGATGTTTGTGATTTTCAGTAGAGTCATCAGGATGGTCTCATTGAGAAGGGGACATTTGAACAGAGATCTGAAGGAGGTGGGGGAAGTGAGGCATGTGAATAGCATGGGTGACGGACAAAAGGGTGGGAGTAGCCGGAGGGGGGGGGCAGAGAATCCTAGTGTCTGTCACATTGTGTGGGGCCTCATGGGCCATGGTGAGGATTTGGGTTTTTACTTCGAGGGAGGTGGGAGCCATGGGAGAATTCTGAGCACAAGAGGGACTTAGGAGTTTTTTTTTTGGGGGGGGGGGAGGTGAAAGGGTTAACAGCTCTATTGAGATATAAGTCACATATCTGGGTGCCTGGGTATCTCAGTCGGTTAAGCTTCTGACTCTTGATCTCAACTCAGGTCTTGATCTCAGGGTTGTGAGTTCAAGCCCCCAGCTGGGCTCCACGCTGGGCGTGAATCCTACTCAACAAATAAAAAAGTCAAGGGGCACCTGGGTGGCCCAACTCTTGGTTTCAGCTCAGGTCATGATCTCTCAGTTCTTGAGTTCGAGCCCCGCGTGGGGCTCTGGGCTGATGGCATGGAGCCTGCATGGGGTTCTTCTCTCTCTCTCTCTCTCAAAATAAATAAACATTTTTTAAAACGTTGAGATACAATTCACAGACCATAACATTCACCCAAATCGAGTTCAGTGGCTTTTAGTGCGTTCACAGAGTTGTACAACTCTCCCCACAATCAATTGAAGAATATTTCCATCCCAATAAGAATATTTCCATCCAGTATCTCCAGCCCTGACAACCACTCACCTACTCTCTCTGTCTCTGTATTTTGGCCCATTCTGGACATTTCCTACAAAGGGAATCATGCAATAAGTGACCTTTTGTGGCCGACCTCTTTCACTCCGCATGATGTTTTCAAAGTTCATCCACATGGGAGCACGTACCACGGCTTGATTTCTTTTTCCCGCCGAATGATCGTCCATTGTCTGGACGGACACACCACATTGAGCTTTTCCGCTCCTCGGCGGATGGACATGTGGGTTGTTTCCACTTTGGGGCTATTATGACCAAAGCCGCAGGGAAACATTCAGGTACAAGTGTTTGTCTGGAGGTATGTGTTCATTTCTTTTATGTAGATACCTGGGGACTAGAATTGCTGGGTCCTACGGTGACTCTTTAGCTGCTAAAAAACTGCCAGGCTGTCTCCTACCCTGGCTGTGCCGTTTTCCTTCCCACCTCCTCGCCAACACGGGCTATTATCTGGGGGCTCCCTTTCAAACAGGGTCCCTCTGGCTGCTCTGTGGGGCCCCGGATGAGGGAAGCCAGCGAGGAACTGTGGCTGGACCGGAGTGCCAGCCGCAGAGGAGGCGAGAAGTGACTGCAAGCCGGAGTTCATGGCAGTCGTAGCTGAGCCTGCAGTAGGAGGGGGTTTGGCGGATGGGGCTCAGTGTTGGACGCGCCGAGTGTGAGACACCCGCGGACACCCAGCCGGGAATACACAGTGGGCCATTGGGTATGGGACTCTCGAACCACTCCTGGCGTTCACGGCCCATTTCTTGAATAAAGTCAAAGCGGAAGCCGAATCCAGGGTCTCGGTTTCCCCCTCCGGAAAATGGGCACAATAGCACCACTGACTGCTAGGCTCTCACGAGGCCGGGGCGACTCCTGGGCAGCACAAGGCGGGATTGCACGTCTGAAAACTGAAGTTACACGTCGGGTGGAAAGACGGCGGGGGGCTGCAGCTCCGGCGAGAAAGGGAGGGCATTTAGGTACGGTTCGAGCAGCGTCCGTCCGTCTCCAACCCCCCCACCCCCCCCCCACCCCCCCGGCGTCTGGCCGCCGTCAGAAAGCAGGATAGGAGATTGGGTCGTCACCCTGGCTTCCCCCACTCTCAGCTGGGTTTCCTCCTTGGGGGCGGCCGGGGCCAAAGTCGCTGATGGAAACCAGCTGCGGGAGGCGCAGAGGCTCGGCGCGCGCCCAGGCCCCTCCCCGGCGCCGGCAGACCCCGCTGAGGGGGGAGGACGAGGGCGCCCTGGCTCCCCTCCCCCCTTCCGCAGCCGGGCCCGGGGCCCTGGCACGTCCGGCGCGCCTGATGCTTTCCAGATGTGAGCCCGGTTCCCTTCCCCCACCTGGCCCTGTGGCTTCCGCGGCGTGGCGGGGGGAAGCGGGGAGTCAGGGTCGGATACCCTCAGATCACCGGCACCCGGGCGGTGTCCCCTCCCCGCTCGGCTCGCGTCCCCATCCAGTCGGCCAAAACCGCGTAGGGAAGAAGGGCTGACGGCGAGGAGAAGCTCCCTCCAGGGCCTCCCCCTGCTCCCCCCAACGCCCGCCCCTTGGGGCGCGCCTCTGCCAGCCCACGCCCCTCCTGGCCCGCCCCCCCGGACGCGCCCCTCGGGGGAACCCCGCCCCTCGCCACGCCCCCCAGCATCGCCCCTAGGCCACGCCCCCGGGGCCCGCCCCGCAAGCCCCACCTCCGCCACCGTCCCCGGCGGGAGGCTTGGTCTGCGAGTTGGTGTCTCCGTGCGCTTCTGTGCGTGTCTCTCGGGTGTCGCTGTTTCTCGGTCCCTGTCTCGGCCTCTCCATTTCTGTGTGTCTCTCCTCTATCCTGCATGTCTCTGTCTCTCTGTCTTTGCGATCCTCGGCCTGTGTCTGTCTCACCTAGTCCCTAGGTCTCTATCTCTCCAAATTTGTCTCTGCGTCCCCGTCTCTGTCGGCCTCCCCCTGCATCTCTCTCCCCTCCTCTTTGAATTTCTCCTGTCCCAGTGCGTCTTCAGTTCTCTCCCTCTGGCCTGCAGCCCCGCCACCCTGCTGTGTCCCGGCGTCCCTCCCAGGTCTGCGTCCCCCGCGGCCCCGCGGGGACGCCCTGCCCTCCCAATTTCCACCTCCGCCTACGGCTTTGGTGTCGGCGGGCCGCGGGCTCCCCCGTGTGGCCATCGGGGGCTGTCACGAGAGGCCCGAGGGTTGGGTATGGGCGCCCCCAGGGGTGTGACCAGTGCAAGACAGAGACCCTGTGGGTGCCCCTGGTGACCCCGGGGAACAGCGTGCGACGCCAAGAGACTGTGTGAGCGTGTACTACCGCGAGCTTGTGACGTTGTGTGTGTGGCTGTGTGACCTGGTGACATTTTGTGACAACCAGAAATAGTGTGTCTGTGAAACCGTGTGTTACGCAGAGAGGCTGTGTGCGACTGAGTGTGTGACATGAGAGGTCGTGACACGCAGGTGGCTGTGGGGGACGCCGTGAGGCTGGATGTGCCTGCGACACCATTTGGGGGACTGTGACATCAGGAGGCCGGATGTGACAGCGAGAGGTTGTAAGGCACAGTGTGCAACATGGGGAGGACACGAGGGCTGTGGGGGTCACAGGGTGACAGGGTGAATGAGTGTGACACACCCAGAGGTGGCGTGAGAAGGCAGCGTGACGGGCCCCGGGGCAATGGGTGTGACAGAGGGACCATGTGAGTGTGACCGTGTGTGTCCGCCACGCTGGTCAACTGTGAGAAACTGACGATGTGCGACACACGGCAGGTGGGACAGCGAGAGACTGTCACGGTGTTGGGACAGCGCGTGAGGCAGCGCGCCACTGTGCGGGGCACTCGGAGATGACAATACGAGAGAGACCTTGTGCGTGTGTGTCCCTAACATACTGGGTGACGGTGAAAGCGCGGGTGAAGTTGCCACCGGCTGTGAACACGACAGAGAGAAGTTCTAACTGCGTGTCAAGGTGTGTGACGTCTTGAGACATGGCGTGTGACGCGGCCGAGCTGTGTGTGCCCATCTGAGACAGCGTGTCTGGCTGCGGCGCGTGAGGCGGCATCGGTGATGCTGGGCCACACCAGGAGAGACGGAGAGCCCCCGTGCGTGGCGCTGGGGGGAGGGGGAGGGGCCGCGACTGTGACGAGCGAGCGCGGGTCAGTCGTGAGACTGTGTGGCCCCCGCCGCCGCGCGCGGGACAGAGCGTGCACGTCGATCTGAGGGACGGCGAGGGTGAGCCTGTGTGCTGGGAGGGGTGGTCTGTGACCGGACGACGCAGGTGGCCGGCGGGACGGGGTGGGAGAGCACGTGTGCTGGAGGGGCCGCGCGGGACCCGCATCCGAGGTCCGGGGGACATGGGGACAAGTGCAGAGCGTGGGGCAGGCACCCTTGAAGACTGTCTTTCCCTGCGAGTGAGCGTGTGCGTGCGTGTTTGAGAGGGACAGAGGCAGAGATGGAGAGGGGGACGGACAGAGAGAGGGGACCCAAAGAAACAGACCCAAGGCGGTGGGGGGGGGGGGAGCGGGACAGCGGTGGTGGCAGCAAGGAGGAGGCGGGCCCTCAGGGGCTGCGCCTCGGGGGGAGGGGGCGGGGCGGACTAGGGAGCGTGGGGGAGGGGGGGAGGGGGCCCAGACTCGGTCTCCCAGGCTCTGCCACCTGCCTGCCATCCCGGCCCTGAGCAGCAACAGGTAGGAGGCTCCGGTCTCACCCCACGGCGGATCCCTCTGCCCCATCGCAGCCGCCATCTGTCCCCCTAGGAATGAATGAATGCGTGAATGAATGACTTCCTACGTCTGCGTCTCCACCAGCCTGTCTCTCCCCAGCCCCTCCATCCCCCTCTCTCTGTCCCCCTGTCCCCTCTCTCCTCTGTCCCTTTATCCACCCCCCCCACCCCACGCCTCTCTCTGCCCCTCTATCATTGTGCCTTCCTCTGTCCTTCCCTGTGCCCCTCCCTCTATCCTTTCCCACCCCCTCTCTCCACCCCTCCTGGACCCTCCACCTCCCCTTCTCTGTCCCTGCCCTGTCCCTTCATCCCCTCTGTCCCCCCCTGGATCACTCTGTCTTTTTTTTTTTGACCCCCCCTACTTGCCCCCCCTCCCCCCACATCGCTTCATCCCTCCACCTCTCTCTCCCGCGCCCCAGTCTCTTTATTTCTTCCGTGCCTCGGTCTTTCTGTCACCCTGTGGCTCCCTCTGCCCCTCCATGTGTCCCTCTCTCCATCCTCTCTGCCCCTCTCCCAGTCATGGCCGAGTTGCCCGCCGCACCCCACCCCCAGCCCTCTCTCGGGCGGCTAATGAGCAGAGGCGCCTTTGAGGTGGCCAGGCCGGGGGTGGGGGAGCTCCCCAAGGGGGCCGGAGGGGGCAGCTGCTGCCAAGGCCCTAATGAGGCCCCCTCTGCGCCCTTCCCGCCGCGATCTTAATTCCTTGTTCTCCCCGAGCCGCCGCTAATTGGCCTGGGGAGGGCCCCCCTCCTGGCTCATGCTCTGTCCCCGGGGGCTGAGGACACCTGGATCCCGACCCAGCACCTGTGGCCCTGTTCTTTGGTCCCTCCCTCCACCTGTCAGGCAGCCTTATCACCGGACTTCCCTCGGGCCTTCCCTCGCCCGTCTTTGTCCTTCCCTCCATCTAGGTACCCCGTCTCTGCACCCCTCCATCCCTCCTCTGGCCCCTCTGGCCCTCCCTTGGCCTGCCTCTCGGTCGCCCATCTGTAGGTCCCTTCATTCCTCCTCTTTTCTCTGGTTTCCTGTCCCTCCCTCCACCTCCGGGCGCCCCATCCGTACGCCCTTCCATCCACACCCCTGTCGCCGGGTCCCACTGCCGCTGCCACCCCTACCTGGGGACCCCGGCTTGTCCTAGCCTACCCCGTCAGCCCCTACTCCCGCCCGGCGTCTAAACTCTTCCCCGCCCTTAGCCATGTCCAACAACATGGCCAAGATCGCGGAGGCCCGCAAGACGGTGGAACAGCTGAAGCTGGAGGTGAACATCGACCGCGTGAAGGTGCGGGGTGGGCTTGGGGAGGCCGGAGGGAGCTGCGGGGCCGGGGGCCGGACCCCGCGCTGTTGGAGGCGGGGCCCGCGGGAAGACCCTCTCCGGAACTGGGCGGGACCCGGGGGCGGGGCCGGGAAGGGGCGGGGCGGGGCCAGGGCCGGGAAGGGGCGGGCGGGGGCGGGGCCTTGGGCGGAGAACGGACCGCGCCCCGGCGTCCGCAGGTGTCGCAGGCGGCGGCCGAGCTCCTGGCCTTCTGCGAGACGCACGCCAAAGACGACCCGCTGGTGACGCCGGTCCCCGCCGCAGAGAACCCCTTCCGCGACAAGCGCCTCTTTTGCGTCCTGCTCTGAGTCTTCGCGACAGCTTACCCCCTCCCTCGCCAAAGAGTGAATCCAATAAACGTGGCGGCTGTGGTGGTACCTGTGCTTTTGGGGAAACTGAGGCACGCACAGAGCTTGGGGCCATCACGGGGGACCCTGTCCCTCCACGGCCCTCCTGAGTGTGTTTGGAGTGTGTTGGGGGTGAGGATGTGTGGCGTGGGGGGGGGGCGTTGTGGATGGGAAGGGTGTACCGGAGGAAGTGAGCACCCCGGACTCTGACCTGCACTGGGCCCTCCGCGACCCTGAATTTATTTAATCATCCCCACAGCCCCAGAAGGCAGCTGGCTACTTGCATAGTATCCATTTTGCAGGAACCAAAGGAGGTTCCCTCACTCCAAGTTACACAGCTGGGAGGTAATGAGGGGTAGACTGTGGCCTCCAGCGCTGAACCCCCGAACCCCTGAGCTGGCCCCTCTCCTCTCCAGGAGCCCCCATGCCCACCCCTCCTTTCCCTCTCCCTGAGTGACTCCACCCCCTGCCACGGGCTTACCTCTGTCCGTAGCACTGACCTCTGTTCATTCATTTGTCCCGTTCATTCTTCCAAGCCCTCCCTGAGGACCTACCTACCTGCTCTGTGACCAGCCCTGTTCTGGGTGAAGCCGGGGACATAGTTGGGACCGAGACAGCCCTTGGCTTTGCCCTCTTGCGGCTCAGAATCCAATAGGAGACCCAGACCTGTCCCCAGATAGTGATGACCCAGACAGGGCAGGGCTGGGGTCGGGGAGCTCCGAGGGAGCGCTTGACTCAGGTTGGGCGTCGGGGAGGGCTTCCTGGAGGAGGGGACATCTGAGCTGGGACATGGTGGTAATAACACTTGGGGACCCAGAGGAGAGAGAAGCGTGGCTGGAGGGAGAGGAGACAAATTGAGGTGTGACGTTCCTCCCTTCGGTGGTTATTTTCTTTGTTCTGGGGACACAGGGCTGCCTCAGTCACAGTTCCTGCCCTGTGTTTCTCACTTCACACATTGGTGGCCCACAGGACATTTATAGCCTGCAGTTATATATATATATATATATATATATATATATATATATATATTTTTTTTTTTTTTTTTTTTTTTTTTTTTTTTTTTTTTGGTTCTCTACTTTTGGCCTACATAACGTTTAAAAATGTTCTTGACTTGGTTGCCAAATTGAAAAATAGGAGTACTTCACATAAAAGTCCTTATTTCTGGCTTCTCCCAAATCGGAAGTTCTGGTGACCTCAGGCCTGCCTGAATCCTCGGGGTGACCCGGAGGCTGGGGGATGGGACACGGGCTTCGGGGTTCACCAGAGTCTCCGCCCCTGTCCTACCGTCTCCTGGTCCCAGGGGGTTCTTACCGCGGCGTGAAGAGAGTGGGAAATGTCTTGAAGGTCGAAAATGAGGAGACGCAGACCGCAGACCCGGTGAGGTGGCTGGAGGGCCACTGAGTTAGAGACACCCCCCCCCCCCGCCCTGCCCCAGGGTCCTCACATGCTTCCTCTTCTCTCCAGAGTAACACCTGTGCTCCTCAGCTTGGGGCTACCGGGGTGGGGGGGGGATTGCTGGACCCCTGGACCTGGATGGAGCCCCCTCACTGGGCCTCCCCTCCCTAGAGGGGGCCATGCGTGCTTCTGGCGAGCGCTCCATTATTCACATCGGATTGGGGTCCCCTGGGCCCCAACTCTGAGCTTCCTGCTGGATCGAGGCAGAAGCTTCTGTAATTACATCTCCCTCCTGCCTCCCACCTCTCAGCCGGCTCCAGCCCCGGTTGCATCATGTCTGTGGGAGCCCCGGGGGAGACTGGGGACAGAGAGAGCCAAGGATGAGCTGGGGAGGAGGGATGCCGGGAGGGAAGTTGCCAGAGGATTCTGGAATTTCTCAGACCCGGCCTCCTTGCCTCTTAGAACCTGAAAGGCGAAGGAATCTCCAATTGCAGGACCTCAGAGGGCCGGCATGCTGGAGTCTTTCAACCCCGGGGGGCCAGAATCCTCTTCCCCTGTCCGGCTAGGATCCAGAGCTCTGCACCTCACGAGCGTGAGGATCTCTTGAGCCTAGACTGTTGGGATTTTTAGACCCTTTCAGCTTCGAAATCTTGGGGCTGTATAGCGGAGATCCCTTCTCCTGACTTCCTGACCCCGTGTGGGGAAGGGAGGGCGGGCAGGAAGGGAGGTCTACCTGGAGGAGGCGGGGGAGGCCGGATGAGCCGGACAGAGCAGGTCCCGGGTGACCAGCATCCGTGCGTGCAAATCTGGATAATCTTGTTAGCGGGTATGACTCGGGAGCACCGGCTTCTGGTGACCCGCTGCTCTATCCGGCCAGCCCCAGCTGTGAGGTCAGCTCTGCGGTCAGAGCCAGGCCAGGAGGCAGAGAGGTGACCTCCTGGGGAAGTGATTGCTGTCAGCAGTCCCCTCCCTCTTCACCCCCAACCCCGAGGGCTGCCCCTGCCAGGCTGTCTTCCCTCTGTACCCCACAGGCCCTGAGCAGTGCTTGGTTCTGCTGAAGGGGTCTGGGGGCGGGGTGGCCCCGAGCCACAACTGTGACCATCACTTCCTTGGAGTCCTGTTTCTGAAGCCCCAACCTCACTTAATTGTTGGATAACCCCTTCCCCCCCCCCCCCAAAGACCCGGTTTATCCCCATGTTTCAGACGTGGCATCAGGCACAGGGCGGTGACATCACCTGGCCAGTGGGGGCTTGAGGTGGGAGTGGGGGCCGATGGATGAGCTCTTCCAGAAGCGACTGGAGGTGTCGGGAGGGGGCTTGCAGGACGGAAGTGAGGGGTGCACCCCCCACCCCCCCGCAAAGGCAGGGCAGGGACGACAGGGGAGAGCCCCCTGGAGCAGGGGTGAGAGGCAGAGTCTGGCGGGTAGGCAAGGGCCCATTTGCGGTGCAGGAAAGGGCGGTGGGCAGAGGAAAAGGGCCTCTGACTGAAGGTGTTGGGACCTGCCGATGAGGGACAGGTCAGGATGGGCACACAGCGGCTCCTTGCAGCAGCCCGAGGGCACAGGAGGACAGGTAGGCTTGGCAGGTGTCAGAGCTGACGCGGCTGTGCTCACTCCTGTCTGTGCGTGGGGCGGGGAGGGGTACAGGGTGGGTCCATCCTTCTCCCTTCTCCCGGGGCAAGGTCAGGAGGCTGGGAGCCAAGAGAGGGTTGGGCCCAGGGCAAGGGGGGGACGTGAGTTCAGCCGCAAGGCCAGATGCGGCCCAGGCAGGCAGCCGGAGGCCTTGGCCAACAAGCAGGGGTGGGGGAGACCTGGGGGGCGCAGATGACTCAGGGGAGGGCCTGCCGGTCCAGGCTCCAGCTCTGACCTTCCTCTCCCTCCCCCCTCCCCTTGCCGCACACTGAGGGGGGCCGTGCCTCGGAGCCCCTCTGGGGCCCTCCCCCTGGGCACACAGTTAAGCGGGTGGGAGTCTGTGGAAGGAATAACGACCGCCAGCAGCTACCTGAGGGCTGCCTGGAGGCGGGTGGGGTGGCTTCTGCCCCCACCGTCCACACCACGCCCCCAGCAAGCGTGAGGCAGCCACTCGAGGAAGGAGGACATCAGGGCTGAGCTAGACCAAGTCGTTGTCCGGAGTCACACAGCAAGTGGCCGGCGGGTGGCGGAGGGGGGGGGGCTTCCAGAACCCGTGTCTTCCCAAGACACCAGGCAGCAAACCTTCCCTTGCAAACCGACGCGGGAGACACAGCCACGAAGAGGCCCATGGGCCCGCGGTACCCAGGCGCCGACACCCGCAACAAGACGCGTCAGCGGACACCGATGGGCGAGTGGACCTTCGAGGAAAGGGACACCAGAGTGCACACACACACACACACACACTCACAGCGCTCTTCCAAGGCTCACCCGGGTGACACTAATCCCACACAGACCCTCACGTGAAGGTCACACGTCCACCACGGTCCCTGGCACACCCCGCCCCCGGGTGCCCACCCCGCCCCCCGGTGCCCACCCCACCCCACCCCCGGCCCCACCCTGCCCAGGTTCTGTGCCGGCCGGCGCCAGCTGTCCCTGGGCTGTCCTCTCCTCTGCCCCTCTGTCCGCGGTCCTTCTGGGGACGCCTGAGTCGCGTTCGACCAGTGCGAGAGGGAGGAGGCTGACTCACCCCCCCGGGGCGGCTCCTTCCCACGGTTCCCCCGCCCGTGGAAGCCGCCTGCCCCCTCATAGCACAGCTGGGGTGACCTTTCACCCCAAGGCACCTGCAGGAAGAGGAACCCTTTGTGGCCCTTGCTGCAGGCGTGGCCCCAGCTGGGCAGGATGTCAGGGTTCCCGGAAAGTAAGTGGAAGTGTGTCCAGCACTGACATTGGCCCCGGGACAACAGGCCCCCAGTGGCACAGGTGGATAAACTGAGGCCTGGAGGGGGGGCAGGGTGTGTGAGGCCTCACTGGGCATGGGAGCAGAGTGGACTTCCTGAACGCTTCACGTCCCCAGTGGGGACAGGAAGCCAGTGGGAGGGAGGCTCCAGGAACCGGAGCTACCCCCGCCCCCCCCCCCAACTCCCCTGATGCTCCGACAGGACAGAAGCCTGCCAGGCGTCATCTTTCATTAATATGATACAACTTCCTGAGTTCCCTCTGGTCTGTCTGGGGACCGCAGAGCATGGGGCGGTGGCAGGTTGGTGGGGGGGGGGACCACATAGCTAGGAGGCCTGAGGCCCATACACACGGGCGCCCCCCCTCTCAGAGCCTCTGCTATGGCTGGAGCTGAGGCCGGAAGCCGGGATGCCAGCTGGGCACGGGCGATAGGGAGAGGGGGAGAAGGGGTGCGGGGGTTGTGGTCACTGAGGGGCCTGGGTACAGAGAGGGGAAGTCTGCAGCTAATCCCTCCTGGCCTTGGACATGAGGCAACACGGACACAGGCTCTCTCCTTGTGACAAAGGGGGGCTCTGGGATGGGCCACTGGCCGCGGTTGGCCGCCAGGCCCGTGAAGCTGCTGTTAGTGGTGGGATGGGGACAGGACAGTTAGTTAGTTAGTTAGTGGTGGGATGGGGACAGGAGCTCAGGGCAAATGGAGTTTGTCATCCCTCTAACTCAAACGGGCCTCCCCTAAGGGGTATCCGACAGGGTCTCGGGCCCTTAGGGGCGGGGAGGCTGAATGGGGAGCCGTTGACTCAGTGGGAACCAGGACCCGTTACAGGCTGTGCTGGCAGCTGGGACACGCAGGCCGACCACACTGGCCCGAGGGTGGCGGTGGCCGGGGGTGTGTTTGGGGTGTGGGAGAGAACCATGTGACAGTGATGTTGGAGTCTTGGACTGCCGTCTGTGGCCAGAATTATTCCTGGAAGTCAAGGTCACCAGAGCTTGGCCTAAGGGCCTGGGATTGCTGGAGCAAGAAGCCGGAAGGTGGGAGGGCGCTCCCCTTTGGTGCTCTTGGAAGCCCTGGGTCCCCCCCCAACCCCCCACTCCCCCCCACACCCGACGGCGGGGACACCAAGTCCCAAGTCCCTCGAATCCCTCTTCCCAGACTCAGCTGGCTGGGCGAGCTTGAAAGTTGGGATGGGCTCCAGGGACTGGCATTTTTTCCTCTGGCTCGGCCACCTCCTTCTCCAGCCTTCTGGAAGGAGCGAATTGTGTCCGGGGAACAGAGATCGCAGTAATGCCTGTAAAACACTACATCGGGGAGGAATTTCCTGGTCATTTCTCAATCCCTGGGCAGTGTCCTAACCCCGGGGCCCGGAGCCCAGAATGGATCCCAGAGGCCACCCCCAGACGGCCTCTCGGACCGGTCAGCTGTGCCCCTTAGGTCTCGTCCCGGTGTGCCCCCGAGTGTGACATTCAGTGGTCCCCACGCAGGGCCACCGGGGAAGGGAGAAGAGCAGAGAGAGACCCTCCTGCGAGGAAGTGGCAGGTGGCTCAGTGAGGGCACCTGGACCGGGCAGGGGAGATGGACAGAGCCTGAGGTTGGGGAGGGGTGCCTCTAGAGCAAGCAGGGGAGGGGAAGGCGGGGCAGAGGGAGGAAATGAAAAAGCCGGGGCCAGGCGAGGAGGGAGGGAGGGAGGGAGGAGGAGGGAAGCAGGGAGAAGCTGACACACACAGACCAACACAGACAGACACAGACCTCGGCTGACAGGAGAGCGGGGGACAGAGGAGGCACTGAGAGAGAAGGCAGACAGAGGTGCGGTGAGGAGGGGAGGGAGAGGGAGAGGCAGAGGCAGAGAAGGGGTGGGCAAGGGAGAGGACAGAACCGGGAGAGGGAAGGGGGAAAGACAGGGAGAGAGAGGAGAGAGGCAGACCGACCGGTGGACCTTGGGGTTGACCATGGGGAGGGCGGTGGGCATCTGAGTGGGGCTCGGGGGGGGCAGACCCGGCTCCCCCTCATCCCCCCCTTGTCCCCTGGGGACCCCTCTAGTCCAGGAGGCAGGGGGGATGGCGGATTCGTGCAGGAACCTCACCTACGTGCGGGACTCGGTGGGGCCAGCCACCAGCACCCTGATGTTCGTGGCGGGCGTGGTGGGCAACGGGCTGGCACTAGGCATCTTGGGGGCGCGGCGACGGTCACGCCCCTCGGCCTTCACCGTGCTGGTCACCGGACTGGCCGTCACCGACCTGCTGGGCACTTGCTTCCTGAGCCCCGCGGTGTTCGTGACCTACGCCCGCAACAGCTCGCTGCTGGGCCTGGCCCGGGGCCGCCCCACGCTCTGCGACACCTTCGCCTTCGCCATGACCTTCTTCGGCCTGGCCTCCACGCTCATCCTCTTCGCCATGGCCGTGGAGCGCTGCCTGGCGCTCAGCCACCCCTACGTCTACGCCCAGCTGGACGGGCCGCGCTGCGCCCGCCTGGCCCTGCCTGCCGTCTACGCCTTCTGCACCTTCTTCTGTTCGCTGCCCCTGCTGGGCCTGGGCCAACATCAGCAGTACTGCCCGGGGAGCTGGTGCTTCATCCGGATGCGCGCCACGGAGCCGGGCGGCTGCGCCTTCTCGCTGGCCTACGCCAGCCTCGTGGCCCTGCTGGTGGCCGCCATCGTCCTCTGCAACAGCTCCGTCACCCTGAGCCTCTGCCGCATGTATCGCCGGCAGAGGCGCCACCAGGGCTCGCTGGTGCCCGGGCCCCGGGCGGGAGAGGACGAGGTTGACCACCTGATTCTGCTGGCTCTCATGACGGGCATCATGGCCGTGTGCTCCCTGCCTCTCACGGTGAGTCCTCTCCGCAGCTGGAGGGGGAGGGGGAGGGGGAGGGGGAGGGCGGCACCCGGCTCTGTCCTCCGGCGGTTGCGCCCGTTTCACGGATGGGGACGCTGAGACCACCCCCCCCCCCCCCAGCCGACGAGGCCGGAGGCTTTGTCCGTGGCCAAGCAACTCCCAGCTTTCCGGAGAAGTCTCCCCCACCTCCCCTCCCGTGCTTCTGCCCTCTTGGACCCCTGCTGACCCCTGGTCTCCCAGCCTTGCACATCTCCGGCACCCCTCTAAACACGCCCCAACCTTCCCCTACCCCCGCGGTGATGACAAGGTCCACGGTTCATTGCGCGCTTGCTCTGGGTCCACCCTGTGCTCTGCGGTTTACAAATTCTCTCCGGAATAATCTTCAAATGACCCGTTGCACCCATTCCACAAGCACTTAGCAAGGAACGGAACAAAGTTCCTGTCCCGTCGCTATTTTTACCGGTGGAGGGTCATGTGTCTTGCCCACATTCGCACAGAGCCAGGTCTGGACCCCAGATTCCAGGGTCTGCTTCCCCCCCCCCCCCGGCCCTTCCCACCCCTGCCCCACTCTCCCAGCCTTGCCCCTTCCCTGCAGAGCCCCTTGCCTGCTTCTCCAGGGAACTGGAACGTGGCAAGGCCACCTGGTCATCCGGCCCTGTATTCTGGGCCTCGGCTTCTCTTTCTGTAAAATGCGACGGCTGGGCTAGATTTGGGGGCCATCCAACCTTAGGGGGCGGGGGTTACGGACAACTCAGAGGCTGGAAGGTGTGGAGACACACACACACACACACACACACACACACACACACACACACGCAGGGGCCACGGCCCCGGGACACACCCACACAACCCCAGCTCTGTCCCTCTAGGCTGGTACTTTCCTGGGACTTTCTCTCCCTCCGCGCCCCGGATGCATTTCTCACTTAGGTTACATCTTATCTTATTTCCTTCCTTTTCTAAAGGGCGCCCCTCCCTCATTCCTGCCAGCGACCCAAGTGGAAGGAGGGGCATGAGGGCGGGGGTGTGGGGGAGGGTGGGGGGTTCACGGGTGCTTCTTAATGCCCTCGCCCTGTCCCCAGGTCCGAGGCTTCACCCAGGCCATCGCCCCGGACAGCAGCGAGGTGGGGGACCTCCTGGCCTTCCGGTTCAACGCCTTCAACCCCATCCTCGACCCCTGGGTCTTCATCCTCTTCCGCAAGGCTGTCTTCCAGAGGCTCAGGACCTGGTTGTGCTGCCTCTGCCCCAGGCCTGCCCACGGCGACTCGCAGACACCCCTCTCCCGGCCCGCCTCGGGGAGGAAGGACTCAAGGGCCCCCACTGCTCTTGGGGGGAAGGAGGAGAGATGGGTGCCCCTGTCAGCCTGGGGCGAGGGGCGGGGGGGACGCTTACCCCAGGCACAGCGATCCGCCAGCACCACGGGAACGTCATCCAAAGAGGGGTCGGCGGCCGCCTGCTCCCTCTGCTGACCCGGCTGCCGCGATCTCCTGCCCTGTGTCCCGGAAGCAGGAACCGGACACACAGGGGCGGCACGGCCGCTGGTGGACAAGCGGGGATGGGTCTCGGGGTCCTTGTCTGCTGGAATCTCGACCCCCTGAATGCGGGGGGTGATCAGCTGCTATTCCCCTATGTCTCCTTCTTCAGGGTGGCCACGGCAGGCTCTGGGAGAAGAGGGAGGGACAGAGGGGACGTTTGTCCTGGAACACAAAAAGAACAGGTCTCTCAAAATAACTGGGGGCCTGGCCGGCCCGCTCTGGTCCTCGCTTGCCCATCTATCTCACTGTCTAAATATTTAGAGGGCGGGAAAGTTCCCAGAAGCTTCTGTGCAGTCAGGTCTGCTCTGGTTCAGGTTCTGGCTCTGATCCTCATCCCTTCGGGGTGCTTGGCTGGCCCGCCCCCAAACCCCAGGGGACATCCCTGCCCTCTCCCAGGCCACTCCAAAAGCCACCCTCTCTGCTGCCTCATGAGAACCAGAGATTCTTGGACAAGCTCCCTGCCTCCCCTCACTCCTGATTTCCCATCAGACGTGGAAGAGATGGGGCGGGGGGCGGGGGGGGGGGGAACCGGAGGAAGGAGAGATTGTCATATGCTAGGTGACACTCTGGACACGTGCCTGGGAAGCTGCATGGCTTGGTGGCCTGCGAGATGTGGACTGCGGGGGCGGGAGCCCGGGTGCCGGCGGAGACGAGGGCGGCCCGAGGACAAAGGCACGGGAGTTACGGATCCCAGGGACCACCCGGGCACAGGGACGCAGACCCAAGTCCCTGTGCCTGTCCCTGAGTAAACAGCCGCCCGCTTACTTACAAAGCCTGACCTCAGCTCATGTGTCCTCGGAGCCCTCACAAAAATGTCATTGATTCATTCCACAAATAGCGGGCACTGACTCTGCAGGTATTGGAGACCCTAGACCAGTCTCTGCCCCGCCCCGGGACTCCGCTGGGGTGATCGCCAGCCTTCTGGCTTCTGGCTTCAAGGCCGTCGCCTGCCCACCGAGAGGCCCGAGATCAAGGGTGCTTGAGAGGGAGCTGACTGACAGGAAAGGAAGTGGTGTTTGGGGTGGTAGGCGGTGAACAGAGGGACAGCCGGGACAGCCTTTTCCCCCCAGCCCCTCCCAGTTCCCCTTTGTAGTTGCTCTAGGGTTAAACCATAAACATGTACCTGGGGAGGGACCGGAGAGGGAGGCATGGGCCTCCCATAGAGATAACAGCAGCTGACATCATTGAGTCCTCTGCTCTGCCGGGGGCGGGGGGGGTGCACCCTCTCTCCAGCCTGATCTTATTGGAGCCTTTCCACAGAAGCTGGAGTCAAGGCCCAGAGAGGACAATCGCCAGCCTTGGGTCACACAGCGAGGAGGAAGCACAGTCTAAGGGCGCAGTTGATCTTTCTATCTCCGGAACCCAGCTCGCTTGGCTAGTGGCGGTGCCTCCCTGGGCCCTGGTTTCCTTTTGTGCAGAAGGGCGATGATAACGTAGTATTCAGTTCACAGGGCTGTGCTCAGGATTACCCCGTTCCCCCTGGAAAGCAGCGTAGCACAGTGCTTTCCTGGAATAAATACCCCAAGACGCGTTACTGTTACTGCCGTCCTTGCCGCTGCTATTGTTGTCTGTGGCTTGAAACGTGGGTTGAGAAAAAGCAACACTTTGCTTCCGTTGTTTCCCCATTTCTTTTCTTTTTTCTTTTTTTCCCCAGCCACTATGATTTGAATCACATTATCGGAGAAAGAGGGGTGTCTGGGAGAGTTAAAAAATAGGTCCAGACGATCGTCTTTAATGGCCATGGGCTTCCTTTCGGGGTGATCAAAACGTTCTGGAACTAGGTAGCATCGATGGTTGTACAACACTGAAAATATACTAAATGTCTCTGAATTGTACGCGTTAAAATGGTACATTTTATGTTATGGGCATTTACCACGATAAAAAAAAATGCTAAACAAAATGCTAACGTGATGCTAAAAAAATGCTAAAAAAAAATCGAGCGTGTGTAGAAACTTTTATGACAGTCTTGCCAGAGTGACCTCTTGGTTGAATTTAATAATCAAAAACTTGACTTGTACAAAAACCAAACGGGGGGCCAAGAGACATCAGGTGGTCTGGCCTTTGTCGCCAAACCTGGCCCAGCCTCAGTGAGAACCCACCCAAAGGGCCCTTGGAGGGCGGTGGAGAAAGGATGGGGGGTGGGGGGGGTGGAGGGATTGCAGAGGCGCATTTTGGGTTGGAGGCAAGGGAAAGGGGGCCTGCCTGTCCAGGCAAGACCCCCAGGGGGCGCCCGTCTCCTCTCTCTGTGCTGTCTAGGAAAGTGGGTCAGTTCTATCTGGCCTCTTAGGGCTCCCTCAATGGCAGCACAGGGCTGGGCAGTTGAACCCACAGCTTTCAAGCCTGAGGTGGGTGTTATTGTCATCCCCATTTTTCAGATGGCTTTTTTTTTTTTTAATGTTCATTTTGAGGTGGGGGAGGGGCAGAGAGTGACGGAGAGAGAATCCCAAGCAGGCTCCGAGCTGGCGGTCATCGCAGAGCCCAAGGTGGGGCTCGATCCCACCAACCGTGAGATCATGATCTGAGCCAAAATCAAGAGTCGGACGGCGCCCCTTGGGGCTGGTTTTCTGCTGGTTTTTAACCACCAGGCCTGACTTCTCAAGAGTCTGTCCCCCCACTCTGCATCCCACTGTTTAATCGCCGACCCCATCACCTCATCTTCCAGGCCAGGGGTTTTCAAGCATTCCTCGCCCCAGCTCCCAGCAGCCCCTCCGGGATGATTTGGAAACTCCTCTCCTGAAGCTGGTGTCCTGACCCCTGACTGCCTGTGTATTCTCTTCCACAGTCCCCGGCTGAGCGGTCATTCCCCTGCTTGCCAAGCTCCGAGGGCTCCCTCTGGTGGCGGCCAAGGGACAGCTCCCTCCCTGTCTTCTCAGCCACAGCAGACAACCAAGGTTTCCCCGAGAGCCTGCGCAAGACCTATGTGGCCTCCACCCCTTTGTTTATTGAGCTCACCCTTCCTGGAACAGTGTTTCCCCTTTTCCAACCCTCAAAAGCACCCTGGCCCTTCAGGTCCTGCTTAAACTATTCCTTCTCTTTTTTCCTTCTTAAAAATTTTGTTTTTAAGTAATCCCTACACCCAAAGTGGGGTTTGAACTCACAACCCTGAGATCAAGAGTTGCACGTTCCACCAACCGAGCCAGCCAGGCGCCCCACTCCTCTTCGCAGAAGACTCACTCACTCCTATCTCAGCACTCTCGGCACTTTTTGGGCAGGTCGAGACTGTGGTGCTGGGGACACGGCAGTGACAGAGACGGCCCTGGCCCTGTTCTCCTGGGGCCCATAGTCCAGAGTGGGCGGGGCTGAGAGATGGGGGGTGGGGTGCAGTCTACGGGGACACCAGGGAGGGCTTCTTGGAGGAGGGGGTGGCTGAGTGGGACCTGAGGATTGCCAGAAAGTGAGCCCGGGAAAGAGGAATGTTTCTGTCGTGCTCAAGGTGCTGTCTCTGGCCTCAGCCTCCTGCTCATCATTAACTCAACAGATTCCCTGGAGCCCCCTGGGTGGGGGGAGGGGGCCCAAGGCTGCTCTGTGCCTGCTGGGGATATGGCAGTGACCGGACGCCACCTTGGCCCCATCTCACTCACTGCCCAGTTGGACGACGTCACAGAACTAAGCCTCACGATAAGCAGAAAAGATACAAACTTGCAAGCTGGGATGTGCTGAGAGCACAGCACAGGCATCTGGGAGAGCAGAGCCAGGGGGCCTGCCTAGCATGGAGTGGGTGTCAGGAAGCGAAGGAGACTTTGTTCATTTATAACTTCATTTTAGTCATTTTGGACTTCCTCTGGGAAGGCACTCGGCCTGGCCCACAGATGGGACTGGTGCGCGCGTACAAACACACACACACACACACACACACACACACACTGGTCTCCACCAGGGGCAACTCTCGGGGGCTTTCTACAGCCATTGCCCCACCTGCTGGTCACACTGGGGATGACACTTAGTGGTCCCAGTGGCCACTACCCCTGGGGGGGGGGAGGGGGGAAAGTGAGGGGGCCCTGGGTGGGCGCCCCCCCCTCCCCCCCCCCCGCTGGGTCACCTCGGCTAGTCACCTTCAAAGGACAGGTTTGAGCTGGCCTGGCAGACCTGCGAGTCTGAACTGGAAATGATTCCCATTCCAAACATCTCTCTACTCGGGGCTGGAGTCAGCTCCCTCAGTGCCTGCCTTGTGTCCATTAGAAGCTCTGAGTGCCGTCTACGTGTCTTTGATTAATAAAGAATGGGAAAGCGAAGTCATGATTATTTAATAGCGCAGCCTGTCTGGGAGTAAAAGTCTTTCAAAACATAGGGCCCAAGGGGGAAAAACGATGACAGGCAGTAGAGCAGGGCAGGCAGTGCGAGGCGAGGCGGTGGTTAAAAGCATTGGGTGTTTGGGAATCCGAATGATCTGGGGTTTGGGGACCCGGTTCGGCCACGTCCAAGAGGTGTGGTGCGGGAGGCTTTACCCGCCCGGGGCCCTCCAGATTTTGATCATTATTTTAGGGCCAGGTGCCCCGGCGCAGAGCATGTGCACCCCAACTGGGTGCGGAGTCTTGTTCGGACTCAATCTCGTCCGTGCGCCAATTAAATGAGACGTGTCTAGAAAGTGGTTGGCACAGCCCTCTGAGGTCGGTGGGTTTTTTTCCTTTAAATATATTTGTTTAATGTTTACTTTTGAGAGAGAGCATGAGCAGGGGAGGGGCAGAGGGAGAAGGAGAGAGAAGTGGACTCACTCGAAGCGGGGCTCGAACTCCTGAACCGTGAGATCATGACCTGAGCTGAAGGTGGACGCTCAACTGACTGAGCCACCCGCACCCCTATTTTTTTTTTAAATACCAGTTTTATTTATTTTTTTGAGAGAGAGAGGGCACAACTGAGCGGGAGGCAGAGAGAGAGAGAGCAAGAGGGAGAGAGAAGTGGGATTCACTCGAAGCGGGTCTCGAACTCGTGAACCATGAGATCGTGACCTGAGCCGAAGTCAGATGCTTAACCGACTGAGCCACCCAGGCGCTCTGAAGTGGATGTTTTTATGATCTCCCTTTTATGGGATCATTACTATTTTCCATTTTGCAGAACGGTAAACTGAGGTCCACAGGTTATCAGGTAGGAAGTGGCACAGACGGACCGACCTTGAGGTTTGGCGAGCCCGCGGACTCTCTGTAGCGAGGGCTCACACGGCTTGGAGCCCAGTTCCGTGGGTCACCAAAACTTGTCTTCCTCTCAACTGGGAGACCAGAATTTTCCCCAGGTGTCCTGGCAGCTAAGAGGGCAGCTGCCCTCTCGGGGGTAGGGGTGGGGGGGGGCAGGCTCTCATCCATCACACTCCACCTTCTCCGCTGCACCGGAAGGCAAACCACAGCCAGAGGGTAGAAAAAGGGGGCCCAGAAGCTGGGGCTCTGGAAGAACGGCCTGCTGCTCCCGACTTGCGCACCCGCGGCGCTGGGCTCCGGTGACTGGCCCACGGCGGGAAGGCCCAGCCCTGGCCTGATGTCTCTGCCGCCAGGAAGGCCCCCGAGGTTGGGCCCCGCTGCTGGCCTTCTCTAACCTCCAAGGCCAGGGATGGGGCAGCGAAAAGTAGTTGTTTTAAAATTCCACTCGGTTCAGTCCCTGTTTCCCTCCTGCCAGGTGGAGGAGGTGGAGTGTGGGCGGGTCAGAAGTTAGACCCTGTCCGTTAACGGTTCATCCCCTGCACCCCCTCCCCTGCACCCCCGGGGAACGGGGAGCAGGTGGGATTTGCAGTCGGGGGCGGGGCTCATGTTTGGCGGAGAGGATGGTTCCGCGCCTCCCCTACGGAACCACCGGACCCCAGCCCTTGTTTCTTCGTACCCCTGTGTCGTTTGGGGCTCGTTTCAAATCTCGTCCCGCGCCCTCGTGCCCTCTCCCAGTGAATGTCACCTCTTCCCCAGAGCACCCTGAGAATCCCCCAGCTGGGCCTCAGCCGGCTTGCTGTTGCCAGCTTGGGTCTGCCTCCTTGCTGTTCCCTGGGACAGCCTCCCTCCCAGTGTGAGCGCTCATCCTTCGGGTCTGGGTCTCGGCTCGACGGGACGGGATGCTCTCATGGCCCGAACTGGCCTCAGGCCTTCCCTGGCCTCATCTTGGGCTCCCTCGCCGGCCGGAGACAGGGGTCGGTGCACCCCCATCACTATGGTGAGCGCGCAAAGTTGATGGGCCACGCTGCGGGATCAGTATCCCACCCTCAACGACCCGGACCCGTGAAATCTGGCTGGGATCAGAACTCCAGCTCAGAGGTCCCCTCTCGGCAGCCAGTGACAAGGACGAGGCTCTTGAGCGAGCGTGGAGGAAAGGCTCTTCCAGGGCAGGGCTGCAGGGCCCACGCAGGGAGCAGGCCCAGAAATAGAGGCGAGAGGGGAAGACCCAAGTCAGGTAGTCACTGTATTTTATTGGAAAACATTGATATATATTTTTCTTCACAGCTTGAACTGAACACAATATTGCCCGGTTTTAAAAAAAAAAAAAACAACAAAAAACAAAACAAACAAACCAAAACCTAAACCAAAACACTCCGAAAATGTCCACAGCCTCACGCCTACCTGCCCTTAACCCTCAGCTCTTGGCTGGGTCTCCCACCAAGCCCCGTCCCTCCCCTCCCCTCCCCAGAGGCTGGGAGCCAGAGGGTGGGTGAGGAGATTCTCAAAGCTGGGCAGGTCCCAAGAAAAGCCACTTGAACGACCTGGGGGCGGGGTGTGTGTGTGTGTGTGGGTGGGGGGTGGGGGGGGCAAGATGAACTGAACAGAAAAAGGAAAAGAAGAATCCAGACGACCGAACTGCCCACATTGACTTACTTGTCCCAGAGGCGAAAATCAGAAGCAAGGTCACGGATCATGCTCTCCGCTGGGGGAGTGTGGGGGCAGGCAGGCGGGCGAAGGGAGAGAGGGCACAGAGACAGCACAGATGTTAAGGAGCCAACCAAGTCACCACGGAGAAGCGGGAGGGGCCGGCTGGCCAGTCCTCCGGGCAGCTAGCCGCCAACACCGTTTTATTGCAGGTATGTTCTCTCGAGAGCGTGGTGGGGCTCGCCTTCCCTCTCCCCACCTTTCGGCTAGCCCGGCAGGGTCTTTGACAGAATTAGTTTTAAGGGGCATAAAGAAAAAAAGAAAGAAAAAAGAAAACCAAACCCAAAGGATAACCTGTACATTACAAAGCAACATCCCCACATCCGTTCCAGCGAGGGGACCTCGGTGCGGGCGGGCGGGCGCCTCACGGCGGAGCGGCATGGGACGTTAGCACCAGGTATTTACAGAACAGCCGGAGATCGCTTTCGAAACACGGTGTGGACAACCTGCAGAGCGGCCCGGCCGAGCGGCCCCCACCCAGCCCGACCTCAGGAAGTCGATCGGACGGTTTCAGAACAGCGGCCGGTGGGATCTGAGCGTGGTCCGCTCTGTCCGTCCCCTTGGGCGAGTCGGCCCCCTCGACTGGTAAAAGAACGCCGGCTTCCGGGACTCCCTTGCCCCTCGACCCCCTCCTGGGCCACAGCCAGTCAATACCACAACTCCTCAACTCCCCCCAAGTCCTTCTGGAACGCCTCTCTCGGCACCCCTGCCCCAAAAGGCTGCCGGGATGTGCACACGGAGTCACGGGGCTGGTTGCATGCAACAGTAAAAGGCATGCTCTTCTGTCCGGGTGAGGCCTCGTCCCCTCCCTAGCAGGTCCCGGGACGGGGCTGGCAGCCACCCGGCACCCAAAAGAAGATGACGCACGAAAGGAAACAAACCAAAACGGAGGAGAGCCACCCGGGCTGGAGGAGGAGGGCAGAGGCTCCCCTCAGGGGAACGGGGCTTCGTCTTACGAACGCATCAGGCCTCGGAAGATGTGAATGGAAGGGGGGAGGGAGAAAGGAAGGGACGGTGGGCACGGGAGGGAGGAGGCTCAAGGAGGGAGAAAGAGCAATCATGCAGCTTGGGACAAATCTTTTGTTGCTTTATCAGATTCTCAGTCAATCGACTGGTGTTTGCTAGAACCGGGGAACGCGGGGGAGTGTTGAAGAGAGCGCGCGCGCGAGAAGAGAGAGATCACGAGAGTGGGCATCACCAGCTGCCCGGGGGCCTTCACTTGGCCGTCATCATCTGTACAAACTCTGTGGAGTGAAACGGAGAGCGGGGGGTCAGCGGGTGAGCGCGGCCGGGCCGGCGGCCCTCCCGGGCGCCAGGGGCCTGGGGCTTGTTCCCGAAGCCGCGCCTCGCGGCCGCTCCGGAGCAAGCGCCTGGCGTCAGCTCACCTTCATAGTTGACCTGACCGTCCCCGTCGATGTCGGCCTCTCTGATCATCTCGTCCACCTCCTCGTCGGTCAGCTTCTCGCCCAGGTTCGTCATTACGTGACGGAGCTCGGCAGCGCTGATGTAGCCGTTGCCGTCCTGGGTGTGGGGACGGGGAAGGGCTCCGAACCTGAGGCTCCGACGGGGGGGTGGGCCCAGGGGGAGAGGCAGCACGGCGGGGACCGGCAGGCACCCACGCTCAGCAGGGGAAGGGGGGCCTCCCGAGGCCACGCGGCAAGCCGGCACCGGGACCCGTGCCTCGTGGAAGCGGTGACCCGGGGCCCCAGCCACCCGTCTCTCCGCCGGATCCCAGAGCCACTCCGGCAAAGGACCGCTTACCTTGTCGAAGACGCGGAAAGCCTCTCGGATCTCCTCCTCGCTGTCTGTGTCCTTCATCTTTCTGGCCATCATGGTCAGGAACTCCGGGAAGTCAATGGTCCCATTCCCTGGAAGCGGGGAGAAGGGAGTCGGGAGTGCTCTTGGCCCGGACCCTGGGAGGCCACACCAGAGCCCCGGCAGAGGCGGCACCCGCTCATCCGTCACCCCTAGGAAGGTGCCCCAGAGTGGGGCCGTCCGCCCGCGCCACGGGGCTCACCATCCGCGTCCACCTCGTTGATCATGTCCTGCAGCTCGGCTTCGGTGGGGTTCTGTCCCAGGGACCTCATCACCGTCCCCAACTCCTTGGTGGTGATAGTGCCGTCTCCATCCTTGTCGAAGAGGGAGAAGGCCTCCTTGAACTCTGGGGTACGAGAGGGAACGGAGCAGAGGTCAAGGACCACAGGGAAAACTGTCCGTGGACGAAGGCCAAGGGAGTCCGTCCTACCTGAAGAAGTCAGAGCAAGACTTCTAGTCCGAGCCCCTTGCTTCGGGGCTCAGGGCAGACCCCTTCCTTCAGTCAACATTTATTGAGCACCTACTCTGTAACCGGTGAAGCTACCCATTCCGCCAACCTGGCTCAGCGAGGACAGAGGGGGAAACACAGGCTGACGGCTGTTCTTAGAGAATTCTACAGTTCTTGTTGGTCCCTGGCTTCAGCCTCTCTCTCAGATGATGAAACGGACTAAAGTCACAGAGTGGACAAGAGCCAAGAAAACTCTCTATCTGAAGTAGGCCGGCCAAGGCCAACTGGCTGGGAAGGGAAGGGGAGGCTGCAAAATGCCTTTGCCCGGCCCCGCGTACCTCTCGACTGGTACCGCGGGCCCGGTTCCCCGGGCCGGCGCCACCGGCTCCCCGAGGAGGAGTGGCCGCGTGTGACGCGGTGAGGGGGTGGCCGGCAGCGGGGCGCGGCCGGCGGACGGACGGCGCGTGGGGTGGGCGGAGGATGGGAGAGGGGCCGGCTGCCAAGCGGGATGGAGAGCTAGTGGCGCTGAGTGGGAAGGCCACAGCTGGGGACGCATCAGGAGCGGGGACAGAAGCACGCGGCTGCCGCCCTCCCACCGGGCCCATTTTGGCACCTGGGGCTCCCTGGGGAACAGATGCCTGGCAGCCTATTCCCAGAGGGTGTGGGCCGGGGTGACGTGGGGGACAGTTTGCTAATGGGGACGGGGCGGAGAGCGTGCTGTCTGTGTCACACAAGGGCAGAGCCGGGGTGTGGGTGGCAGGTGCCGCGAGAGCCACACGCACAGCCGAGAGAGAAGCTGTGTCCCCCAACCTCCGGGCCACCGGGAGACGAGTCTCCCCAGGGACACCGGGGAGGCCGGTCCCAGCGCCAAGGCCTTGCCGTTGCTGTGGAGGGCAGGGGGCGGGTCGTGGGGGCTCCCTGAGCTCACGATCACCCAACAGGGCGGTTCCCCAGCTCTCCTTGGCGGGTCTCCACAGCCACTGGGGGCCATTTCCAAACTGAAAGCGTGACCGACTGTGGGCTGGCTGGCGGGGGGAGGGAGGAGACGAAGGCAGGTCGACTCTGGCCTCCTCCCGCTTCCGACGTGGGGCATTCAGTACTCATCACGCGGCCCGCCGGACCTGACAGCACAGCTGGGGTCTGGGGAGCTGCAGGGGCCCGTTCCGTGAGCCCCTCCCCTGTGTCTACTTCGTGCTGGCCCGCGGTCGTGGACATGAACCGAGAGGCGCTTTCTGTCCTCGGCAGTGCAGTCTTGGGAGAGGGAGACTGAGCGACCCACTCAATCGCACAAAAGTTCCTGCAGTGGTGACCTTTCTGGGCCTTAGGGGTCAGGCAGGTGGCCACAAAAATGAAGGAGATGGGATCCCAGGATTTCTTTTGGCTTCCCGGGAGATGTACGACCATTTGCTTACTCATTTATTTGGCCAACAAAACGTACGGAGCACTGACTATGTGCTGGGCGCTGAAGATACAGAACGGACCCCCCCCAACCAAAAAAAGCCCCCCATTCAAGTTGCTCACACCTAGTGACAAGAGACACAGCAGGTAAAGATATAAAATAGTTTCAGACAGTGAGAAGAGCTACGAGGGGAGCGCCTGGAGTGACGTGCTGGGAAGCAAAGGAAGGTGATCTGAGACCGGGAGTTAGGGGAGGCCTCTCCAAGATGACATCTGAGCAGAGGCCCAAAGGATGAGGAGGGGCGAGGGGAAGCCGTTTCTGGCAGAGGAGAGTGGCTGCAAGCACGTGCAGAGGGGAGTGCGGAGCGCAGGCGAGCGCAGAGGTGGGAGTGACGAGCCATCTCCTGGGTGGCTCCTAAAGTGGGACGGGAGCTCTGCAGCCCCCGAGGGAGGCTCGAGCCCAACTGGCAGGAGCTGGGACAGACGGAGGGGTTCGCCCTGCAGCCACGGGTCAACAAAGGCCCCCTGGATGACTCCAGCTCAGGAGAGGATCACGGACGTGGCATCTCAGGACCACGGGGGCCGGTGTAATCGGGGTGCGGTGTGCAAATATCCACAGTTCCCCACGCTCGAAGCACAAGGCACGGCATTAAGCGACGTAGGGAACACACGAGCACATCTGTCGGGTGCTACTCCTGGCCGGGCGCTCGAAGGCCCTCCCGGGGCAGGACGAGGGGGAGGAGGGGAGGGGAGCTCACCTGCGATCTGTTCCTCGGTCAGCTGGTCAGCCTGGAAAGGCAAGGAGGAGAAAGTCAGTCACTGGGCCAGCCCCCCTCTGGTGAGGCCAGTTCCCCACGCCAGCCCACGCCAGCCCACGCACCCAGGGACCTCGGCAAAGGAGGCACGTGCCTGACGGGGCCCGAAGGAGAGCCGGGGTCTGGGAGAAAGTCTGGTGATTCAGGAAGCTGGGGCCTGAAGTGGCCTGGAAACCCAGGCTGCCCGACAAGGGCCCTGAGTAGGCTGCCCAGACCCAAGGGCTTCCGGTCTCGACCTAGCGTGCCTCGGGGCCACAGCGGCTGGGGGGCCCCAGACCAGCCGCGCTGGCACAGCACGGCCGCCGGGAGCCCCAGAGGCTGAGTGAAGGGAGCAGTTGCCCTGGAAGCCCGACCGTGCAGCTCTAGAAGGCTCCACACTGAAACAGGCCAGCCCTTGGGTAGGACAGAGGGAAGATGTCTGGGCTCTTCGTTAGTTTCTGTGTCACCTATTTGGAGGTGCCAGGTCCGAGCACAGTGGACCCAACTGGCAAAAATTCTCCTAACTGGTGGTGCTGAACGGCTCTGAGTACTTGACAGAACCCCAGGCGGGCCAGAGGCGGCAGCTGTGCGTCCCTGGCCTGTCCTGTGCTCTGTTCCGTTTCTTCTGGAGGGGCAGGAGGGGCAAATGTTGGGGAGGGGACTGCGGCGGCTGCGGCACAGCACCACCGCACCACCGGCAAAGGCTGGAGGACTGAAGTCAGCTTCCCCGGCTTCAGCTTCGCTGCAGTTTTTAACCCTTTCCAGTCCCGGCCACTCTGGGGACCGGCCAGTCGGTGGCAGGCAGCCCTTGCTGCATGCGGGGTTTGGGGGTGGGGCAGAGGAGAGGCCGGGACCAGCCTCTGCACTGGTGTGCTGGGAATCAGCCAGGCCGGGGGACCTTCTGGATGAGGAGCTGGGGGCGGCGAGGCGGGGGAGCCAGAGTCCCAACATTTAGCTCCAGGCGGCCAGTACCCGAATTCTCCCTGGTTTTGGTGAATGCTGCCGACAAGGTGCCACCGGGCCTGGTGCCCAGGCGGCTGCCCCCTCCTTTGCTTCCACCATCGGGGGAAGGGGCTCCGCATCCACAGCACGGCTCTCGCCGTGAGGCTGGACGCCCTCAAAACTGATGCGAACTATCTGCACGGTGCCTCCAGAGCCTCCACCGGAAGCTAGCCACGACCCTCCCACCCCCACCCCGTCCCAAACACTAAGAACTGGTCACGTTAGAATTGGTCTAAGATGTCCCCTTTCCTTTCTTTTTTCTTTTAGATCTAAGGGAAGAGGAACTTGAGGCCAAGCCCCAAACAGGCGGAATGGGAGGGGGAAGCACAGTGATGATGAAAGAGAAAGAGATGGCTGAGGGAGGAGGGAGGAAAGAAGGTGGAGAAGGAAAAACACCACACGTGCACATTCTAGAAAAGTCCGAAGTCTAGAGGGAAGGTGAGGACGACGACCGGAGGGACGCTTCTGTACCGCCTTCCAAAAAGACTTGGGGCTGCTGGGCTCCTAAAATGCCGGCCCGGCAGCCCCAGCCCCCGAGCCCCCTGCTCGGCCCGCTTCCCTTGGCTCCCATGGGCAGAGAAGCCCGGTCCTGACACCCGAGGAAGCTGCCGGGGGGGAAAGTGAGAAGAGAGGATGGGCTTCTGGTTACCGAGGGCCAGGCAATGCCAGGGGAGAGGGAAGAGAGAGAGGAGGGCCGAGTAACAGTCCGGGGAGGAGGGCTGCCGTCCTACTGGCACCTGGTTCTCTCTCCCCCCTGGCCCCGGATGGGGAGAGCCGGCCCAATCCGGGGCCTTCCCACCCCTACTGCACCACTCTGCCTTCGGGCAGCACCGTCGGGGGGCTGGGACAGGTTGACCGGAATGCCCGGAAGGGGCTCCGCAGGCCTGTGTCTGCCACTCCCCCCACCCCCCCAGGCCAGCTGGACGGTCCAGATGAGGTATGCCACGCGGGGTTCTGGGGCCGCTGCAAATAGGCGCGGCTCTGCCTGTAGAGCCTGTCAGACGCTCTCCCTCCCCGCACTAGGAGATCCTCTCCCCTGCCTGGTGAAGGAAAGGTCCCAGCTCCCGAGGTCTCGATCTGAAAGCATGGTTACTGCCCAGAAGACAATCACCCAAGAAATTATCATTGCCGGGCGGGCGGAGGTGGGGGGTGGGGGGCCTCCTCGGGGTTTCTTCCCTTTCCAAAATCTGAAGATTTTAAGCTTTCACAAAAAGTGTCTCCAAGATCACCCAGCCGCTCTACTGCTTCCTTAGCCCTCATCGTAGGCTCTGGCCAGGGGCTGGACAAGAAAAACAAACAAACAAACAAAAACAACCCTTGGGGTGGGGGAGGGAAGAGGGTATTATTTCTCTGCCCTGACCCAGCCCCCAGCCAACGCCAGGGAGCAGTGTTAGATGAGATCAGAAACCAAGGCCAGGGCCCCTCACCCGGGCCAAGGTGGAGCCACGGCGCTCAGGCCGAAGTCCAAGGCCGGTTCACAGGGACTCGTCCCACCCATACCTTGCGGATTACAAACGGGAAGAGAAACTAGCCGGGGCCAAAGCTCAGGTCCCATCCGGGAGGTGGGGGGCCTCCTGGCACCTGCCGGCGCTTCTCCGGGGCCCCTCTAGCAGGTCCCGCGGGGGGAAATCGGGGTAATGGCAAGAGGAGCCACGGGTCTGTGTCAGCAAGTATGAGATCTGATACAAGCAGCGGCTGCTTGCTGTCCCCAGCCCTGCCAGGGAGGAGGGCTGTGCACGGTTCCGCCGCTGAGCCTGGGGGGGCTGTGGGTGCTGTGGGTGGCAGGGCGCAGGAAAGAGCTCGTCTGCTGGTTTTCTCTCAGAGCCCTCGCCGTGCGAATTCACAGAAGCGCTCGGGGAGGCCCCTGGGCGGAACAAGCGGCCTTCAGGCCGACGAAGGGGTCCCTCCGGAGGTCCGCTCGGTTCCAGCTCTGCAGCCCCCACCCCGAGGCCCCAGGACCAGGCGTCCGATTGTCACCGACGCCACACTGTACTGCACTGTCATTTGGCACAAGTGAGGAGAGCAGCACAGGGAGCCGGAGACCGTAAGAAAACCAGGGCTCCGGTTTGGAAAAAGCCGCCCTCTTGGTCCGAAGAGGGCAGCGAGGGGGTGAGAATTCTCCGCTTACAAGGCTGGCTCATTTGGTGCATCCCAAACTTTGATCCCCCCACCCCCATTTCATGCGGCTTCAGTGCGCAATAAGGGGCCTGAACAACTCCGCCCACCTGCTCCCACTGCTGGGGCGCCTCCTGCCCAGCCCCATTCTTCCTGGGGAAGGGGGACCGTATGGCCACTCCCTTTGGCCTCTGCAGCCCCCTCCCCATCTACACGGAGCAGTCTTTGTCCTGGTCTTTCCCTGGAGACTTCCAGGGAGCTAGCCACATCCACCTCCAAATCTAGGCCCACCTTGGCTGTCGTTCATCTTCTCTAACAACCCCCACCCCCACCCCCAGGCCTCCTTTCACCTCACCTCCCACCACCGCAGCCAGCGTCCTCTCCCACCCCCACCTTCTGCTGGACCCAACACAACACTCAGCCCCAGCCCCCTCCCAAGAACACCAACCTCCCCAGTTCAACAGCCCCAACCCACTAGTGACCTCAGAGCCCTTTCTGGCCGCCCCCCAAAGCAACCACGAGGCCTCCTGCTCCCCACCACTGGCAGGCACCGGCCTCGCCATTCCCTCTTAACCACCTCGCCGACCCCAATCCTTTTCAGTCCCCGCAGGCTTCCAGAGCATCTTCTAACCTCCACTGCCACCCACCGCAGGCTCTTCCTCCCCTAAGCTTGCACCTCGCCCTCCTCCCCCTTCCTCTGCAATGCCGGTCTTTGGAGAACCATCCCCCCCCCCCCCCCCCCCCCCGGGTCTGATCTGCAGAAGTCACCCCCATCCCTGCCCCTCTCCCCCACCCAGGTCCAGCTACACACGGCCCCCTCTCGGGAGCTCCCCGGCAGCCTGGCCTTCCTCTGATCTCCCTTCCCTGCATCCTTTTAGGACCCAAAGTCTTCATTAGAGCCCCGACACCCCCTCCTTCCCCAGCCAGTGTTTCTTACCTCGCCCCCTGTGGGGTCCCAACACCCCACCTCAGAGACCAAACGCCTCACTCTGGCTCCAAACGCCCTTTCTGGGTCCAAACGCCCCCTCTGAGGGTCCAGATGTCCCATCCCGGGTTCAAACGTCCCCTTTGAGAGCTCGGGTGCCCATTTTGGGGTCTAAACACCCCAGCTGGTATTAAAAGTCGCTTTTCAAGCCCCAACCCCCCTTCTGGGATCCAAATGTCCCGCTCTGGGTTTGAACGTCCCCCGGGCCGAAGGGGGTCCAGAGGCGCTCGCCGGGGCCCCAACACTCCCCGTTCTGGGTCCCTTCGCCCCTTCGGGAGTCCTGCCCGCCGTGCCCGCCTCAGAGCCCCAGCCTGGGCGGTCTCCCAGCCTCACTCACCATGGCGAGGCCGGGGTGTCCGGAGCGCGGGGATCAAGGTTCCTCCGGCGGCGGCAGCAGCTGCAGCAGCTCGAGCTCCGCCGCGCGTCCGCGCCTCCACACTCACTGCCCGCAGCGCGCGCCGCCGCCGCCACCTCCCGCCCCAACGGTCCTTCAACGGCCGCCGCGCGCGCGCGCCCCGCCTCGCCCGGCCCCGCCCCGCCCTGCCCGCGCGCCGCCGCACTGCGGCTCCCACGGATCCCTCCGCGCCCCGCTCCGCACCGACGGGCTCGCGGATCCCTCGCGCCCACCCCGCGCAGGGCCGGGCTTTGCCTCCAGTCGCGCGCGCGCGGGCACGCGCCTCCGCCGCGGGACTACTTTCCGTGGCCGCGCGCCCCGCCCCCTGGGTCCCTTCCACTCGCCTCCCCGGCGGAGGGGCACCGCTCGGCGGCGCGTGATGCGTCCCTGTGTGAGCCGCGCCGCTATTGGGTCCGGTCCATGGCGGAAATGAGAGCGCGGCGCCGATTGGTCCGGCCTGCCCTGCAATGCGTCAAACTGGGGCGAGCCACTGCGCGGTCGTGGTGGGGAAGCCTGAAATGTGTGGCTGCGGGCAGCCGTGAGGTGTGATGAGGCGAAGGGGGAGACTGTGTGGCTATTAGAGACGCAAGTATATTGTCCTGGTGGTCAGGGAATGGTAAAAGGGCTGGCGAAAGATGCAGAAGGCCTATCTCGGCCCTCCCCTCTAACAGGGGAAAGATGGTGCAATCCAAAATGCTGGGGTCTGGAAGCCCCGCCCCCAACTGGGCCCTGCTGGCTGGCGGGGTCTTCAAGGTTGTGCTCGCGAGGGTTCCGCCTGTCGCGGCTGGTGTCTGCGCCCTGAGACACAGCCCGCACGTGTGCGGGACCCCTGTCCCCGCGTCACGCCTGATCAGCTCAGAGTCTAGGAAACTGGGGCCGTCAGAGGACAGCCTCTGGGAACAGGACATTCATTCATTGACTTAACGAGCACGAATGGGGCGCGTGCTGTATGCAGCGACCTGTGTTGGGCTGGGCTGGGGAGACCATAGGTCCCAACCATTCTCCTTCTATCTCCTAGACCCACCCGAGTCTTGCACTTCTCCAAGGTTCCAACCATAGGAGGAAAGAGGATGCAAATATTAGCTGAGAACTGTTTACTGGAACTCCAAAACAACCTTGTTTAGGAGCTGCCAGTTTTTAATGTGTCCCGCCCCCCTCATACTCCCACGATTGGCTGAGGAATGGACAAGGAAGTCAGGCTGGGCCAATCATTATGTCCCGCCTGGAACCGAGTGTAGGCGGAATCAATGAGAGTCTTTCCCTGGGTTTTTGGGTGCAGGGTGCAGACTGGGCGGCGTTGGTGGGGGGGTGGGGGGGGTGGGGGGGGGTGGGGGTGGGGGGTGGCAAGAAGCCTTTTCCTTATGGGGACGCCTGGCTGATTCAATTGGTAGAGCATGTGACTCATGATCTTGGGGTTGAAGTTGGATCTCCACATTGGGCGTAGAGATTACTTACAAATAAAATCTAAAAAACAAACAAAAAACCCACAACAAAAAAACCCACCTTTTCCTTATGGGTGGTGAGGCTTTGAAGGAATAGGTCCAGTGCTGGCTGTGGCCATCTTCCCACTGCTGGAGGAGAGAATACGGTTGACACCAGGGAGAAGCAAACAAGAGATGGGGTGAGAGTACTGTTGGTTTTTACTTCCCTGGTTCCAGTACTCTCGAAACCAACTGCATACCGTCATGTCGGAATTTTGATCACATGAGCTGTCAAAATATCCCTTTGTCCCAAACCAGTTAGAATTTTTCTCACTTGTAACCAAAGAATTCCTGATGGATATAATGTAGGCTAAACTCGGTCTTGGTCGTCAGCCCTGGCCCTGAAGTAGAAAGCCAAGGACCCCAGTCAACATTTACTGAGCAAATAAACAAAATGAAGACAAGTTCATGCTCTCTCCTTCCCTCTCTCTTTTTCTTAGCTCTGAGTTTCTACCAGGCAGATCTTAACTTCTGAATTACTTAGGGTTAAGAAATAGCAAAATCTACTACTAGTAACATATTTGAGCACTTACTCTGTTCCATGCACTGTTCCAAGCACTCTGTGTGCTTTAGCCCATTTAGTTCTCACAGCCTCTCTAGGGGTTTGTGCCTTCCATTTCTGCATTTGATGAACCTGTTCTGTTGCCACTGGAATTAGATGAGACCAGAGAGGTCTGAAGGCTTGACCAAGAACAGAATTGAAGTACTTTGTCCCTGATCACACAGGAGAAGGTAGAGTCAGGATGCGAACCCAAGCAATTTGACTGAAAAGCCCACACTCCTTTAAAAAAAAAAAAAAAAAAACAACTTATTTATTCATTCATTCATTCATTCATTCATTCGTTCATTTTGAGAGATACTTTTTTCTCGTCATTAAAATTCCTTTTATTTTTCCTCCAGTGAAATTTAAGTATTCCCAGAGTCCTGAATCAATTATTTCTTCTCCGCTTTCCAACAGCTGTCAGTTTTCTTCTCTTGGTCTGTTCAGTGGAAAGTGAACTATCTGAAGTAGGACCCTCAGTGTAGAGCCCGATGTGGGGCTCGAACCCACAAACTGTGAGATCATGACCCGAGCCGAAGTTGGACGCTCCACCGACTGTGCCACCGAAAGCCCACCCTCTGAAACACCATCTCGCCACCAGTGGGAGGGATTGTATGTGTCTTCGACTCCCCTTTCTCCCTAACTTCCTGGAGCACAGCTCATCCTTCCATCCCCGGTGCCAGACTTCTCCTGAAGATGGAAATAATCGGGACGCCTGGGTGGCTCAGTTGGTTGAGTGTCCGCCTCTTGATTTGGGCTCAGGTGATGATCCCAGGGTTGTGGCTTGGTGACTGTCCTTGCTTTGGTGGAAGCTGACTCTTAAGATGCCCACAGTGTGGTTCAGACCTAAGCCAATCAGCAGGTCCGACTTCCTTGCCTTTGATTGGTCCAGAGCCCCCTGTGTGTGTGTGTGTGTGTGTGTGTGTGTGTGTGTGTGTGCGTGTGTGTGTGTGTGTGTGTGTGGTATAATTTACATTCAATGATGTGGCACAGATCTTAAGTAGTCAGTTCAGTGAGTTTTGACAATTGCATATGCCCGAGTAACCGCTACTCAAGACAAACTATAGAACATTTCCATCACCCCAGAAATGAGCTCCCCTGTGGCCCTTTCCTGTCAGTTCCTGTCCCCTCCGGGCAACTACCGTTCTGGCTTCTGTCATTAGAGGTTATTTTTGCCTGTTTTAGAGTTTTATAGAAATGGACTCGCATAGGGCGCCTGAGTGGCTCGGTGGGTTAAGCATCTGACTTTGGATCAGGTCATGATCTCATGGTTGGTGAGTTTGAGCCCCACTTTGGGTGAGCATGAGCCCCACATGGGGTGATGCGGGGTGAAGCCCTGCTTCTCTTTCTTTCTGCCCCTCATGGGATTCTCCCTCTCTCTCTCTCTACCTTGCTCACTTGTGTCCTGTCTCTCTCTCGAAAAACAAACAAACAAAACAAATGAACAGCGGCGTCTGGGTGGCTCAGTCGGTCGGGCGTCCAACTTTGGCTCAGGTAACGATCCCCTGGTTTGTGGGTTCGAGCCCCGCGTTGAGCTCTGTGCTGACAGCTCAGAGCCTGGAGCCTGCTTCGGATTCTGTGTCTTCCTCTCTCTCTGCCCCTTCCCCGCTGATGTTCTGTCTCTGTCACTGTCTCTGTCTCTCTCAAAAATAAATAAACATTAAAAAAATAAAATGAGGTTTTCTTTTATTGACTTTTACACCAGGTCCAGTGGACCCATGCCACAATCTGGTGACCCAGTTATTTGAGGGAGACACAGAATCTGAAACAGGCTCCAGGCTGTCAGCACAGAGCCCGAAGCGGGGCTCGAACCCACTTCAAACCGTGAGATCATGACCTGAGCCGAAGCTGGACGCTCAACCGACTGAGCCACCAGGCGCCCCAGCTTCAAGTCTTTGTTCAAATGACACATTCTTGGGTCACTTGGCTGGCTCAGTTCGTAGAGCCTGAGACTACACTCTTCGTGGGAGTCTGTGTGGATAGAATCATTGTAGTGAGTGTATTAGTCAGTTTATTTATTTTTTAAATGTTTATTTATTTTTGGGAGAGGGAAAGAGAGAGAGAGAGAGAGAGGAGAAAGCAGGAGCAAGGGAGGGACAGAGAGAGAGGGACACTCAGAATCGGAAGCAGGCTGCAGGCTCTGAGCTGTTAACACACAGAGCCCGATGTGGGGCTTGAACTCATATACTGTGAGATCATGACCTAAGCTAAAGCCAGATGTTTAAAAAAAATTTTTTTAAGTTTATTTATTTACTGTGAGAGAGACAATGGCAGCATGAGTGGGGAGGGGAAGAGAGAGAGAGAGAGAGAGAGAGAGAGAGAGAGAGAGAGTAAACCCAAGCAGGCTCCACACTGTCAGTGCAGAGCTCAATGTGGGGCTCGAACCCATGAACTGTGAGCTCGTGACCTGAGCCTAAACGAAACTGAGACTTGGACGCTTAACCAAATGAGCCACCCAGGTGCCGCTGGTGGATTGCATTTTAATTTTATCGAGTTCAAGGTATTTTTAAATTTCCCTTGTAATCTCTTCTTTGATCGCTAGATTGCATATTATTGTGTGTCATTTCCAAATATCTGGGGTTTCCCCATGCTTCTTGTTATTGATTTCTAAATTAATTCCGTTGTGATCGGAGAACATTCTCTTCAATCCTCTGAACTTTCTTGAGGCTTGTTTTTATGGGCCGCCAATAGGTGGTATATATTGGGCAATTGGAAAGAATGTGGTTGTTATGCGGAGTATTCTATAAATGTCTATTAGGCAAAATTGGGTAATAGTGTTGCTCAGGTCTTCTATATCTTTACTGCTTCCCCCCCCCCCCCCCGCCTCCACTTGTTCTAGCATTTACTGAGGAGGCAGTGTTAACACTTCTAACTGTGATTGCGGATTTGTCTATACCCCCCTCCCCCCAGACCTGTCAAATTTTGCTTCATGTATTTTGAAACTTTGTTATTTGGTACATCTACGTTTCTGATTGTTCCCGACAAATGGTGTCATAATTATGAAGTGACTCTCTTTATTTTATTTTTTTTTGGTAATGTTTCTTGTTCTGAGGTCTACTTGGTCTGATCTCAGTATAAACACTCCACGTTCTTATGTTGTCTTTATATTTTTTGTTTGCATGATATATCTTTCTCTACCTTTTTGCTTAAACAATTTTTTAAAGTTTGTTTATTTTGAGGGAGAGAGAGAGAGAGAGAAAGAGAGAGAACGAGTGTGGTAGGGGCAAAGAGAGGGAGAGAGAACTCCAAGCAGGCTCTGTGCCGACAGTGCAGAGGCCGACGTGGGGCTCGAACTCATGAACTGTGAGATCATGACCTGAGCTGAGATCCAGAGTTGGATGCTTAATCAACTGAGCCACTCAGGTGTCCCTCTACCCTTTTACTTTATTTTTTATTTTTTAAATGTTTATTCATTTTTGAGACATAAGAGAGAGACATAGTGCAAGCGGGGGGCGGGGGGGCAGGGCAGAAGGAGAGGGAGACACAGGTCCCAAAGCAGGCTCCAGGCTTTGAGCTGCCAGCACAGAGCCCAACGCGGGGCTCGAACCCACGAACTGCGAGATCATGACCTGAGTGGAAGTGGGACGCTTAACCAACTGAACCACCCAGGCGTCCCTCTACCCTTTTGTTTTTGATGTGACTCTATATTTACAGTGTGTTTCTTGTGGACAGCATAGAGTTGGGTCTTGGGGTTTTTGTTTTGTTTTGTTGTGTTTTTTTGTTTTTTGTTTTTTTTTATCCAGTCTGGCAATCTCTGTATTTTAATCAGAGTGTTTGGCTCGTTTATATTTAATGTGATTAATCATATGGTTTGAAGTTTGCCATTTGCTGTGCACTTTCTATTTGAAATCTGCTATTTGTTCCTATTTTCTTATCTTCTTTTAGGCTAATTGTGTATGTTTATTATTCCATTCTTTCCTCTGTACTTATAAAAACTGTATTTTAGGATAGTTTTAGATTATAGAACAGTTGTAAAGAGTACAGAGAGTTCCATATACCCCACACCCAATTTCCCTTCTTATTGATTTTACATTTGTCACAAGTAGTGAACCAATACTGATACGTTATCATTAACCCAAATCCAGTTTTTGGTGTTTATCTAAGGTCCTTTTCCTGTTCCAGGATCACACCACTTTTACTCATCATATCATTAGCCTCCTCCAGACTATGGCAATGTCTCAGACTTTCTTTGTTTTGATTACCTTGACAGTTTTGAGGAGTACCGGTCAGGTCTTCTGCAGAATCTCCCTCTACTGTTATTTATCTGGTGTTTTTCTCATTATGGGATTGGGATTATGGTCATTCTCATCACATCATAGGAAGGGTAGATGACTTACCACTATTGACGTTAACCTTGATGAGCACCTGGCTGACATAGCTGTTCATCAGATGTTTCCACTGTAGACTTACTGTTGTTTCCCCTCCCTCCCCAGATGAGCCCTTCAGAAGGAAGTCACTGCACGGTCTACACCTAAGAAGTAGAGAGTTCTGTTCCATCTCCTTGAGACGGTAATATCTACATACATTTTTTTGAATATACAGTCCACACGAGAAATCTGTATATTCTCCCCTATTTGTTTACTTATTCAAGCACTTTATATATACCGCTATGGAGTTGTGGATATTTATTTTATGTTATAGCTTATAATACAACACTACATCGTTTATTTTGTTGCTCAAATTTTTCCAGCTTTGACTAGTGGGAGCTCTTTCAGTTGCCTCCTGTGTCTCTTTGGCTTCCCCTCTCTGTGTGTGTGTGGGGGGGGGGGGAGGGTACTTCTTTACTCTCTGGCACTATAAGATATCCCAAGCTCATTTTGTACATTTCTTGCTGCAGTCCTAGAATTAGCCATTTCTCCAAGGAACCTCCTTTTATTGGAGAATGTTAGAAACCAAGATTTTGGCTCTGAGTGTGCTCATTGCTATTGATGATTGTTTTTCTAATTCTACCTCTCTGCATTATGTTTTCGTGATTTGCTCCACGTTTCTCTCAGTGATCACAATTGGTCACTTGTCTTCCATTGTTGTATCATATTAAGTTTTCATTAAAAAAGTATCTCACTGGGAATGCAAACTGGTGCAGCCACTCTGGAAAACAGTATGGAGGTTCCTCAAAAAACTAAAAATAGAACTACCCTAGGACCCAGCAATTGCACTACTAGGTATTTATCCAAGGGATACAGGTGTGCTGTTTTGAAGGGACACATGCACCCCAATGTTTATAGCAGTACTATCAACAATAGCCAAAGTATGGAAAGAGCCCAAATGTCCATCGATGGATGAACGGATAAAGAAGATGTGGTATATATACATATATATATATATATATATATATATATATATATACACACAATGTATGTGTATATATATATATATACACACACAATGTATATATATATATGTGTATATATATATATATATATATATATACACATTGGTATATATGTGGTATATATATATGTACTATACATATATATATATATATATATATATATATACATACACAATGTATATATATATATACACACATTGGTATATATGTGGTATATATATATATATATATATATGTACTATACACACACACACACACACACACACACACACAATGGAGTATTACTCGGCAGTCAGAAAGAATGAAATCTTGCCATTTGCAACTACATGGATGGAACTGGAGGGTATTATGCTAAGCGAAATTAGCCAGTCAGAGAAAGACACATATCCTAGGACTTCACTCATATGAGGACTTTAAGAGACAAAACAGATGAACATAAGGGAGGGGAAACAAAAATAATATAAAAACAGGGAGGGGGACCAGACATAACAGACTCATAAATATGGTGAACAGAGGGTTATTGGAGGGGGTGTGGGAGGGGGGATGGGCTAAATGGGGAAGGGGCACTAAGGAATGTACTCCTGAAATCATTGTTGCACTAGATGCTAACTAATTTGGATGTAAATTTAAAAAAATAAAATTTAAAAAAATTAAAAAAAAAAACAGGGAGTGGGACAAAACATAAGAGACTCTTAAATATGGAGAACAAACAGAGGGTTCCTGGAGGGGTTGTGGGAGAATGGGCTAAATGGGTAAGGGGCATTTAGGAATCTACTCCTGAAATCATTGTTGCACTGTATATTAACTAACTTGGATGTAAATTAAAAAAACAAATAAAGGGAAAAAGGGAAAAAAAAATGTAACATCCAAATATCTTCTAAGACATTACCAAGCTACTGTATTCACATAATTTTCTTCCTGAATGATACACACTGGCTTCATTTTATTGTATTCTTTTTTAAATACTGTTTTATTAAGCTTAATATATTTATCCAACAAGGGGAGGAAGAATGAAACTAGGAGCCCGACACGGGACTTGAACTCACAAACCGTGAGATCGTGACCTGAGCCAAAGTCGAACGCTTAACGGACTGAACCACCCAGGCGCCCCATCCAGCTACTGACTTCAGATGACTTCGTTTTTCGCACAGATTGCTACCCCAGAACCATCCAGTGTGAGCCCCAGGGCGCTCAGATGTAGAGAGCTCTTCAAAGTCAAGGCCGTCATTAGCGCCTTTCTGTCTTTAAGTAAATTGTAACCCTCACCATATCTTTCTCACCCAGAAACGTAGGACAACCTAATCTCAATCCCGTCATGACGCCAGTGGCAGAGGCTACGTACACCAAAGATGTCTCCAGGGTCCCCCGTGCACGTCTGCGACCATCAGACTGCAGCGCATGAGACCATTTGCCTAGATTTCTGCTCCCTGCCATTCCTTTCTAGAAAGGCTGTCCCAGACGCCAGCTCTCTGCAGCGCCTGGCTTTGGACTCCGCGAGCTCATCGCGGGTTCCACCTTGGGGCGTGTGCTGTTCTGGGTCGCACGTCGTTTCATCCGTTCGCACTGCGCCAGCTCCAGCTTGTGGGCAGTTCTGACGGGGACAGGGACCGTGAGCCTGGGTGACCCAGTTGTGGCAGCCCGTGTGCCCACAGGGGCGGGGAGCGACTCTGGCGCTGATAGAAATAGACGCCAGCCACAGCGGGGCCCCAGGCCGGCCTTCGGCAATACCAATTCTGCTCTGGTCCATGTCTGGCCCAGCTGGCTTCACCTGACCCCAAAGGCTGGGATCCAAAGGCTTTGGCCCCAAAGGCTGGGATCCAAAGGCTTTGGCCCCAAAGGCTGGGATCTCGGGCTGATGTTATTTGGTCTCCAGAACTACCCACTGCGTGATCCAGAGGTCTGTGGTAAGCCACCCAATAAAAAGGGGGTGCAGCCCGGGGACCCTCCCCGAAGAGATAAGCTCTCACCAAACGACACTTCCTGTCCTCAAAACAATTCTTAGATTCTTGTATTCTTAGAGCTCCAAGGCCAAGGCAATGCAGGATATTCAGCCTCCCATCTTTCCTCCGAGAAAGCGGGTAAGGAGAGACTGAGTGAGAGGTTTCACTCTACCCAACACTGCCTTTATTTATTTTTATTTTGTTGAGATTTTATTTATTTAAAAAGTTTTTCGTGTTCATTGATTTATTTTTAATGCTTATTTATTTTTGAGAGACAGCGAGACAGAGCACGAGCAGGGGAGGGGCAGACAGAGGGGGAGACACGGAATCCGAAGCAGGCCCCAAGGCTCCGAGCTGTCAGCACAGAGCCCGACGCGGGGCTCGAACTCGCAAACTGCGAGATCGTCACCTGAGCAGAGGTCTGATGCTTAACCGACTGAGCCACGCAGGCGCCCCGTATATCGTATTATTTAAAAAGAATTTTTTTAAACACGTATTTATTTTTTTGAGAGACAGAGACAGAGCATGAGCAGGGGAGGGGCAGAGAGAGAGAGGGAGACACAGAATCCAAAGCAGGCTCCGGGCTCTGAGCTGTCAGCACGGAACCTGACGCGGGGCTCGAACCCATGAACCATGAGATCATGACCTGAGCCGAAATCAAGAGTCAGACGTTTAACCGACTGACCCACCCAGGCACCTCTAACATTTTATTGTTCCGTAACCTCTACACCGAACGTGGGGCTCGAACCTACAACCCTGAGATCAAGAGTCACACGCTCCACCCAAGGCTATCTTTAAAAGTGTGGTAGATTTTATTTTCCAAAGATGCTCACAACAATGTCCACATCCCACATCCTCTTCTAGAGCCCTCTCTGGCATTTAGAGGTGGATTCTGGGGCATGCCTGGGTGGCTCAGTCAGTTGAGCATCCAACTTTGGCTCAGGTCATGATCTCGTGGTTCAGGGGTTCGAGCCCCGCATCGGGCTCTGTGCTGACAGCTCAGAGCCTGGGGCCTGCTCCGGATTCTGTGTCTCCCTCTCTCTCTCTCTCTCTCTCTCTCTCTGCCTCTCCCCTGCTTGTCTCTGTCTCTCTCTCAAAAATAAATGCACGTTTAAAAAATTAAAATATATTTCTCCTTAAGTTTGTTCCGAGGATTTGGTGAGATTATACACCTAAAGTGCCTGGCCAAGAACATGGGCCAGAGTAAGAGCTCATTCACTATTGGTCATGATTTACCGTGACTGGTGGACAGCTGGATGTTGACAGCCTCTTGCTGACAAGCCCAGTTGGTACTGGGTAGTCTCTCTTGAGCGATTAGGAACCTTCTTCTTGTTCTCTCATCGCCCACCAGTGGGCGCTCTGGTGACGTTAAGCTCACAGCCCCTTGTGTGCAGATCCGACTGTTCTGGGGACTGAGGGCTTGCGTGTCTTTATTTGAAGGGCACAGGACTCTCCACGCCTTTGTCAAAAACAAGAAATCGAGCAGAACCACAGGCTTTTATTCCCCTTGTGTTGGTGGGAGAAACGTGCAACGATCTTCTTCCGATTGAGAGAGGGAGGAGGCAAACCCTGCGCGCAGTTACTCCTTTTAATAATAGAAAGATGATGTTATCACCATGGCAACAAATGATCAAAGAAGACGACCAATCGGAATCACAGTCTTCTCCGGGAGGTTATTTTTCTCAAGAGAGAGCGACAATTTCTAGGCGACTCTCACAAGACCGTCTTGTTCACACGATCCTTCCAAGGACAGTCTTAAACGAACAGACCAGGTCGGTTCCAGGAACGCAAGCCTGGGGACGGCACCAGAAGAGATGGGTGTTCCTGGGAATGGTCACAGTCCGTCACCTTAGGGGGCAGGTTTTTTTCGATGGGCTTGATTATGCAAAAGAGTATCTGTGTGCACCTGCAGGGACGAGAGAACCTCCTCACCTCCTTGTTTACATTAAAAAAAAAATGATTTTTTAATTAAAAAGACCTTTTAATCCGGGCCCCTGGGTGGCCCGGTCGGTTAAGCGCCACACGTCAGCTCGGGTCATGATCTCCAGGTTCTGCGGGTTCGAGCCCCGCATGGGACTCTGTGCTGACGGCTCAGAGCCCGGAGCCTGCTTCGGATTCCGTGTCCCCCCTTCTCTCTCTGCCCCTCCCCCACCCACACTCTGTCTCTCTCAAAAATAAAGAAACATGAAAAATGTCTTTCCAATTTTATTAATTTATATTTAAGACAAAGAGAGAGTGCAGGGGAGGGGGAGAGAGAGAGAGAACCCCAAGCAGGAGTTCACACTGAGAGCACAGAGCCCCACACGGGCCCTGAACTCATGAACCTCGAGATCATGACCTGAACCAAAGTCACGAGTTGGTTGCTTAAACGACTGAGCCACCCAGGTGCCCCTGGCTGCTGCCATTTTGAAGCACTTAGTCTTGGGAGGGTTTGTCACACAGCAAGGGATACATGACACACCTTTTGGGATCATGATCGGTGAGATCATATATATTAACCATCTGATACGCTGAAAAATAGGAATTACCTTTATTATCACTTTCTACCTGCTGTGTCCCACCTCCACAGCCAACCCCTCCCAGATTCATATGTTGAAACCCTAACTCCCAACATCATGGTATTTGGAGGTGGGGCCTTTGGGAGGTAATTCGGTTTCAATGAGGTCATGCGGGCAGGGACCCCAGGATGGGATTGGTGTCCTTATAAGAAGAGAAAGAGATCCCAGGGCTTTCTCTGTTCCTCTCTCTCTCTCTCTCTCTCTCTCTGCCATACAAGCACACGATAAGAAGGCAGCCGTCTGCAAGCCAAGAAGCGGGGCTTCACCAGGAATCAAATCTGCTAGCATTTTGATCTTGGACTTCCCAGCCTCCAGAAAATAAATGCCTGTTGTTTAAGCTCCCCCCAGCCTGTGGTATTTTATTAATGAAGCCTGAACAGACTAATACACCGAGTCCCCTTTTCTGCCCAGAGGCTCAGCAGCCCTTGGGGTAACACGCCTCTCTCGTCCACCGCCATCCTTTACATGCCCCGGAACAAGGCCGTGCCCCAGCTCAGCCTGAGTGGGCAGGGTCGAGAAAACGTTCTGTTTTCCTAGAATCCTTCCTTGGTTGTGGCAGGTGTAACAACCGCCCTTCCTCTCGCTCCTTTTCCAGCCGGGCTCGGCCCAGAACAGAGATCCTCACATAGAAGCTGAGGGCGATGTAACAGAAGCCACTCTAGGTATTTCCAACCGAGGGAATTGAATGCCGGGGATTTATGACAACAGCATTGGAGAGGCCAGCAGAGCAAGAGCGAGACAAGGACGGTGGGGAGACCGAAAAGGAGGCGTGAGTTCCAGAGGCCAGGAGCCGCGGAAACAATTTTGCTTTAACGGTGACACCGTGTCCCCTTTATGGATACTCCAGTTCAGTCCTTGCACCTGTGAGGTTGCAGGTCTTCCTATTTTAGGGGCATCTCCCAATTTTGAAATTAAAAAAAAAAATTAGAGGGACGCCTGGGTGGCTCAGTCGGTTAAGTGCCCGATTTTGGCTCAGGTCACGATCTCACGGCTCATGAGTTCGAGCCCTGCGTCGGGCTCTGTGCTGATGGCTCAGAGCCTGGCGCCTGCTTCGGATTCTGGGTCTCCCTCTCTCTCTCTGCCCCTCCCCTGCGCGGACTCTGTCTCTCTCTTTCTCTCTCTCAAAAATAAGTAAACATTAAAAAAAGAAGAACATGCTGATGAAAATGTTCTAAAATTGATTGTGATGGTTGCACAAGTTGGTAAATATACCCCAAACCATTGAGTAAGTAGATGTTCAAAGGGTGGGTTTTATGGTATGTGAGTCATATCTCAATAAAGCTCGACAAAGCTCAACAATGAAACTGCAATTGCTTTAACTTAAGTTTGCGTTTCCTTACATAAACTGACGAGAGGGGACATAGCATGCGGGTGCTTTCTGTAACTCCAGAAGCTTCTCTGTCATTTGTGCTCAAGGCGAATTAATTATTATTTTTTTAAGTTTATTTATTTTGAGAGAGAGAGAGAGAGAGAGTACGCATGAGCAGGGGAGGGGCAGAGAGAGTGGGAGAGAGAGAACCCCAAGCAGGTTCCACTATCATCACAGAGCCTGACTTGGGACTCGATCCCACCAACCATGAGATCATGACTTGAGCCAAAAATCAAGAGTCAGACGCCTAACCTGACTGAACCCCCCAGGCACCCCTGTTATTCCACTGTGTGTGGAGCCCAACGTGGGGCTTGAACTCTCAACGCGGAGATCGGGACCCCAGCCAAGATCAAGAGTTGGACATTTATTTTAAAAAAAAAATTTTTTTTATGTTTATTTATTTTTGAGACAGAGAGAGACAGAGCATGAATGGGGGAGGGTCAGAGAGACGGAGACACAGAATCTGAAACAGGCTCCAGGCTCTGAGCGGTCAGCACAGAGCCCGACGCAGGGCTCGAACTCACGGACCGCGAGATCATGACCCGAGCCGAAGTCGGACGCTCAACCGACAGAGCCACCCAGGCGTCCCTGTTACGGTGTTAAAGATCAGAAGTGCAAGATGGACCTTTCACAAGCTAAGATCAAGACGTCGGCAGGGCTTTAGCGGAGAATCTGTTCTCTCTCTCCTTGTCTTTTCCAGTTTCTAGAAGCCACATGCTTTCCTTGGCCCGTGGGCCCTTCCTGCGATCCTCAAAGCTGCAGGACAGGCCTTTCCCATGCGGCCGCTCGTCAGGTTCTCCCTTCCTGTCCCACCTCCACTGTTAAGGGTCCTTACACTGGCCACACTTGGGTAACCCAGGATAACTTCCGTATTTTTAGGGAACTTGAGTTCACAGCTTGCATTCATAGGTTCCGAGGAATAGGACTCGGACATCTGCGGGGTCTCTTGTTCTGCCCTGCATAGGGCAGGGTTATTCTTTGGCGTGCGTGTGGACCCTAAGCATCATCCCTGGCCTCTACCCCCTAGATGACGGTAACCCTGCCCTTGAACTCAGCTGTGACACCCAGGAAATTCTCATTGCCAAATGTCTCTCAGCGTCAGCGCCCAGTTGAGACTCGCGGTTCCAGGCCCCGGGGACCCAGAGGTGAGCGACACAGGCCAGTTCTTGCTCTCATGGGTTTTATGTTTCCCCAGTCGACCCAGCACATGTATCACACGTCACTGGGAGACGCTGTGTCCCCAGTCGCTCCATGCCAGTCTCCCGTTTATACCTTTGGAACGTGCAACCTATGGGTTGCACGTAATTACAGCCAAGGCCGGATGGAACCTGGGCTCTGGTGACGGGGCTGGGCAGGAGAGCCACACAGGAAGCCATCAGCACAGAGGGGGACATCGGGACCTTCCCTGAGCCATGGAACTCCATGCTGCCTCATGAGTGACAGGTGTCAGCCTCTGACTTTTGTCCTTAGTGCCTCTGCTCTCTCTCTGATGGCTTCCTGTCTGCCTCCCTGGGGTCTCCTCGTCCATGGTCTGCGCCCCTCTCGCGGCTGCCCTGCCGAGGCCAGACCCTGACGCTGCTAATCCCATGCTTTTCTCTCTCCTCCCTCCCCTCCCCACCTGCACCTTTGTCCTTAGCCCGCTGCGTTCATTTCCTGGGGCTGCTGTGACGAATCACCCCCCACCAAGCAGCTTAAAACAACATGTATGAATTCTCTTACCGTTCTGGGGCACAGAAGTCTGACGCGGGTCACAGGGGTTTATTTTAGCTGTTGGCCTGGCCGTGTTCCTTCTGGAGGCCCCGGGGAGAACGCACCTCCCGACCTCTTCCAGCCTCCAGAGGCTCGCCTGCCTTCCTGGGCCGGCGGTCCCTCCACCTGCAGGGAAGCATCTTCCTCTCCTGTCCCACCTCTGCTTCCCTCCTTCCCCCCCACCTTGCACCCCTCTTCCCTTGTATTAGTCTTCTAGGACCGCTGTAACCGAGCGTCCCAAACAGGGTGGCTTGAGACAGCAGAAGGGTATTGTCTCATGGTTCTGGAGGCTAGAGGTTCAAAACTGAGCCCTTCCTTGCCTCTTCCAGCTTCTGGGGGTGGCCTTGGCGGTCCCTGGCTCGTGGCTCCCGTTGTGTTGCAAGTGGAACCACCCACCCAGATAACCCAGAAGATTCTCCCCGTCTCCACAACTTTTACCGATCTTACCTTTTTATTTAAAAATGTTTCATGTTAATTTTTGTGAGAGAGATAGAGAGACAGAGTGCGGGCAGGGGAGGGGCAGAGACAGAGGGAGACACAGAATCTGAAGCAGGCTGTCCAGACTCTCGGCTGTCAGCACAGAGTCTGATGTGGAGCTCGAACTCACAAACAGTGAGAGCATGACCTGAGCCAAAGTCGGATGCTTAACCCACTGAGCCACCCAGGCGCTTCTTATCTTATCTTATCTTATCTTATCTTATCTTATCTTATCTTATCTCATCCTGAGATCAAGACCTGAGCTGAGATCAAGAGTTGGACGCTTAAGCCACTGAGCCACCCAGGCGCCCCCACAACCTTAATTTAAACATAGCCACACATTCCTTTTTGCCATGGAGGGTAACATTCATGGGTCCCAGGGATTAGGATGTAGGTATTTCTCGGGGGTCAGGATTCTGCGTACCACACAGCCGTCTCTCCGAGCTCTAGGCTTGGGTGGCCGAAGGCCTCCTGGATGCCCCCTCCCTGGATGCTCAATGCGTTATTTTTAGTATAAGTATATCCCAAGGGTTGCATGGGATATACTTATACTTTATACCAAAAGAAATTTTTGTTTTTCAAAATTCAAATTTAGCTAGTCATCCTGTGTTTTTTCTGGCAACGCAACTACGAAGTTAAAATTGTTATGGGGCGCCTGGGTGGCTCAGTCAGTCAAGCACCCAGCTCCCGATTTCGGCTCGGGTCACGATCTCACGGCGGTGAGATCGAGCCCCGGTCGGGTTCCGTGCTGAGCGTGGCGCCTGCTTGGGATGCTCTCTCCCTCCCTCCCTGCCACTGCTCCTGTGTGCATGCTATCTCTCTCTCTCTCTCAAAAAAAAATTTGTTAGAAATAAAACTTCCCGTCTTGTCACGTCCCCTGCCGTTCGCCATCCCTTCCCACCAGATGGAGCCCTGGTCACATTGATTATCACCTTAGCCTGTCTCCTTAGGAGAGGCGACCTCTAGCATGGCCTCCTGGTATTCGCACGATCCTGGGGTCTATGCCCCTGTGAGTGTAGGCTGGTCCTGGTGACAGGCTTCTAACAAATAAATGGCGAAAGGGACGCGATGCCCCTTCAGGGATTAGGTTACAAAAAGACTGACTTCTGTCCTGGCCACACTCCCTGTCTTGCGGGGCCTGGCTGTCATATTGGAAGCTGCCGGATGGACAGGCCCTCGGGCGGGGACTCATGTCTGTCCCCAACAGCCTGGGAGCCCCTGAGGCCTGCCCATGGCCAGGTGAGTGAGTTTGGAAGCAGTCTTCCGCCTCGAGATGACAGCAGCCTTTAAAAAAAATTTTTTTTTAATGTTTATTTATTTTTAGAAGGGGGGCGGGTAGGGGCACAGAGAGAGGGAGACACAGAATCGGAAGCAGGCTTCAGCACAGAGCCCGACGCGGGCCTCGAACCCACGGACCGCGAGATCACGACCCAAGCCGAAGTCAGACGCTTCACCAGCCCAGCCACCGGGCACCCCAGCCAAGTCCTCAGCTCCGTCCCTCCTACAGGAACGCCCTTGACATTGGACACATCAGGATGAGTGGGAGAAACACTGTCCCGTAGAAACTTCGCTTCTGACGGAAGGAACGATCAGAGGAAGGGTGGCTATTTTGGGGTCCAGAAACAACAAATCTAGACGAGCCTTGGGCTCTTATTTCAACGTGCTCGTGGAAGGGAAGCGATCCTTTCCTGATGTGACGGAGAAGACCCACGACGATTTATTCTCACCTTCTTGAAGCCGATTCTTCCCCCCCCCCCGCCCCCGAAGCTGATTCTGTAGATGGATTTTATGATGCAAAATAGTATCTCTCCCACTGCCACTGCGGGAGACAAAGAATATCTCCATCTCTCTCTCTCTTTCTCTCTCAATGTTTAAAAATTATTTTTGCAGTGGGCATGAGGTCACGTCAGTCACCGATAGTGTTGATTGGCTGATCTAACAGCCACTAACAACTCCTCTCCCATTTACCACCTCATACTAAAGTGGTGAAAAAAGCCAGCTCTCCTTTTTCCTAGACTCCTTTGTAGGGGCAGGTAGGCAGTGACCCCGTTCTGGCCAATGAGTGCGCTGGCCGCTTTTGGGAAATAGGTTTGTGACTGGATAAAAGAGGAGAAGCAGGATAAGAGAGGGCTGTCACCACCCCACCTATCCATTTTTTTACCTGTTGTGGGAGAAGGTGATGTCCGGAGCTCAGCAGCCATGTTGTGACCGTGAGGCAATAAACTGGAAGGCAAAGAGCAACATTTGGAAGAATAGAACAATTCTGGGTTCTCAATAGCATACTTGACCTGCTAATTAAACCCAGAAGACTTTTTCCTCCAAAGCTGTAATTGAGAAACTAAGAAATATCTTTATATCTTTGTGCCTGCTATCAGTTTGGTTTTCTCTGATTTGTAACCAAAACATCCCTAGCTGACCCGTGCTCACACTCGAGCAGGGCTCCCAAACTCAGATATCCATAGAGAGACCAGGCAGTTGATGTGAGGGAGAGAAGTGGGCCGAACAGGGACTCTAGGCGCCTCTAGATTTTGTTCAAGTAGAAGACAGAACTTTGGGGGTGCCTGGGTGGCTCAGTCGGTTAAGCGTCTGACTTTAGCTCAGGTCACGATCTCCCTGTTTGTGAGTTTGAGCCCTACTTTGGCCTCTGCACTGTCAGCACAGAGCCCACTTTGGATCCTCGGTCTTCCTCTCTCTCTGTTCCTCCCCACTTGTGCGCATTCTCTCTCTCTCTAAAAAATAAACAGTGAAAGAAAGAAGGAAAGAAAGAAAGAAGGGAAGAAGGAAAGAAAGAAGGAAAGGAGAGAAAGAAAGAAAGAAGGAAAGAAGGAGAGGAAGAAAGAAAGAAAGAAAGAAAGAAAGAAAGAAAGAAAGAAAAAGAAAAAAGGAAAGGAAAGGAAAGGAAAGGAAAGGAAAGAAAGAAAGAAAGAAAGCAAGCAAGCAAGCAAGCAAGCAAGCAAGCTTTTTTGACCTTAATCAGCCTCACCCTGGTCAGGGGGTAGTCAAGCGACTCAGTACTGGCCAAAGGTATATAAAAGGAGGTCTGCTGAGGAATTCTGGGAGAAGGTGTTCCCACCCTTAACAAAGAGAAATTTCCTGCTTTCTGCGGTCCCCTGCGTCCTGTCTTTGAACATGGTGTGTGATGTGATGTCTGGAGCTGCGGCAGCTATCTTGTGACTCTCCTCTTGTGAGGAGAGGCCAGGAGAATCACAGACTCTGAAACTGACATTGTTGGGCTGCTAATTCAAACCCCAGCAACTTCCACTGCTTGACTTTCTTGCCTGTGTGTGAGCCACTATATGCTGAAGATTCTGTGGCTTGTCCCAGAAAATCTCCTTAATGGTGCACTGGGCTCCCTTTTTTGCCCTGTAATGATTCTCTGCTGTAATTTCACTGCCTGTCTCACTGTTCCCTAGATCTAGACAGGGCAGAAACTGCAGATTCCTGCACAGGCAGAAGGTGCTTTCCAGAAAAGAAGGAATTTGCCCGTGAGGCCATTACAGACCTTTTACCTCTTACCCCCAAGCCAAATCCTAATGCAGGAGCCCGCGCTGGGATGGAGAATTGGAGAAAATCAGCTAGCCCGTTGCTTTCGCAGGAACTTCTGAGGGAGCCACGTGTCCCCCGCTGCATGTGTGGCTTTCATTTTCATGAGTTAGGCAGAAGATGAACCAGGAATGGTCAGGATCTCCGTGCTGCTTTTATACTCTGCCCGGACACTCTCGGATGCTCTTCACTTCCAGAGGTGGAGCTTACGTCTACTCCCGGTGAGTGAGGTCTGGACACAGAGGCTCACTTTCAACAAACGGAAAATGGCAGGAGTGGCTGCGTGTGGCTTCTGAGGCATTGTATGAGAAGGCATCGAGGCCTCTGTATGCTCTCCCTCTGCCAACGCTCGTTCTGGGGGAAGCCGACTGCCGCGTCAGTCCCACGGGGAGGCCTACGTGAGGAGAGGCACTGGCTGTCCAGCCAACAGCCACGGGAGTGAGCCACCTGGGAAGCACGCCCTCCGGCCCCGTACGAGCCTTCGGATGACAGCGGCCCCAAGCCGACATCCTGATTGCACATTCAGGACAGACCTCGAGCCAGAAGCACCCAGAGGCAGCTCCCAGATTCCTGACCCTCAGAAAATGTGAGATAGGAACCCACATTGTTGTTTTACGGTGCTAGGCTTGGGGACAATTTCCAACCCAGCAATAGGTGACCCGTACAGACTCTTCGTGGTTCCCCGTCCTGGTTCCGGGGAATATGCTGTTAATTTCTTGGGAGCAGTATCACTTAGGGGGATAGAGAATCTGTCATCCTCCTTGTTTTATGATTTTCCCTTCATCCCTAATCATGTCCAAAGATTCCATACCTGTGGTTCATGAATGCTGCAGCCACAGAACTCGGAATCGGAGTCGGTGGTGGCTGAAGAAGCCATAAAGCCCACCGAGGAACCTTGGCATTGATAGGACGGATCCGAGACACGTGACTCCCTGCGTGGCCTTCACCCACAGTGAATACAGTGGGGGCCCAGACCCCAGAAGAGGGGGCCGGGGAGGAGATGAGGAGGTGCCCCGCCCCCACTGCAAGTCCTGGGACCACAGCTGGAGAAAGAGAGAGAAGGAGGATGGAGTTTGAAACAGAATTGGATGGGGGCGCCTGGGAGGCTCAGTCAGTCGAGCGGCCGACTTCGGCTCAGGTCACGATCTCGCGGTTCGGGAGTTCGAGCCCCGCCTGGAGCTCTGTGCCGACGGCTCGGAGCCTGGAGCCTGCTTCGGATTCTGTGTCTCCCTCTCTCTCTGCCCCTCCCCCGCTGGCACACACACACACACACACACACACACACACACACACTCTCTCTCTCTCTCCCTCTCACGAAAATTAAATGAATGTCAAAAAATTTTTTTTTTCATTTTAAAAAATAAACAGGATTGGAGGGACTTTTCTCCCACCAAATGTGATTGGGCTGGGCCCAAGAAGCCATTGAGGGATGGGAAAGGAAGACTGCAGGTGGTCCATACAGGTGCGGACACAAAATGAAAAGGTTTCGTGTCTCCCCACTCTGCACCCACTCGATTTCAGAGCTCTCAGTGACATCAGTGTGTACAGCCTGGAGCTGGGGAAGCCCATTTCCAACCCGCTTCCTCGGCCGGTCCCTGTTGGGGAGGGGACCAGGTCTTTCTGCTCTCTCTCCTTCGTCCAGAGAAGACGACTGCAGGCAGAAATGACACAAAAATACTTAAAACCCATATGGCCAGCACCCAGAGGGTCGCTGGCTAGAATCCCTGCTAGAGCGCAGACCAAGGACCAGGGGGCCAAGTGGGTTATCAGCCTTGAACGTGGGGCCCTCTTATCTCCAAATTACAAACGCGTCCCTGCTCTGGGCCTGAGAAGCCTGGGTGTGGACAAGGCTTGTACTGGGTGAGGCGACCCGGGGCGGGGAGTGGTGGGTGTGTGTGGGGGAAACAGGCTGCAGATCGGTGACGGGGCAGTCCCAGGGTGGTGGCCCAACCTCAGACACTCCCCTCCCCCTTCATCCAGAGCACATTGAGGCCAGACCAGAAGGCTCCATTCACTTTCCTGAGGGGCCCCAGGGGACAGGGGCTCCAGGAGAGGAGCCCAGAGATGCTCCGCCCTCCTGCCCCGCCCCCAGGCGGCTGCAGAGGCCACTCAGACCAGGGCCATCGACCCCTGGGAGGACGACGGGCTTCCTCCCCAGCCCCAGGGCATCCTGACTGCTGCCAAGTGATCTCAGTCACTGTCCCTTGGAGGTCCCTGCAGCCCTGAGGGAGACTCCTTCCTGTGCAACTGAAGCATTCTGGTGTCCCGAGGTGGGGGTAGGACAGTGCAGTCCGGCCGTGGGGACACCCCCAGGCCCCTGTGCCTTCCTGGAGACGTGGAGGGAGGGCCCTCCTGGCACGATGGGCCCGTCACCGCCTGGGGACGGGAACTCTGGCCCAGGCACACACGCAGCCCCAGGACAAGGGGACGAGAAACAGCGGCCAGCCCAGAACCAGGGTCCACTTCCCCACCCAGACACCGCCGGGCACCGAAGCAGCTACGCTGGGACAGCAGGTGCTGACCGGACAGCGCGGAGCCAAGAGCCTGGGGGATCAGGGCTGGGCTGCAGCTCCCTCCTGGGGACATTCCGTCCTCCCAACACAAGACCCTGGGCGGCTCCTGCACTGGCTGGACTGGCCCTGCCCCCTCAGGTGCCCCCTCAGGGTCCTTCCCGTGTTTAATTCACTCAGAGAGAGAAACGGGGACCCTTCATCCTCTTAAGCCGGGGCTGCAAAGCCAGCGCCTAGGGGTCGGTCAGCCCACGGGACCCGAGGAAGGGGACAGCTGTAGGGACAAAGGGGATGGGGGGTGAGGGGACCCCAGGCCTGTTGGAAGTGCGCTGCCCTCACTGCCACGGACACAAGCCAGAAATCTGGATTTTATGTGATCTACCCAGAGGTGCAAATTTTGGCCAATAATTGAGATGTCTGGGAATCCCTGGGCGGCCTGAGTGGCAGATTCAGCCCGGGACGGTGGCAGGTGGCCGGCCTTGGCCTTGAGGAGCTGGGTCCCTTGTCTCAGCTGTGGCTGAGGGGGGCAGGGCTGGTGCTCTTTCCCTTTCTTCCTCCTCCTCCTCCCCTGCCCCCACCCTTCCCACCTCTCCTCTCTTCTCTTCTCCCATGGGACCTCTCCCCTCCCCTAGGGGCTGCCCCCTCTGCCCCTCACATTCCTCTCTCCGGAATCATCTCCTCCCCCAAGCAGGGAGGATCAGCCTTCAGGCCTCGGCTACATGTGGGGAGAGTGGGTGTCAACCCACTGCCCAGCTGGGTGGCGGGGGCTCCATCCCAGGTCCCAGGCCCCGTGAGACTGGCTGGAGTGGGGGGACAGTGGCCCACAGACGCTGGCCAGAAGCAGGTCTCCGGAACCATGAGGGCCTCACGGAGAGCCAGAAGGAACTGTCTGGCATGGCTGGCCTCTCCACTGCCCCATGTCCTCCCACATTCACCTCCCCCCCATGCTAACCGGGTGCCACCTGGGTGGCCCCAGACACCGGCCCATCACCTGGGGCTGCTGCCTTCCGGAGGGGCTGAATCTCTTCCCTTCTTCCCTGGGGATCCGGCCACCTGCAAAGGAGGGACAGAGAGGGACCCGGGAGGCCGGAGGCGGGTGGCTCAGCAGAGCGCGGGTCCCAGGGTGAAGCCGGGAGGCCGCCTCTGTGGCAGGGCGCCGGGGGAGGGCGTTGCAGGGATGGGGGGGGTGAGGCCGCGCGTCTCCGGGTTCCCCTAGCGGCACTGGGGGGCAACCTCTGGCCGCCACGACCCTTCTCACTACCGGCCGACTTGGAGGCGGGGGTGGGGGAGGGTGAGCAGCTGACCCCTGGCCTCGCCGGCCTCCGCAAGGGCCCCGGCGCCCCTTCTTTTCCCGGTTCACCGCCTTCCCCCCGCGAGCGACGCCAGCCCCACCCCACCCCCACCCTGCCGCGGCCTCCGCCTCCGCCTCCCCTGCCCCCACCCCGGCTCCTGCCCGAGCCCGACGGGGCGGCGCCCGCTTGGCCCGCGGCCTCCTGGACGCCCCGGCCTCGGGCCCCGACTCCCCGCTCCCCGCGGCCTCCGGAGCCGCCTCCGAGCCCGCGCCCCGCTCGCCTCCCGCGCGCCCGCACCTCCCGCCTTCCCAGGCGCCTTCCTTGGCGTCGCTCGTCAGCCCCGCCGGGTCCCCGCGCCCGTGGAGGGGGGCTCGGGCTCGGCCAGGCTGGAAATGCGCTCCCGGCGGCTCCCGCGGCCCGCGGCCTTCCGCAGGACCACGGCGTCCACCCGGCGGCCCGCCTCGTCCACCTTCTCGCGGGCTCCGCGAGTGTCCCGGCGCGGGACGGGCAAGACCGCGGGGAGGGCCTCTGTCTGGCCTCGCTTGTCGCTCCAGCCCAGTGACTCCATCACCCAAGCGACTTTCAGCATCTCCCCTCCCCGCCACGGGCCCACGGGGCCCACGGGTCCGCACAGGCCGCGATGGCCACAAACTCGGGACTGTCCACCCTCTCGTCTCCTGGCTCCCCGCGTCGCTGTCCCTGGGCTCCTGCTGCCACGTGTCTCTCACCGCCAGCAGGGCCACTAAAGCCGGGCCGCGCCCCCCTGGGCGCCGGGCTTCTCCCCTGTGGAGGCTGAGGGCCTCGCCCCCCCGGGGCTCTGCCTCCGCCCGCTCCTGCTTGGCTTTGTCCGCCCCGTCACCAGGGCCAAGAACTCGCGGGGACCGCTCCTCCGCCCGCGTCGCTCTGCAGGGTCCACTCCTTCTTCCTGAGCTCCTTGGCGGCCTCCTGGGGCGGGCGTGGAGTCCTGGATCACCAGCCCCAGAGAGTCGTCGGACTCCCGCCTGGCTCTCTCTCCTGGCCCTGCTGGGCCCACCTGTTGCCTCTGGCTGTGTTTCTGCGAGGCCGGCGGCCCTTCCCTGGGGGGGAGCCGGCCTGCCTGGGGGTGGGCCCTGAGCCCTGGGCCTGGGTCTCCGAAGCGAAGCGGGAGAGGGGGGCGTGCCCCCGGGGCCTCCAGCGCCTGCGGCCCGCCTCCGAGGGCCCCTCCTCCAGCAACAGGCCTTTCATCTGCCTCAGGACCCTTGTGTCCTCCGCGCGGTCGTGACACAGAACCCTCCGGACGCCGCCCTTGCCCGGGATCTGTCTGGGCACGGAGGCGTGATTTATGGCCTCGGCAAACTCCACCGGGCGGCCTCAGCCTTCTGGTCCCTCGCGGCCCTAGTGTTGCACAGCCTGCACGTGCTGGGGGGAGGGCAGGAAGGCCGGCTGCAAGACGGCTTCGACGGCCGCCTCCTCCAGGCCCTCCGGGATGCCGGTGACCAGTAGGGCCCCGTGCATGTCCGCGCGCAGCCCCCTGCCCCAGTGGCGCAAAGCCTGGTGGCCATGGTGCCTCCTGCCCACGGGCACAGATTGCATCGGACTCGGGCTGGGGCGCCCTGTGCAAATCCAGCCCTGGAACAGCGCTGCAGGCCTTGGGCTGCAGGTTCCAGCGAATGTGGCAAGGCTGAGAGCTGGGGGTTTTGGGGCTCCCTCTGCCTCTAGCTGGCTGATGCGGCGGTCTTTCTGACGCCCCCTCTCCTGGGCTCTTGGAGGATCCGGGGGTGGGGGGGGGGGGGGAGCTTACGTGTCTTTGCTGGTTTGACCAGGCTCCCTGCAGGCTTGGCTGTGAGACCAGCCTGGGTGAGGTGTCTGGGAGCAGCACCCTCCCCCCACCCCCTCCCCCCAACTGCTGGCCCCTCCTGGCTTGGATCCCTGGTCTCCCGCTCCAGCCAAGTGTGAAACAGGCACCGCCTTCTTCTTCATTCTGGCAGTTTCTCTCTGCCAAGCCTGGTGCTGGCATCCGTCTCTCTCTGAGGTGGCTGTTGCCATCTCCATGGCAACCACTTTTAGGCTGTTGCCAGGGGCTGAGCATTTGTGTTAAAGAGCTCACTGGGCCCTTTCATGATTCAGGACCGTACATCTCACCCAGAGAACTGGGTCTCACTGACCTGGGGCCAATCTCCTGGAACCAGGCTTTTAATTGGGGGGGGGGGGGGTTACTCTGCATCTGGGGTGAGTTTAATGTTCAGGGCCGGAGGGCAGGGTCTGAATTGAAGCTAAACCTGGGTGTGACAGGGCAAGAGAAGCCTTGCTCAGGCAGGGCTGCATGCCCAGAGGTGGCCGGATGAGACCCAGGCTGAGCGGGCGGGGCTTTGGGCTTCCGGGGAGAGCCCCTGGGACACCACTAATAATCATATCATAGGGACCCCTAGGAGCTCACTTTAATAATATCTCAATAACTGTTCCCATGGACACTCAAAGCGCTGCCCCAGTGTGTTTCAGGGCTGCCGCACCCCACGATGCTTCCAGAACGGTCTCCTCAAGCCCCGGGCCTTGCCCCTCCTCTCCCCGGCCCACCCCGCCTCTCTGGGCACACTGTGGTGGTGAGCCAGTCCCAGACCACAGGAGGAACGCCCCTCCTTCTATCTGGGCAAGATATGAGATGTGAAACCAGTGATTTTCTGTTTCTTTTTTAGGTTTATGTATTTTTGAAAGAGACAATGTTTGAGTGGGGGAGGGGCAGAGAGAGAGAGAGGGGACACAGAATCTGAAGCAGGCTCTGTGCTGTGCTGTCATCAGAGACCCGACGTGGGGCTCGAACTCACGAACCATGAGATCATGACCTGAGCTGAAGTTGGACACTTATCTGACTAAGCCACTGGGCGTCCCTCTTTTTTTTGAGGGGGGGGGGAGGGAGCACGTGAGTGAAGGGCAGAGAGAGAGAGAGAGAATCCCATGAGGATCAGAGAGAGAGAAAGAGAGAGAGAGAGAGAGAAGCGGGTCTTGCCCGAAGCAGGGCTCGAACTCCCGAACCGTGAGATCATGACCTGAGCCCAAGTCAGATGCTTACCCGACTGAGCCACCCAGGCGCCCTCAGTGATGTCTTTCTCCTCAGCCTACCTGTGGCCGAGATGCCAGTCTGCCCAAGCATGGGTCTGTCTTGCAAACACCGTGTCTGACAAATTGCTCGCTGATGGTCTGCTCCAGCGGGGGCAGTGAGTGAGACTGCCTTCACTGGTCCCCTGTTGGTATGAGACCTGGGGTCCCTGGAGGGAAGCGAGAAGCCCCAAGAACGTATGGCAAGTGGTGGTGCTGGGTCTGAGAAACCGGGAAGACCCTTTTCTTTATCCCTCCAAGCCCTGTCCCAGCCCTTGGAGCCAGAGGTGTTATCTGCCAGGCACGGAGAGCCCCACTGCGCACCTTCTCTTGGGGCAGGGCTTGCAGAATGTTTTAGGGGGCACATTACACAACACTCGTTGGGTCCCAAGTGCAGAAACCCAAATTATCCTGGATTAAGCAGAAAAGGGAATTCATCGGCTGGTGTTACTATAAATGTTCGGGTTGATTGGCTTCAGGCATGGCTGGTTCCAGGGCCCTTTCATTCATTTTTATTCAGCCAGAGACTGAGGACCGACTCCCATTGGACCAGTTGGGTCACGTGCCTGCAATCACAGGGATTGGGAAGGGGAATGAGTTCTCTGATTGGCCAGGCTTGGGTGTGTGAGGGTTAGTGGTCCCCACAGGAACCACCTGGTCCGTGGTGGGGGAGGGGGTTCCCACAATCACATAGAGACGTGAGCATTAGCAGGGAAAGGCCTGGATTCTCAGGGGGAAATGGGCCGGAAGAGCTGAAGCCGGTTCTGGGTCAGGGAACAGCGGCTCCCTCCCCAGAACGGCTGCGCATCTCCTGGGTGAGGGTCACTGCTCTCCCTCCCGCGGGAGGTGACACTGAGCTGAGCCTGGAGGGAGGAGGTGGCCCTCTGCGGGGTAGCGTAAGGGAAGAAGTGCCTCCCGGGTGGCTGGTTTACAAGGGCCCCAGTGGCCAGATCGAACGGTTGGTGGGGGGGCGGAGTGTGGCTAAGGGGGGGAGTGCCAGGGCCAGGCCCGTGGGGACTGGTGGATGTGACCAAGGAGCACAACTTTGTTGGGTCGCCAAGGTCAGAGCTGGAAGCTTCTTTTCAGTTTAGGTGCTGGGTGACCCTGGGACAGTTAAACAACGCCTCTGAGCCTCGCTTTCCTCCTTCGTAAGTTACTCTGAGCTGCCGCGTGGGGTTAGGCGCCTGGCGGCTGCAGCGCACTCCTAGGACGCAGTAGGGCTTTGGGTAGAAGGGCTCCGCGGCAATCCTCTCCGTTACGATCCATTTTTGTCTGTCGGGGAGCCTGAGGCCCCTGCAGGAGGGATGTGCTGGTTCAGCGCGCCCTCTGGTGGGCGCTTGGGGACACGGCTCAGAAAAGAAAGAAGCCAGAGCGTTACAGATCCTTCCTCCCTCTCTTCTTCCTCCTCTCCCCTCCTTTCTCCTGGCTTTCTTTGCTTATCTTCCTTCCCCACACGCTCTCACAGAGCCTGCTCCCTCCTAGCGGGAGACCCAGCCACGACTGAGACAGCCCAGGCCCTGCCCTCCTGGGGTTCACAGTCCCTTGGGCGGTGGGGTGGGGGGACACAGGGATCCCTCCCGAGGGGAGCTTCACGTGCGACCCCTGTGCTCCAGGCTGGACAGACCCCCGGGGAGGAGGGCAGGACTGCAGTGTGCAGGGGCCTCAAGGGCCGCCGCGAGGAGGGCACTGGAGCCATAGAAAGGGGAGAGGCAGGGTCAAGTTTGTGACGCCTTGTGGAGGACGGGTGCGAGCTCCCTGCCCCCCCCCCCACCCTAGGGCGAGTTCTGGGTGGCTCTGCTGGGATTGAGGGAGAGTCTGGCAGGCCACTTGGGGCGGGCTCTGTCCTTGCAAGGGCAGGAATGACCTCTTGGCTCCCACAGCGGGGCGAGAGTGGGCGAGGGATAGCGGACACTGGGTTTCTGTGTGTGTCTCTAGGTGTGTGTGATGTGTGTTAGAGGTGGGTGTGTGTGAGGGGTGCAGGGGTTTTTGTAAACGTGTTGGTCAGTGGGATCGTGTCATGGGCAGGTGCGAGCCCAATGCCTCAACTTGAACGGAGCAAACCTCTGACACCAGCCCGCTCGGGTCCCCCCCCCCCCCCCGGGGCGAGATAGATCCGATCCTTGAACCTGAGACCGCGGTGTCCTGCCTGGGACCCCCTCCCCCAACTCTGTCCCCCATCTTGGGCAAATGGCAGGTCCTACAACGGCGGGAAGGGAACAAGGAAGGAGCCATCACCTTGCACTCATTAGACAGACAAATCTTCGAAGGCTGGATAACGTCCCGCGTTGGGAGAGGGGGTCGGGGCCCAGGAATCCTCAAGCGCTAACGGTGGGGGCGTGAACGGGGACAGTCCTTGCACTGGGTGGCTTGGGGGACTTGGGAGAGTGAGCAGTCCACAGACCCTACCTCCCGGCAATCTGCATCTGGGACGCGTGCCAGGGACTGTCCCACTCGGCCCAAGAGGATGGGGCGAGGGTGTGGATCGTCACGTCTTTAGCAGCGTGCCATAAAACCACTTTGTGCCATAAAACCACAACTTTTGCTTACGCTCACGGATTCTGCGGTCAACAGCGCTGAAAGGGCGCCGTTCCCTCAGCCCTACGAGGTCTGGGGCCTTGGTCGAGGTGACACCAACGTCAAAGGCCTGGGAGCCCTTGGAAGCTTCGTCTCTCCTGTGTCCAGGGCCTGGTGTGGGGTGGCCTGACCGGAGGACTGGCGTGCCTCCAAGTGGTCTATCCGTGTGAATCAGGCGTCCTCGCAGCCCGGCAGCTGAGTTGCACACAAAAGCCTTCCGTTGCTGGCCTTGGAAGCCCCAGGACATCCTTCCCGCCACACGTTATCACTAGGGGCAGCCGCAAAGCTCGCCCAGGTTCAGGTTCAAGGAAGGGGGATGCGGACCCCCACCTCTGGGGACGACCCGGAACTCGCAGCCGTGTCTTAAAACCGTGATCGGTGTCTCGCCTGGGAGGAGGGGACGATAAAGAGGTAAAATGGGCTGAGTTCTCGTTGTGCAATTCCACCCGGCGGGCAGAATTACAGACGAGACGTATTAACGACGGTCCCTCTGAGACACGTTACCCACAAGGGCTCTAAGCAGAGGACGCTTTGAGTAACCAAAGCGGGGAACAGCTCTCAGACAAGTTATCCAGGGGCGCCCGGCTGGCTCAGCCGGTGAAGCGTCCGACTTCGGCTCAGGTCACGATCTCGCGGTCCGTGGGTTCGAGGCCCGCGTCGGGCTCTGTGCTGATGGCTCAGAGCCCGGAGCCTGCTTCCGATTCTGTGTCTCCCTCTCTCTCTCTGCCCCTCCCCTGCTCGCGCTCTGTCTCTCTCTTTCTCTCAAAAATGCATGAAAACATCAAAAAAACTAAATTAATTAATTAATTAAATAGCTATTATTTTCCCAAATCAACCAATTCAAGAGGAGAATGGCGTTGTGTTACGTTCTTGCAACTCTCCTTCGCGTCTGATTCAACAGAGGTTACTGGATCGTCCTACCCGCTTCTGCGTTCAGCCAGTTGCAACATCGCCACGCCGCGTAGCCTCTGGAGAATCCCATCGAACACTGGTGAGAGACTGAGAGTGAAAAAGGCAAATAACGCGTTAGTCCTCTCGTGACCACAGGTTTGATCCCACGGACCCCCTGAAATGCCTCTGGGAACCCCTAAGGGTTCCTGGAGCACACTATGAGAACCCCTGTCCCTATGGTTGCTTTTACCACTTCACAAGCAGGCTCGGGTTTTTTGTTTTGTCCTGTTTTCCTTCCCCTCAGACACAGGGAGGTGGGAGAAGAATTGTGCCAAGCGTTTGATATGCCCTTCTCTTCCAGCTGTTTCTATGGGAACCGTGGAGGCAACAGCCAGGGCTGGGCAGGACCTTCGGGCTTCCTATCGCCCTGCCTGGCTGGTGCCCGTGTGATCGTTAGCTCACAGGGCTCAGGGTTCAAGGCCTACTCCGATCCTGTGCCCTGGCGCTTCTGCAATGTTTCCGTTTCTTGGGTGCCGCAGTCTTCTTCCGGAAGTTTCTGAGACTCTCTAATTCTCTACTTGGCTTCTGGGACCCTGTCCCCACCCACTCTGCCCCACTTCCCGCGCCCCCCCCCCCGCCTCCCGGGAGAGAAATGAATGGGGCCAGCTTCTGGGGGGACACAGCAGCCAGAAAGTGGGGTGAAGAGGACAGATGATCGCACCTGCCGTTCATGACCAAGTGTGGATGTAGAGGTAAGGGGAGGGGAGGCCAGATGGAATTACTTGGAACTGGGGCACAGACACTAGAATAAAAGTGGGCATGGTCAGTGGCAATGAAAACCGTGTTTGGAAAGACGTGTCGTGGGGGCGCCTGGGTGGTTCAGTCGGTTAAGCGTCCAACTTCAGCTCATGTTGTTGGACAAGTGAATAAAATACGCCAAAGGTGGCCCATGGGGCTAAAACAAACTCTGGTCTCTAGCTTAGAGACCCCTCGTCTGGATTCTTCTTCCTTTGTTTGCTGCGTGCGCAAACCCTCCCCCCCCCCCGAAATATGGAGGCTTACAACTGTAAATTACCCTTCCCGCTTGCATTCGGGGCTCAGATCTTTGGAGAAACGGTCTCCTCTGAGCCCGCCGGTGTTAAATGAATCTCCGATCCACCAAGATCTCTGAGTGCCGCTTGGTTTTTCCGCCAGCGTTCCAGCCTGGTTCCGTAACAAGTTCAGGATCTCACGGTTTGTGGGTTCGAGCCCCGCGTCGGGCTCTGTGCTGACAGCTCGAAGCCTGGAGCCTGCTTCGGATTCTGTGTCTCCCTCTCTCTCTGCCCCTCCCCTGCTTGCGCTCTGTCTCTCTCTCTCTCTGTGTCTCAAAAATGAAAAAAAAACTTTTTAAAAAATTAAAAAAAAAAGATGCATCGTGTTTATGTATAAAGCAGAGTTGGATTCTGGGCTCAGATCCTTGTAAATCGATTCTGCACAGACGTGAATGCCTGGTGGTACATCTGAGGGGCATGGAAGATATGAAACAAGTCAGGGCTGTTCATGGGCGTCCCAGCAAGGAACCTGCTTGGGATTCCTTCTCTCCCCCTCTCTCTCTCCCTCAAGAATAATAAATTAAAAAAAATAATTGTTTCAAATTGTTGATACGTAAATGGTCGTATTGTGTACATTTCAGGATACATGAAATCCATTCTTTTTTAAAAAAAATGATTTTATTTTATTGTTAAGATAGGGCGGGCAGGGGAGGGGCAGAGAGAGAGAGAGAGGAGGACAGAGGATCCAAAGCAGGCTCAGCGCTCACGCGGGTCTCGAACTCAGGAACTGAGCCGTGAGGTCGTGACCTGAGCTGAAGTCGGTTGCTTACCCGACTGAGCCGCCCAGGCACCCCATGAAGTCTGTTCTTAGAACGAAATGAAACCCCCCTGCTTCCTTGTATTTACTGAAGGCGGCCAGAACAAATTCAACATTACACATGTGGCTTGCATTTGGGGCTCCAATTAGATTTCTGTTGGACCACTTTGCTCTGGAGACCAGGGTCCCATCCACTGGGGGATCAGGAAGGTAAGAGAAGGGAAAAGCAGGGAAAATAGGAAGGGCTTCAGGGGGGTTGGTAGGGAAGTGAGTAAGCAGTTTGGTCCCCCCCCCCCGTTGCCATGGTAACATTGCTATAAACTCTCTTCCTACATCAAAGAGAAAGAAAAAAGAACAAAAAAAGCCCAAGGTGTTTGGATGCCTCGTTTTATTTAACAGATGCTTATATAATGCTAAGTTCTCAATAAATGATTTCCACGGCGGTGACCTTCTAGGGAACAGCCACTCGGGGTCAGCATCTGTTCCAAAGGGTTTTCATGGATCGTCCACTTTAACCCCCATCAGAGTCCTAGGAGGTAGGGTTCATGGTTATTGCCGTATAACAGAGGAGTGGAACCCAGGCCTGGGGGCAGTTCAGAAACCTTCCCGGGATTGGGGGAGGCGGGGGGACTGGAGAAGGAGAACCAGGATAGACATGGGACGGCTGGACCACAGAGCCTGATTTACATAGAGTGGGCAGATAAACGACGTGAAAGAAACGTGTTTAGAGTACCTGTGATATTCACACCCGTGAATGGCCCCCGGCCAGGGGCAAATGCTTTCTCTGGGAACCGGAATTCAGGTCTGATCTCACTGAAGATCATACACATACAAAATTATATATATATATATATATACACATACAAAATTATATATATATATATATATATATATATATATATATATATATATACATATATACACACACACACACACACACACACACACACACACGACTGATTGTAGGTGCCATTTCTGACCCAGGAATACGAGCAAGAATGAAGCGTGGTCTCCGGGAATGAGGTCTGTATACCCTCAGTGATATATACACCTCACATGTGAAGCCCGCGGACCCTTACTGATGCCTGGGTGACACCCGTCACGCTGAACAAGGCTCCTTCCCCGAGCATGAGTCCTGGTACCACTGTGTGAGGCCAAGGCCTCCTAGACTTCGGCGTCACATCCTGACTTCCACCTGTACACAGGGGACGGGATTACATCCGGCTGAAACCTGGACTGTCCCGAAGGGGACCATGGAGGTCCGGCCCTGACGTCTCGCTGTCCCCTGGGGATTTGGCCTTTTTGGGCTCATCAGTGCAGGTGGGACCGCCCGTCTCCACGTCCTTTCCTCCTGTCCTTTGGAGCAGCACTTGGGACCCCAGCCACGCTGACTCCCGCTCCAGCCCGCAGCGTTACCACGGAGACCCGGCCCAGCTGGGGGAGGGGCGCGCCCATCCGCGCAGGCGTAGGACCTAGAAGTCAGGTCGCCTCGCCACTGCTCGGATTGGATTGGAGAGCAGGTGAGCGCCCAGACTCGGCCGGGCCCGCTCCCCTCCCCTCGCCGCTAAGGTGGCCACGGCGCCGCCCTCCGGGGCACCTGAGCAGGAGCCGCGTCACTCAGGCCGCTGTCAGGGAAAAAGGGCATCGCAGCGGGCTGGCGGCATCCCTGAACGTGACACGTAGCCACCCCCCCTCTCCCGCTTCGCTTCGGAGACCCAGGCCCAGGGCTCAGGGCCCGCCCCCAGGCAGGCCGGCTCCCCCCCAGGGAAGGGCCGCCGGCCTCGCAGAAACACAGCCAGAGGCAACAGGTGGGCCCAGCAGGGCCAGGAGAGAGAGCCAGGCGGGAGTCCGACGACTCTCTGGGGCTGGTGATCCAGGACTCCACGCCCGCCCCAGGAGGCCGCCAAGGAGCTCAGGAAGAAGGAGTGGACCCTGCAGAGCGACACGGGCGGAGGAGCGGGTCCCCGCGAGTTCTTGGCCCTGGTGACGGGGCGGACAAAGCCAAGCAGGAGCGGGCGGAGGCAGAGCCCCGGGGGGGGGGGGGGCGAGGCCCTCAGCCTCCACAGGGGAGAAGCCCGGGGCCCAGGGGGGCGCGGCCCGGCTTTAGTGGCCCTGCTGGCGGTGAGAGACACGTGGCAGCAGGAGCCCAGGGACAGCGACGCGGGGAGCCAGGAGACGAGAGGGTGGACAGTCCCGAGTTTGTGGCCATCGCGGCCTGTGCGGACCCGTGGGCCCCGTGGGCCCGTGGCGGGGAGGGGAGATGCTGAAAGTCGCTTGGGTGATGGAGTCACTGGGCTGGAGCGACAAGCGAGGCCAGACAGAGGCCCTCCCCGCGGTCTTGCCCGTCCCGCGCCGGGACACTCGCGGAGCCCGCGAGAAGGTGGACGAGGCGGGCCGCCGGGTGGACGCCGTGGTCCTGCGGAAGGCCGCGGGCCGCGGGAGCCGCCGGGAGCGCATTTCCAGCCTGGCCGAGCCCGAGCCCCCCTCCACGGGCGCGGGGACCCGGCGGGGCTGACGAGCGACGCCAAGGAAGGCGCCTGCGAAGGCGGGAGGTGCGGGCGCGCGGGAGGCGAGCGGGGCGCGGGCTCGGAGGCGGCGCCGGAGGCCGCGGGGAGCGGGGAGTCGGGGCCCGAGGCCGGGGCGTCCAGGAGGCCGCGGGCCAAGCGGGCGCCGCCCCGTCGGGCTCGGGCAGGAGCCGGGGTGGGGGCAGGGGAGGCGGAGGCGGAGGCCGCGGCAGGGTGGGGGTGGGGTGGGGCTGGCGTCGCTCGCGGGGGGAAGGCGGTGAACCGGGAAAAGAAGGGGCGCCGGGGCCCTTGCGGAGGCCGGCGAGGCCAGGGGTCAGCTGCTCACCCTCCCCCACCCCCGCCTCCAAGTCGGCCGGTAGTGAGAAGGGTCGTGGCGGCCAGAGGTTGCCCCCCAGTGCCGCTAGGGGAACCCGGAGACGCGCGGCCTCACCCCCCCATCCCGGCAACCCCCTCCCCCGACACCCTGCCACAGAGGCGGCCTCCCGGCTTCACCCTGGGACCCGCGCTCTGCTGAGCCACCCGCCGCCGGCCTCCCGGGTCCCTCTCTGTCCCTCCTTTGCAGGTGGCGGGACGATCCCCAGGGAAGAAGGGAAGAGATTCAGCCCCTCCGGAAGGCAGCAGCCCCAGGTGATGGGCCGGTGTCTGGGGCCACCCAGGTGGCACCCGGTTAGCATGGGGGGGAGGTGAATGTGGGAGGACATGGGGCAGTGGAGAGGCCAGCCATGCCAGACAGTTCCTTCTGGCTCTCCGTGAGGCCCTCATGGTTCCGGAGACCTGCTTCTGGCCAGCGTCTGTGGGCCACTGTCCCCCCACTCCAGCCAGTCTCACGGGGCCTGGGAACTGGGATGGAGCCCCCGCCACCCAGCTGGGCAGGGTTGACACCCACTCTCCCCACATGTAGCCGAGGCCTGAAGGCTGATCCTCCCTGCTTGGGGGAGGAGATGATTCCAGAGAGAGGAATGTGAGGGGCAGAGGGGGCAGTCCCTTGGGGAGAGGAGAGGTCCCATGAGAGAAGAGAAGAGAGGAGACGTGGGAAGGGTGGGGGCAGGGGAGGAGGAGGAGGAAGAAAGGGAAAGAGCGCCAGCCCTGCCCCCCTCAGCCACAGCTGAGACAAGGGACCCAGCTCCTCAAGGCCAAGGCCGGCCACCTGCCACCGTCCCGGGCTGAATCTGCCACTCAGGCCGCCCAGGGATCCCCAGACATCTCAATTATTGGCCAAAATTTGCACCTCTGGGTAGATCACATAAAATCCAGATTTCTGGCTTCTGTCCGTGGCAGTGAGGGCAGCGCACTTCCAACAGGCCTGGGGTCCCCTCACCCCCCATCCCCGTTGTCCCTACAGCTGTCCCCTTCCTCGGGTCCCGTGGGCTGACCGACCCCTAGGCGCTGGCTTTGCAGCCCCGGCTTAAGAGGATGAAGGGTCCCCGTTTCTCTCTCTGAGTGAATTAAACACGGGAAGGACCCTGAGGCGGCGCCTGAGGGGGCAGGGCCAGTCCAGCCAGTGCAGGAGCCGCCCAGGGTCTTGTGTTGAGAGGATGGAATGTCCCCAGGAGGGAGCTGCAGCCCAGCCCTGATCCCCCAGGCTCTTGGCTCCGCGCTGTCCGGTCAGCACCTGCTGTCCCCGCGTAGCTGCTTCGGTGCCCGGCGGTGTCTGGGTGGGGAAGTGGACCCTGGTTCTGGGCTGGCTGCTGTTTCTTGTCCCCTCGTCCTGGGGCTGCGTGTGTGCCTGGGCCAGAGTTCCCGTCCCCAGGCAGTGACGGGCCCATCGTGCCAGGAGGGCCCTCCCTCCATGCCTCCAGGAAGGCACAGGGGCCTGGGGGTGTCCCCACGGCCGGACTGCACTGTCCTACCCCCACCTCGGGACACCAGAATGCTTCAGTTGCGCCAGAAGGAGTCTCCCTTAGGGCTGCAGGGACCTCCAAGGGACAGGACTGAGATCACCTGGCAGCAGTCAGGATGCCCTGGGGCTGGGGAGGAAGCCCGTCCTCCCTGGGGGCGATGGCCCTGGTCTGAGTGGCCTCTGCAGCCGCCTGGGGGCGGGGCAGGAGGGCGGAGCATCTCTGGGCTCCTCTCCTGGAGCCCCTGTCCCCTGGGGCCCCTCAGGAAAGCGAATGGAGCCTTCTGGTCTGGCCTCAATGTGCTCTGGACGATGGGGGAGGGGAGCGTCTGAGGTTGGGCCACCACCCTGGGACTGCCCTGTCACTGCTTTGCCCCCAGTGTCCTTCCGTGGCCGTACCCCCACCCAGGCCCCTGGCCTGACTGCAGCCGTATAAATCCTGCCATGCTTCGACTTTTCTCTGCCCCCACTCCTGGCCTCCTTCTCCACCTCCCACCTCAGGGTGGATGCTTCACCCTGCTCTGTGGCCTGTTGCTGTCTATGCCCAGCACCCAACTCCCACGCTTCAGCTCAAGGCCTGTCCCCTGGCCCTTGTGCCATAGATCTGCCATGGACCCAGACTGAGGGGAACTATCTCCACTCCTCCCTGGGGGTCCTGCCTCCCTTCGGAGTCCTCATCCATACATGGCTACGGGCCACAGAGGGGCCCTTTTAGATCAGTCTGATGTGTGATTCGGTGTCTCCCTTCCCCAAACCCTTTAGAGTTTTCTTTGTCCCCACAGATTAACATTTGGGGTCTATTCCTGCCTCAGGGCCTTTGCACCTGCTGCCCACCCCCACCCCCACCCCTTCCGCGGCCTGGAGTGCTTCTCCCCAGGATGTTTGCACGGCTCTATCCTTCACTTCATTCCAGCCTTTGTCCAACTGTCCCAGTCCCAGGGAGGGCTTCCCCGACCACCCCGCGAAAAATGTAACCCTCCCCTCACATGCCCCCTTTTTCAGAGCTCTGACAGCCACCTGCCACACCCACGCGTTTCCAGATGACCCACTGACTGTATCTGTCGGGGGGGGGGGTCGTGGAGGGAATGGGTGACGCGGCCATCGCGGGCCAAAGTGCAGAAGGACAGGGCAGGTGGCCCAGGGGCCCCCGGGGGAGGTACCGCCGCAGCCCGGAACCCAGGTCGCCGCGCTGAAGGGTTCCACCAAGCAGACTTCCCCGAGGAGGGACCCGGGAGCCCCGGGCCCGCGTTCCTGCCGTCCACGCCGCAGCGCGAGCGGCTCCCGGAGAGCGTCCCCTGCCCCCGCCTTCCCGCTGTTCCCCGCGCCCGAGGGCCCGCGGCCCCGAGGACACCGAGGACACCTCTCGGTGGCGGCCGGGAGGAGGCGGGAGGGACGGGGCGGGCCGCGCGGGACCCGGAGCCAGGCCCGGTGCTCGGCGCTGGCGCGGCGGCAGGACGCACGCCAAGTGCAGACCCTTGCGGAGCGTCGTGGGCCCGGGGACGGACAAAAGACGCTGCCGGAGAAGTGCACGCGGATGCACGACACCGGGAGGCCGCGGGGCGAGCCTGCGCGGCGCAGGGTTTGCGATCGGCGCCTAGTTCGGGGGCCGGGGGGCCAGGCAGCCCTCGCTGACAAGGCGACCTTTGAGCGAAGAGCCGAAGAGGTGAGGGGTGGGGCGGGCGGGCGCCCGAGGGAGGCTCCCTCGGGAGGCGCGAGCCCTGGGGGCGCTCACGTGGGATCACGGACCCCACCGGGGCCGGCCTCCCGCGCTGTTTGTGTCCCCGCGGGGTCAGTTGGTGGGGGACAGATTCGGGCCGTCGTGTGCGTCCTTATTGGATTCTGCGCACAGACTAGGCGCGGGGGAACTGGAGGAAGGCAGGTTTTCACTGCCATTTCCCAGACGAGGCAAGTGAGCTCGAAGCCGGATTCGTCCTCCTCCGGGGCTCCCTCGCGGAACCGCGGAACCGTTCCAGCCCACGTGGCCGCGGTGTCCCTTTACCCCGTCCCCGACCCCACCTCGGCCCGCACGCTCGGGCCGGACCCGTCCGCCCCGTCGGCCAGCTCGGGTCCCGGCACTGCTGGGAACGGGGTGGGCTCCCACATCTTCCGGAGGGGAGGTCGAGGGCTCCAGGGCCGGCCGGCGCCGCCCCCTGCCCACGTCCCACCGCTCGCGAGAGGGGAGAGCGCCCGCACGACCTGCGGCTCCCGCGCCTCCCGCCAGGGGGCGCCCCAGGACCGCTGGTGAAAGGCGCGCGGCGCGGGCTCCCCCGGAGGGCGCCGGAGGCTGCGGCCACTGGCCCAGGACCTTAAAGGGCCAAAGCTCCACGTGGCCTTTGAACGTCAGGCAGCGGCCCGTCAAGGGAGGTCCCGAGATCAGCAGCATCAGCCTCCGCTGGAGCTGGAGATGCATATCCTTGAGCCCACCCCAGACGGAAGGAATGACTTGGGGTTGGGATCCTGCAGTCTGTGTCTTAGAAGGCCTTCCAGATGATTCTGATGCACGCCCAGCTTGAGACGGGTCTGCTGTGGGGTCTGATTATCTCCCGGAGCCCTGGGGGGATCCGTTCGCAGTCCCGGGTGCACAGTGGAATCATCTGGAAGCCTTAGGGCTCTGGATGCCCCAGCCACACCTGCGCCAGTTCGGTGAGCGTCTCTGAGCGTGCGGGCCGGGCGGGGGGTGTTTGAAAGCTCCCGGGTCATTCCACACCAGCCAGGATGGGGAAAGCACCGTCCCCGGGGCCCCAATCAGGGCTGAGATGTCTCGTGAGGAACTGACCGCCTCTGATGTAAAACGGGAATAGGACAGATGATGTCCGTTGGGGGCGGATTTGAATTCCAACACATTATATCTCCTTCAGTCCTTCACCAGCCCTGGGAGGAAAGCTTCGTATCTATAAAGATCCGCCTTTCAGATGAGTAAGTAGGGGCACAAAGAGGTTAAGTAACCAGCCGAGTTTGCACAGCTTGTAAAGGTTGGTGCTAGGGGTGACCCAGGCTCCAAATCCCTCCTTACTCTGTCCCCCCGAATGTCCCCCCATGACAGGTTTCTCCTGTCATATCACACCACCGTGTTGCAGGGTGGAGGTGTTCCATTATTTTTCCCTCTGGGGACGTCTAGGGGTGGCTGGGCACATCCAGACAAAGCCTGGTCTGGAGACGACATTCTAGTTTTCTGGGGCTTCTCTCCAGGAAAATCCTGGTACGTGTGAAACCACAGCCCTGGAGGCATCAGGTGGGTTGCATTTGGGGACTGGGCCCTTCAAGCCGTAAATGAAATCCCCTTGGATTATAAATAGTATTGGGGCACCTGGGTGGCTCCGAGGGTCAAGCGTGGGAATCTTGATTCCGGCTCAGGTCGTGATCTCACGGTTTGTGAGTTTGGGCCTCGTGTTGGGCTTAGCCCTGATGTCGTGGAGCCTGCTTGGGATTCTCTGCCTCCCTCCCTCTGCCCCTCCCCTTTGTGCGTGCTCTCTCTCTCAAAATAAACAAGCTTAAAAAAAATAGTATAAAAACCCTGGTAGAATTTCAGGTAACCCCAGGGACCTCTGCTTTCCGGGCCTTGATGTATGCTCGTGCCTGTAACGCTGGGGTGCGAGCGACAAACCGAGAATCGGCGGGTGTTTGGCTCTGCCCCAGACCCCTGAGCCTCTCCTGGTGTCTCTGGCAATCTCTGCTCCCACCTTCTGTCACCTCCCGGCAACCCGAGCCGGCTAGGCCCCCGTGGTCACATGGCTGCTGTTCTCCCAGACGGGCAGCAGTCACAGACCCCAGGCCACCACCACCTGGATGCCGGAAGGCTGGGCACTCCAGGAATGGCTGGGTCCAGCCTGGTTATTCCCTCGCCCGCAGCCAAGTCCATCCCTCCCGGTGGGGTCCACACCCTGTCTTTCTTCCAAACCCCACAGGTGCAAAGGGCCTCTTAGCAGCGACTACTTCCGGGGAGGGAGCAGGTGACAGCATGTCATTCTTTAGTTCCAAAACAAAACTGAGAAGCTCAGGCCAGGAGTGCAGGCACAGGACAGGGCTGGCCTTCAGGCCTCCCTTCTCCACGACCTCCCTTTCCTCCGGCCTTCAGCTAGGCTGGGGTGTGGCCGTTTGCTGGTTTTCCCTGGTGGAGCTGGGGTTGGGGGACACAGAGAGATGCCCGCCAGTGCCCACGGGGCCTTAGCAACCCAATCTCTCCCTGATTATAAGCGCCAGTCACAGCCCACTACATGCTACGCCGCAATCCTGCTTTTTGGACTGTTTCTATTGCAAAGAGTTTTTTTTTAACGTTTATTCATTTTGAGAGACAGAGCGCGAGCGGGGGAGGGGCGGAGAGCGAGGGAGACACAGAATCCGAAGCAGGCTCCGGGCTCCGAGCTGTCAGCACAGAGCCCGACGTGAGGTTCGAACCCGCGAACCATAGTGATCATGACCGGAGCTGAAGTCAAGGACGCTCGACGGACTGAGCCACGCAGGCGCCCTGCAAAGCGTTTCCGATGTGGCCTGTGGCCAGTCTGCCCGTGGGGATGTTGGTGGGGCTTAATGGAAACAGATTCCTGGGCCGCACAGCCACCTTCAGCGAATCCGCAGCTCTGGTGTGAAGGGCCCCGGAATCTGAATTGTGGACAGGGTCCCCTTCTTCTCTACCTTGTAACCAGGGTCAGGTGAAATGTGTAAATTGCAGGCCCTGGGCCCGAACCCAGGGGGCACAGCCGGGGGCGGGGGGGGGGGGGGGCGGGGAAGGGAGGGAATGGCCCACAAAGCGACATAAACACAGGTCACCATCTTAGAGGGTGGGACTGGAGGGGACACAAGGGAGTGACAAGATCACCCTGGCGCATTCCTCAGTGGCCAGGTCCAAAGCCAGGAAAAGATCGCTTTGTAAACATTTTTATTTGCATGTTGGCTTGCGCCCATTTTTTAAGTTCAAGGAGGCCGTCAATGCTAAGTGCGCAGGCAGAAAGGAGAGGGGGAAGGGGGAGGGGAGGGAATTTCTCCCCAGCCTTTCCCCCCCTCCCTTTTTTTTTTCAAGCCAAGCACCTAAAGCTGCATATGAGCAAGTTCAGATCATAGGTGATGCAACTCTTCCCCATGGGTCTCTTTCTTTACATTCTTTGGGTGTCCAGAAAGAGTCTGTATTTAAAAACGCTCAATGCATGAACGAATTTTAGCAAGAAAGAGGGATGTGGGGTAGAGGGGGGAGGTCCATGGCCTGGCCCTTGCTTCACCTCCATTTTCTTTCTTTCTTTTTTTTTTAATTTTTTTTAACGTTTATTTATTATTGAGAGACAGAGCGCAAGCAGGGGAGGGGCAGAGAGAGAGGGAGACACAGAATCCGAAGCAGGCTCCGAGCTGTCAGCACAGAGCCCGACGCGGGGCTCGAACTCACAAACCGCGAGATCATGACCTGAGCCGAAGTCAGATGCCCCACCGACTGAGCCACCCAGGCGCCCCAACCTCCATTTTCAAGTACGGAGGCAGGAAGAGCGTCTCCATCCAAGTGCGGGAGAGGAGGACCGTGCCTTGCGTGGCCGAGAGCGTGGCCGGTGGCGGTGTGGTCCGGGGCACCCCTGCCCTCACCTCACAGCTGGTCTTCTCGTTCTCCCTGCTCCGCTTCTGCTCTGGCCTCTGCCCTCAACACCCTAAGGCTCCTGGCCTCGCCTGCCCTGGGGACTCTCTCCGGCAGGGTTGGCAACCGAGGAGTGTGCCAGAAGGCTCTCCGCCGCTTGCGAAACCATGAGAAACGTCCAGGAGTCTGGAACCTCACTGTCTTGACCTGTTTCCGGGCCCTAGCTCCCTGGGTTGCCCCTGTGGCCACCCGGGCAGCTGAGGCTTCAGCTTCCTGGACAACTGGGGCCTCTGCCCTCTGATTATCTGCAGCCCCTTCCCTCTGATTATTTGCAACCTCTGCCCTCTGGACAGCTATGGCTTCTGCCCCGGGATTATCCTCAGCCTCTGCCCCCTGGACGGGTATGGCTTCTGCCCTCTGATTAGCTATAGCCTCCACCCTCTGATCGTCTGCAGCCTCTGCCCCCTGATCGTCTGCAGCCTCTGCCCCCTGATCGTCTGCAGCCTCTGCCCCCTGATCGTCTGCAGCCTCTGCCCTCTGATCATCTGCAGCCTCTGCCACCTGAACTGTGGATGCTGCTGCCTCCTCCCTCCTACGACGGCGGAAAGAGGCCCAGTTGATTCTGGGCCTCCATCGTCTTGGGGCAGTCTCGGGCGCCTGGCCGCCTCCTGCGTTGCCCACATTATCCCCCAGGCTGGCCCTGCCTGGCGCCCATGCCCCGTCCCTCTCCACCCTGGGAGAGGCCTGCCGGGCCTCGCCCACCTCGGGGCTGGACCTCGGTGCCCAGCCCTTCACCCTCCGCTTCAGCTTCCCCCAGGACACCTGGCTGACATACTCTCGCCACCTGTCCGCCTTGGACAGCTGCGGCCTGGGGTTGTCCTCAAACATGGGCACCGGCAGGTTCACGCGGCGGCGGGCAGGTGGCGCGCTGGGCTTCTTCTCCCCTCGCTGCAGGAAGGCCTCCACCAGTTCCTCGTCATCCCCGCTTTCCAGGTCGCTCCCCAGAAATTTGCTGCCCAGGTAACTGACAGGCATCTTGCGCACCCTCCTGCCGCGCCCCGGGCCGTTGTGACCCTTGTCGCCCTTGCGTCTGGAGGTCTCGAAGTCACTGAACTCGCTGTCGCTGGCGTTGCTGCTGTCATAGGTGCCCACGACCAGCCGCGGGGGAGGGGTCACCATTTGCGGGACTCTCCTCCTCACTCGGGGCTCTTTGGGCTTTTTGGGGGGCTGGGGCGGGTGTGGGGTGCTCTTCTCGATGATGCGGGCCACGTCCTCCAGCGTGCGGCCTTCTTCCTCCAGAAATTGGGTCAGCCGCTCCCGAAATTCGGCCTCCTTGGTGGCCGGCTTGGAGATGACCCTCCACACGCCCCCGGCCAGCCTGACCTCCCGGGGGATGAGCAAATAGTCCACGTCCTCGCCGATCTGCAGCATCCCCACCGTGGAGTCCTCCTCCCTGCGGAACACCTTGCCAATCTTCTTAAAGGTCCCCACGGGTTTCAAGGCTTCCACGAGGACATCCAGGTCCACGTCTTTGCAGACATCTGGGACGCTCCACAGGATCAGGCAGTCGGGGGATGGGAGGAAGCCCCAGGGGAACCAGCCCCCCACGTGGCTTTTCTCGAGGGTCTTTAAGATCTCCAGGGTGAAAGCTGGGGTGGGGGCAACGACCCCAAACTACAAGTAGGCCTGGGTCTTGGGGGTGGGGGGTCCCGGCCGAACTGCCCGGAGGGTCTCACCTCTCCAGCCAAGGAGGAGCCAGCCCCTCCTAACTTCTCTGCCCAGGACCGAGTCCAGTCTTGGTCAAGGCCGGCTCCCCACCAAGGACTGGCGGGAATCAACCCCGGGGATGCTTACGTGGGCCGGGGGTGAGATGGGTCCTGAGGCTCGAAGCCCACCGGCCAGCTGCGAACGCGGGGTCCGGGCTCCGAGTTGGGGCGCACGGGCTGCCCCGTGGCTTTTCCTGCCTCGGGGACTCGCGTGCAGCTTGGGAGAGGACTTCGCAGACAAAGACGACTCAGCCGTGGCTGTTCAATATGGCCGAGGCGCTCGGAGGCCGCAGCCCAGCCCCCCGGGAGGGTCTCCCGCCCCCAGGCAGGCAGCCACCCCCGTCCAGGCTGACCTTGACGCGCCTACAGCCTCCCAGCCCGTGCGCTCGGCACCGAGGAGCGCGCGCGCGGGCAGGAAGTTCCTCCTCGCTCTCTCCCCGAGGGTGAGGCCCACCTTCCCCCTTCTCATCTTACACTCCCCGACTCGGGAAGACTGACAGGGGGGCTGTCCACTCCCTTCGGGGCGCCCTCGCTCCCCTCCCGCACAGGGGTGTGGCCGCGCTGCGGGCCTCGCTGGGGCCGTCGCTTCCCAGCCGATCGCCCGCCGAGGCCCACGTCAGCACCTTTCCCCAGAAAGGCGGCAGTTCCCCAACCTGCCATTCTAAACGTGCGGGTTCCAGCCAAGCCCTGGAAGGTGGGTGCGCTAACGGGGCAGTCCTTTTGAAGGCCACTGGCGGTGTCCGTTACCCTTTTGCACCATGGGACTTTGGGTACCTGCCATGCGTCTTGGCGCAGAAATTGGTACCAGGGCCTTCTTGTGCCAGCCTCCAGCGTGGGACTCCGCACACAGTAGGGGCTCAGTAAAGATGTTCGGGTGAATGAATGGACCTCAGTGTTCATCAGGAGGGACTGGCCCGGTTGACTGGTTCTCCCAGTGAAATACTATGCAGCCACGTAAAAAGAAGTACCTAGTGGAAAGAAGGGTGGTCAGGTTTCCTATGTCCTAGGTACGGTTGTAGGTGTTTTCTACGAATCAACTCATGACATCCTCGCTGTAACACTATGATGCAGGTAGAGTGGTGATGACTCTGATTTTATAGCTGAGAATGTAAGATCCCTGCCTCAAGGTCCCACTACTGGAAACGATGGGACCTGGCTTTGAATCGGAAACAGTATGATGTGTGTGTGGGGGCGGGGGGGGGGGGGAAGGACCTAGGTGTGTGCATGTACTCCTCACAGGGACAAACACTGACAGGGGCTCCTGGGTGGCCCAGTCGGTTGGGAGTCCAACTTTGGCTCAGGTCATGATCTCACAGTTGGTGAGTTCAAGCCCTGCGTCGGGCTCTGTGCTGGCAGTGTGCAGAGCCGGGAGCCTGCTTCCAGTTCGGTGTCTCCCTCTCTCTCTCTGCCCCTCCCCTGCCCCTGCTCACTCTGTCTCTCTCTCTCTCTCTCTCTCAAAAATAAACATTAAAAAAAAAACAAACACTACCAACAGTGACTGTTTCTGGGAAGGGAGACCGGGGATCCCCAGAGGTGGCAGAGACCTGCATTTTTTACTCTATCTTCTTGCTTGAATTATTGCTTGGATTTTTAGCTGTCAGAAATGTTCAAAAAAAAAAAATGTTCACTAAGTTAAATTAACCCAAAGGTCCTCAGACTCAGACGGACATAGTAGGTCGGGATCCCTGGAATGTGGGGCCCAGGATGTGCCCCACACAGGGGGCCCCACTCAGGGAACTCTGAGGCAGGTAGCCGAGCACGAGTACGCATCACGGTGGCATTGGTAATAGTAACATTTAACTTGCGTGGAGAGTTTCCTTGGAAGCAGGCACCCTGCTGAATGGGCCCAGAATGAATTCTCAGAGCTACAAGGTCACCGGACCCTTGCAAACAGCTCCTTGCTTCCCTCTCACCGCCTGCAATCCTCCCCAACCCGGCAGCTGGAGGGATCTTTTAACAACTTAAGTCAGCGCCGTCTCTATTCTTTCAAAAATCCTCCAGTTTACTCAGTAAAATCGAAGTCCTCACCACCGTCCACAAAGCCCTAGCACACCTCCTCCGCTTTCCTTCTCTCCTCCTCGCCGGCTCCATCACCTCCAGACACACCTGCCTCTTCGCTGTTCATCAGAGACACCAGCCTCAGGGCCTTTGCACTTGCTGCTCCCAATGCCCAGAATGTTATGGGCCCACCTTCTCTTGGCAATTTCCCTCTGCTCAAGGTCATTCTACACTCCCCTACACCTGCCAAATATAGGGTGGCCTCTACCCTCTCCAAGGTCCTTCATCTCAGGAATCCTTAACCCTTTCTTTGAAAAGAAATGTTTTTTAATGTTTATTTCTGAGACACAGCATGAGCGGGAGAGGGGCAGAGAGAGAGGGAGGCACAGAACCCAAAGCAGGCTCCAGGCTCTGAGCTGTCAGCACAGGGCCCGACTCAGGGCTTGAACTCACAGACTGAGAGATCATGACCTGAGCTGGTCAGTAGTAGCTCAACCGACTGAGACACCCAGGCGCCCAACCCTTCCTAAGTGCTACGGGTCGCATTTCAAGATAAAGTTTTTCAGTGCATAGAATTGCGTCCACTGGGACTCCTGGGTGACTCGGTTAAGGTTCCACTTCCGCTCAGGTCATGATCTTGCGGTTGGTGACACTGAGCCCCGCATCCGGCTCCGTCCTGACAGCTCAGAGCCTGGAGCCTGCTTCCGATTCTGTGTCTCCCTCTCTCTCTACCCCTCCCCCGCTCGCATTCTGTCTCTCTCCCCAAAATAAATAAACATTAAAAAAAAAAAAAAGGAATTACATTCACTGGATTACAAAGGAAACCAATTATAATGAAATATACAATCTGTTTAAAATGAAAAATTTCAGCAATAGTTAAAAAAAAAACCTGTGAAATAATGACATAAATACAAAGTGTAAAAATGAACACATGTAATTAAAAAAATTTTTTTTAACATTTTTTTTTTTGAGAGAGAGCGAAGGGGGGCGGAACAAGTGGGGAAGGGGAGAGAGCAGGAGACACAGGATCCGAAGAAGGCTGGGAGCTGTGAGCACAGAACCCAATGTGGGGCTGGAACCCACAAACCGTGAGATCACGATCAGAGCCGAAATCAAGCGTCGGCTGCCTAACCGATCTGAGCCACCCAAGCGCCCCATGAATACGTGTGATTGTATTTAACTCACGACGTGGGATTTTATTTAATTCTTGAAGGAACCAGGCAGATGTGTAGAGAGAGAGGGAAGGGAAGGGAGATGCTCGGCGGGCGGGGGTTGGTGAAGATCTCCGCGAGGCCTGTGCACAAGCATTGGCTCGTTCGGGTTGTTTTCGCCTTTGCAGAGCCAGGCCGTTGGGCTTTGCCGGATTTTCTCGCTCACACCAGCTCCTTCCCGGCGGGCGCGCTCAGGCCCCGCCCAGCCTCCCACCGCCCCGCCCCTCCCTGGTGCGAGGTTTGGAGCCTCGCGAGCGGTCTCCCCGGCAACGAGGAGACGCGCTCCGCAGCGCGAGTGTGCCCACGGGGGGGAGGGGAGGGCTGGGGCGGCGGGGGCGGGGCGGAGCCTTTTCTAGGCTTCATCTCCTTTCTCTAGGCCCGATTCCCCAATCAGCCTCCCTGAAAAGCCACCCGAAACTAAGAATCCCGAGGCCCCCCCGTTTGAGAAATACTGGTTTAAGAATCCAAGTCGGAAAAGTCAAGACTTGCGAGCGGAATGACCTCTCGCAGATGAGACATTTGGTTTCTGTAATTGGTAAAAAGCTTGAGGGCGGGGGTGGGGGGGGAGGGAAGAGGAGGGAGGCGAACGTTATCTTAGAAATGAAAACCGCAAGCGGTCAAGGCTCTTGCAAAAATTGCCAACCCTGGGGCACCTGGGTGGCTCGGTTGAGTGTCTGACTCTTGATTTTGGCTCAGGTCGTGATCTGGGTTCGAGCCCAGTGCAGAGACTGCTTGGGATTCTCTCTCTCTCTCTCTCTCTCTCTCCCTCTCTCTCGTTCCTCCCCCGATTGTTCTCCCTCTCTCTGTCTCTCTAAAACAAACTAAAAAAAAAAAAAAAAAAAGAAGAAGAAGAGAGAAAATGAAGTTAGAGAAAGGTATAAAATGAAAAACAAGTCTCCCTCTGCCAGCCTCCGGCCTCCCCCTGCCCCAAAGTAACCACAGTGAAATACCTCTGTACTTTTCAAAAAAAATATAATTATTATAAATAAATAATAATAAATAAAATATAATAAAATATAATATATAAAATATAAAATATAATAAATAAATAAATAAATAAATAAAGCTTACATGTGTAATTTTAGAATTTCCCCCGGGGGAGAGTGGATTTTCCACATCATTCTGAATTATTTTTGTCATAGTACTTACCACTTCCTAGTATTTTCTTATTTATTTGTTGCCTCACACTATTAGAATACATGCCCCGTGAGGGGTGGGCTATTTTTCTAGTTTGTTCGCTGTTAAATTCTCAGAACCTGGGACAGTACTGACAGGTGCTCAAAATATTTAAAAAAATTTTTTTAAACGTTTATTTATTTTTGAGTCAGAGAGAGACAGAGAGAGAGAGAGACAGAGCACAGCGAGGAGGTGGGCAGGGAATAAGAGAGAGGGAGACACAGAATCCGAAGCAGGCTCCAGGCTCTGAGCCGTCAGCACAGAGCCCAACGGGGGGGGGGGGGGGGGGGCGGGGCTCCAACTCATGGTCCATGAGATCATGACCTGAGCCGAAGTCGGACACTCAACCGACTGAGCCTCCCAGGCACCCCAGGCGCTCAAAATGTTTGTTGAGTGAATGAACGAGAGGATTGCACCAGATCTATTAACTCTAAATTTTGCTTTTTTCACTTCATAGCCTGTCTTGAAGCCTTTCCGTATCTGTGTATGCAGATCAATCTTGATTTTCTTTTTTTGTGACAACTCCCCCCTTCGTCGGTATGCCCGAAAACAGGGAACATGATAATACGGATAATTACTCACTTTGGACACCTACGTTGTCTCTGTCCCTATGCATTTTTTTTCTTTTCCTCCTTAGAACCCCTCTTAAAGTATTTATTCCCATTTTTCTGATGAGAAAAGATGAGGCCAAAGAAAGCCACACAGCTAGTAAGTGACAGAGCCTTGAAACACTCAGGTTCCTTACGTTCCACCCCCTGTACCTTTAACGGCTCCTTTATTTTCTCAGTTGCCTGTGGTAGGTTGGGGATGGGGAACAAGGTTGGTGGGCAATCCGTGAAGACTTCCTCCCCCACCGCCCCGGCCGCCCCAGGTGACATTTGTAACCTTGGCACAGTCACTAGACTTGTCCTGCGTCTCAAATGCCCAGAAATCAGATCCCTGTCTGGGGTGAACAGGATGTTAGTTACCTACAGTTTTTAATCAATGGGTTAATTGACAAGACGTAGTAGGTGCTCAACAAACAAAGCAGGAAGCAGCCTTGTGATCCCCGTTCTGACCACCAGAACCAGCCACATATCGGGCCACCCCTGGCTCTCCCCTCTTCAACCCAGAATCTGGAGCTTGTTTGGCAAGTGTAGAAGCAAAGCCAGCAGTTAGAATAGCTGTACTTTTGAAAAATCATTCATTCATTCATTCATTCATTCATCCATTCACCCAGCACGTTTCTCTAAGGCAGTGATTCGCAAATCTGGTTTGCACATTAGAATCACTGGGGAGAGTTTTAGAAATCACTCAATTTCCCGAGCTCACCCTTTTGGATCAGAATATCTTAGGGTGGGGAGCGGGGTACTGTGTTAAAAAAAATAATCTCCCTGGGGCGCCTGGCTGGCTTAATCGCGTAAGCGTCCAACTTCAGTTCAGGTCATGATCTCAGGGTTCGTGAGTTTGAGCCCCTCATCAGGCTCTCTGCTGTCAGCGTGGAGCCTGCTTCGGATGCTCTCCTTCCCTCTCTGCCCCTCCCCCACTCACAATCTCCCTCTCTCTCTCTCAAAAATAAATGAATAAACATTTAAAAAAATCTCTCCAAGTGACTCTGACAGAGGTGATGGTTGGTGGGGCTGGGCAGAAACAGGAGAGGAACTTGGAAATACCACACAGCACCTGCAAAGAGCCACGTTGGACATTAGGGTTTCTCCCATTTGAGCAACATAGAGGGACCCTTAAAAGAGGGGTGGGAGTTGCAGAGATCTTGTAATAGTTTGAATAGTGGCTACCGACAGATTTCCAGTCCAAATCCCTGGAATTTGAAATTGTTACTTTATTTGGAAAAGGATCTTTGCAGATGTAATGAAGGATTTTGAGATGAGATTACCCTAGATTATCTGGGTGGGGCATCAGGAGTATCCTTTTTCTTTTTTTTTTTAAGTTTATTTATTTTGAGAGAGAGAATGTGAGCAGGGGAGGGACAGAGAGAGAGGGAGAGAGGGAGAGAGAATCCCCAGCAGGCTCCGCGCTCCCTACAGAGCCCAATGCAGGGCTCGAACTCATGAACAGTGAGCTCATGACATGAGCCGAAACCGAGAGTCCGTCGCTTAACCAGCTGAGCCACCCAGGCGCCCCAGAAAACGCCAGGAGCCACCAGAAGCTGGAAGAAGGAAGGAAGGATCCTCTCCTAGAGGCTTCACAGGGAGCTCAGCCTCGCCGACACCTTGGTGTTGCACTTCTGGTCCCCAGGACCACGAGGGAATAAACTGCTGCTCTTCTGAGCTGTCCGGTTTGTGGTAATTTGTTACCACAGGCGCAAGGAACAAATCTAGACCCCGGCGGTGTGGCGGGTAATTCCCCAGCCTCGGATGAGGCAAATTCCAAATGAAAACATCCACGTTTTCTTCTGTGACCTTGTCTTTCAAGAACCATCATCCCCGAAGTGAAGGTGTTACCGTTGTAGTCTCCTGACCCCCAGAATCAGGTACGGGTGTTACCTGCTTCTGCGACTCTCTCAAGAATAAAGAAACATTAAAAAAAAAAAAAAAGAAAAGATATGGAAGACTCAATCACCCCCCAGAAAGTTCCTTAGTGTCTTCCGTGGCATCCCCCTTCTGCCTACTCCCAACCACGGATCTGATTTCCGTCCCTAGAGGGTTCCTTTTTCAGGAGTTTTCTTTTTTCTTTTTCTTTTTTTTTAATTAAAAAACTTTATTCTTTTTTTTTTTTTTTTTTTGAGAGAGAGAGAGAGGGGGTGGGGAGGGGCAGAGAGAGAGGAGAGAGAGAGGGAGACACAGAATCCAAAGCAGGCTCCAGGCTCTGAGCTGTCAGCACAGAGCCCCACACAGGGCTCAAACGGACGAACCATGAGATCGTGACCTGAGCTGAAGTCGGACATTTAACCGACTGAGCCCCCCCCCCCCCCCCCGCCACCCCGCCGCCAGGCACCCCCAGAGCCTGTGTTGTTTTTTTTTTTAATTTTTTTAAACATTTATTTATTTTTGAGACAGAGACAGACAGAGCATGAACGGGGGAGGGGCAGAGAGAGAGAGGGAGACACAGAATCCGAAGCAGGCTCCAGGCTCTGAGCCATCAGCCCAGAGCCTGACACGGGGCTCGAACTCACAGACCGCGAGATCGTGACCTGAGCTGAAGTCGGACGCTTAACCGACTGAGCCACCCAGGCGCCCCCAGAGCCTGTGGGTCTGTATTCTCTCTGCTGCAAAGAAACTGTGGCATGGGTCATATTAGCCCCACTTTACCAATGAGGAGACCGAGGCCCAGAGAGGTGAAGTCACCTCCCTGAAGGCACACAGCTAGTCGGTGGCAGAGTCAGGATTTGAACCCAGGTCTGTCTGCGCAGCTCTGAAGCCTTGGACACTCTCTCTGTCATGTGTCCCGTTGATGCTGGGGGCGCGAGTCAGGTACTGTCTCCCGAGGGGTATCACCTCGGTGTATTCGCTACTCTGTTCGGCTTCCAAAGCAGCCGCTTGTCATTACCCAGAGACCAGATTGTCTTCTGAGGAAGCTGGGGACACATTTAGTTCAGGAGTCTGAGATGTAAAACCAGGCTAATGCGTTCTTTGTCCGTGCGGAACACAACAGTCACCAGACCCAGGATCCCAGTGGCCAACGCTCAACAGCTTTCTCCCTCTTAGCCGCTGTGCTAAGTCGTTTACAGGTCTGCATGGGTACACTCCTCCCCACCCTTGGGGAACTAAGTTACCACTACCCCCATTTTATAAGTAAGCAACCTGAGACACAGGAGGTCAGTGACTTGCCCAGGCCCATGCTCTGGGAAGCGGAGGAATCGGGACTTGAACCCAGGCCATAAGTCCAACTCTGTTCTTCACCGTACATGGGACAGATGCATCTGCTTCCTGAACTGGCAGGTTGCCTAGTGAGCCAATGCGAGGAATTTCAGATTCAGTTCCACTATTGACGTGCATAGATATTTGTCTGTGTTCTATGTGTGTTATCGTAACAACTGTCTTTTATTTTCCGTATTCTTTTTTAATGTTTATTTATTTCAAGAGATGGAGAAGGGGCAGAGAGAGAGAGAGAGAGAGAGAGAGAGAGAACCCCAAGCAGGCTCTTCGCTGTAGGTGCCGAGCCCGACGTGGGGCTCGATCCCACTACCGTGAGACCATGACCTGAGCTGAAATCAAGAGGCAGATGCCTAACCGACTGCGCCACTGAGGTGCCCCTGTTTTCCGTATTCTGCCGCTCTGATGTCTGGGGCCTTGCTGACTCTTGAGGGGCTGCCCCGCCGGGGTTAGGAAATTTCTAGAGAAAGTAAGCAGTGCCGGCCTTGGAGCATGTTCCTTAAATGCAAACCGACCAGACCAGAGCCCACACCCCCACCTATGTCCTTTATCAGGCCCTCACACTCTGGCACCACCCACCTGCTCTGTTCACCCCAGGGCCAGGTCCCGGACAAGAAGGGACAGCCCCCACACCCCAGAATCTGCTGAAATTATTCAACCTAACCAATCATAAAACTGCTTACCCTGCCTCACCCATTCCTTCCCGCAGAAACCACAATAAAAGCTCTTGCCCACGGTTTCCCCTGCTCTTCCCTCTGCCTCCTGACCAATGCTGGTGTTTCATCATATGGCACCCCATGGTGTGACATGTCCCATCCTCTTGATAGAATATGGAATGTAACAAACTATCTTTTCTTTCTTTCTTTCAAAAAAAATTTTTAATGCTTTTCATTTTTGAGAGACAGAGTACAAGCGGGGGTGGGGCAGAGAGAAAGAGAGACAGAGAATCCAAAGCAGGTTCCGGGCTCTGAGCAGTCAGCACAGAGCCCGACGTGGGGCTCGAACTCACAAACCAGGAGATCATCACCCGAGCCGAAGTTGGACGCTCAACCGACTGAGCCACCCAGGTGCCCCTAACTATCTTTTCAATGACAGCCATCTCCTTATCTCATGGCTTTACCGTTTCTGAATGAAAATACAACCTATAGGAAAACAGTCACACCTGTATATGCATTTCTTGAGTACCTACTATGTGCCAGATACAGTGCTGGGCCCAGAGGATATAGTGGGCAACGAGATAGACCCAGCTCTGCCTTCTGGGAGCTCATAGTCTTACAAGGAAGACTGGCATTCAACAGATCTATACAAATAAATTAATCACCATCGGGAGACATACCAAGCCAGAAAAATACAGGGGAGCTATAAGGAGATACACTAAGGGGAACAATCCATCCTGGGGGTGGCCTGGAAGGCTTCCTGGAAAAAGGGACCTAAGGGGTAAGAGTCAGTGGGAGTCATACAAGAGTGTCCCAGGCAGAGGCAATAACACGGGGCAAAAGTTCTGAGGTGGCTAGGAGCGTGTCTGGGGATGGCTAGTGTCGTCAGATGGTGTGCTGAGGTGGGCGGGTTATGAAGATGTCGAGCTTCTTTCTGAAGGGGGATGGAAGTCAAGGAGGAGTGTGGGCAGAGGAGTGACCACACAGACAGATGTATCACCTTAGAAGGATATGACAATTTCCAGAAAACAGAGGGAGCCCAGCAGCGAGAGAGCGGGGAAGAAACACCCCGACCTCTCTCTCTCCTCCCGGCCCCCCTGCCTCCGCTGCTGCCTCCCATTGGCTGATCCCATCCGGAAGTCATGAAAGGAGCCCGGAAGTCCAGGCAAAGGAGCTTGGGTAATGTAGTGCAGGGTGGTCGGTCTCCCAGGGCGCAGAGCAGGGTGCAGGAGCACAGAGAGGCAATCTGGGGAACCCATGGGGAATCACCAGCGCCAGTCCCATGGGAATCGGATACAGCTTGGCCTCTCCAAGGTTCAGAGCCCTCCTTCAGGATCCGTGGTCCTCAGGGAGCACTGTTGGAGGAGCCGCAGAGAGACCCAGCCCTGCGTCAGGAGCACAGACTGTCCACAGAAAGACCCGGGCTTTGGTCCTTCTTGAGCTTTCCTGTGTGGTTCTGGCAGGTCACCTAACCTGAGCTTCGTTTTCCTTATCCGTAGTGTGAGTAGTACAACTCATCATCCCTAACCTTCTGAGGTCCAAAAAATTCCGAGAGCTTTGCATCACCCCTCCCCCCACCCCCCAAGAAGGAGGAAAACATTTAGAGACAAGATCTAGGAGGACAGGGGGCTAGTTATAGTCTTAATTTATTTCTGTTAATGTCAAAATCCTACATTTCCCTGCAGAACACTAATATAATAGGCTTGATTATGGGAGGTGCCCAAACCTGTCCATGGGGTGAATTACACAGCATAAAACGTGGACACTGTCTCACTTTTCTGAAATTCCTGAATTGCAACTCTCTGAATCCTGAAGTACCTCTGGCCCAAGGGTTTTGGATAAGGGATTGTGGATCCATAGTGCCATACCTTGGGGGTTGGGAAGATACAGTGAATTAATGAGTACTGAAAACTGGGCACAGTCCCTGGAACACAGCCTGGATCTTGTTTTTATCCCAGATAAACCATTTCACCTTTTCCCTCAGCCCCTGGGAGCCACTGGGAGAGAAGAGCGTTGCGTGTTTTGTGTTCCGTTGGCCATGAGATAGGATGACGCCCCTTACAAAAAATCATCCAGCCCTGGAAAACTTCAGGCAACTCATGGACGCAGTTTTCAAAATGCTTTTTTTAGGGGCATGTGGCTGGCTCAGTCGGTTAAGCGTCTGACTCTTGATTTTAGCTCAGGTCACGATCTCTCGGTGGTGAGATCGAGCCCTGCATCAGGCTCTGCGCCCACAGCCTGCTTGGGGTTGGTTTTCTCTCTCTCAGCCTCTCTCCACGTGCGCGCTCTCTCTCAAAATAAATAAACTTTAAAAAAAAAAAGCCCCAAATGTTGTTTTGGCAGCTAGATTGTTTTTCCAAATGAGATCTCCCATGGATTCCCCCCACATATCAAAGAGCATACTGTGTGTGCATCCGAATACGTTTATTTTACACGTTCATATTTGTACAATAGGGCCTGAGCCGCAAAGAACGATGAAGCGTTTTAACTGAACCCGCTTTCGAAAATGGGGGTTTACAGAGGCCAGCCGCAGGCTTCTCTCAGCCAGCGTGTCCCATCCCCTGGGGAATTTTCGCTCAGGATTTGCTGTGTGCCAGCCATGCCTCGAGTCACAGATAACTGGCTTCAAACCGTAACAGTTCTGCACAACCGCTTGCTTCGCTCTGTCCGGAAATTCTTCCAGAAAACCTTGAGAAGCGGTAGATTCGGTTTCAGGGGCAACGTTGAACGACCACTCAACGTCGTGGATCACAAATATGAACGGTGGAGAGGAAACACGTGAAACTCACAATCAGCACAAAGAAGAGCCCTGACACTGCGATAAGACGGTAAGAAATGTCACACTGTCCCTTGTTACGATGCAATGATTGTGCCTTGACGGGAGACCAGCATGCAACAAACAAAGGTGCCTGAGGTCTGTGTAGCATTTGTTCCAGTTGGGACTCAGAGGAAAAGGAAATGGTGAACACAGTAGAAGGATACACTGTGAGTGGCTTTGCCCAGGCTGGAAACTTACAAGGGCGGAAAAGATCAATAGAAAACTACAAACTTCTAGACCCTAGATGCACTTGGCAAGAAGATCAAATACACACGTGGGGAGGGCAGGGAAATCTTTACACCAAAAAGGGATGTGGAGGCTGCTGGTGCAGAGTCAGCTTGGGGAGTTTACAGAAATCAGAGTCTTTCGGGTTTTGGGTTGTCACTGCAAGCGAACTCCAGAAACTCCTTCGGTCTTGACACTTGCTGGGAATGCAAGGACCTGAGAGGAATTTCTGACCGCCTGAGGGTGGGTCCTGCACCCTGCACCTTGGCTGCCAAGGTGAAGGGGTGGGTAGAGAGAGAATCTCCACCTCTGGGCTCTGCTAAGGGGGCCACGGGGGCAGCCCCATAGAAATGAGAACAGAGGCTGGATGCTGGAATTCAAGGACATGACTGATGCCCACCATAGTAATACATTGGGGGGCTGGCTCCACTATTACAATTCGGTAGGTAAGAATCTGAGCCTCTGCGTGTGTGTGTGTGTGTGTGTGTGTGTGTGTGTGTGTAGATTGCATTTAAAAAAAAAAAAAAAGAAATTCTGCTCAACCCTTGCAAATCCCTGAACCAATGGAAGTTTACAGACTCAAAGGTCAGACGTCCCCGAATGAGAGCTCTGTCTCCCCATGGACATTTGGATGTCACCTGACTAATTTTGTTGTTGTTCTTCACCGTCACGGGGGGACTCAAGGTTCATGTTGTTAATCGATAACCCTTGAAGGTGACCTCTTTAATTATTTACCTCCTTTTGGACTCTTTCCTGGGAGTCTTGCCTTTTGCTCTGGAGAGCCGAGCCCCCCCTCTGCGCAAGTCAGAGCTTCTGGAGGTGGATCTGGGGAGACCCACGTCCCAAGCCCAGGCGCCAATCAGAGCAGAAGAGTCCCCCGTCTGACCATCCCTGTAAGGGACACCGAGCGAGTACAGAACAGCGACAGCTTTTGAGAGTCAAGCGCCAGAGCACGGAGCTCCTCAGGTGTGGCGAGCAGGCATCTCACTTTGTCAGGCATGGTTTCTGCTTGCCATGTGTAAAACAGGGGTGGTCCACCCTGGACGACTTTCTGCCAGAGGCACATTCAAGGTACATCCTTTTAAAAGACAAAACAACAACAACAACAACAACAACAACAACAACAAAACCAAAAACAACCCCCCCAGCAAACCAACCAAAGACCAAACGAAACTGCTGAAAAACCAAAATGGGTCTAGACTTTGCAATGGTGGGATTTCCAGCAGGGCTGAAAGCCAGAAGGTTCTGGGTGTCTTCCTGGCAACACATGCTTCGCTGTCCCCCAACCTCAGCCCACAGAGAGGGGACGGCGGTGCTGAAGGGGACAGTGGCCTTTCCCCAGAGCAGGGAGCTCCCTGACACGTTCCTCCTTCTTGGCTTTTCCTCAATTCTGGCGCGAGACCTCTTGCACAACCTTGGACTCCCGGGCCCTGTTTCTCCTCTTCCGTTTCCTGTAAACACCTGCTCACGCGAGGTGGGGGAGGGGGAGGACGGCCCTCCGTCTCCAGGGAGAGAGGCGCTTCTGGGCTCGGCCTGCGACCTCGCGGCCGCTCCCTTGGGGTCTCCAGGTTGTCAGACGTTGTTGGAGGGTCTCTGAGACCCTTCTTCACCCAGAAGTTACCCTCGCCCCCTCAAATGATACCCCCGCACATCCCCAGGTGTTCCCCCCACACTTACATGTTGCCCCCCCGCTACGCCCACATCCCGTTCATACTCAGATGCCACCCACCCATCACTCGTATGGTCAAGCGACTCAGGTGTTCCCCGCACCTACTCGGATACTGAATTGGGAGTGTCGCCAGGGCAAGGCGTGGGTCCGTTTGTTCCCGGCTGCATGGCCAGTGCCCGAAGCTGTGCCTCGGACCCCGTGGGTGCCCAGAAAACATTGGTTGAGTGAGTGAGTTTGCGCAAGCAAATATTACCTACATCCGCTCAAACGGCACCCGCACCCCCTCAGATGACACCCACCCCCCGCTCTGCCGCGCCCTCCCCCCTCCCCGGGCCCGCGCCCTCCCCATGTCACCTCACAGCTTGTCAGATGCATGGTGCCTTCGCCGGTTTTTCTTATGCTTCCTCTTGCCTCTCTTGTCATCTCCAGGCTTGCTCGGCTTCTCCGTGGAGTCCAGAGGCGGCGCCGCATCCGCCCCGGCGGTGGCCCCAGCCCCGGGCTGCTTCTCCCCGGCCCCGGGGGGCGCGCGGCACTTTCTGGCAGGTGGCTCTCTGGGGCCCGTCACTGCGGGGCACAATTCCTGCCTCAGGACCCGGGCCACGTCCTCCACCGTCCTGCCCTCGCTCTGCAGGAAGAGGTTCAGCTTGGTCAGGAATTCAATGTCCTGCTTCCGGGGCATGTAGACCACCCTCCACAGGCCGCCCTTGCCCTTGATCTCCCTGGGGATGACGGCATAATTGAGGTCCTCCGCCAGCCTGATGATGGCTGCCTTGGACCTCTCTTCTTCCAGAAAGGCCTTCCCAGCCACTTCGAACTTGCCCAGAGGTCTCAGGGGGGCCCGTATGATGTCTTCGAATTCCTCGTGGTCGCAGTCTTCCGGGATATCCAGGATCATCAGGGACTTGTAACTGTCCACCTCCAGAGCCTTGCACCCGTGCTCCAACAGGGCGATGTCCTTCACCCCGAACAGCATCCTGCCCAGCTCGCGGAGGCAGCAGTATGCCCGCTGGGGCACCCCCGAGCTGCCTCGGGGATCCGGAAGGCGATCCAGGATGCCACGATCCCCTCGCAAAGGCTGAGCCGGAGACAGGCCGCAAGGGGCCCGGTCGGTCCCTCTAGTCGACGAGGCCCCTGGCCCTGCCCACAGGGCCCCGGCGTCCAGGTTTCTTGTAAACCTCCCCCTGAGGGGGCTCTCGGGAGATCCCGGGGACTGAGGCCGAGTGAAACGGAGGTGCCGCCTGCCAGCCGGCTGGGGGCTCCCCCCCCCCCCCGCCTGGGCAAGGCCGCACCGAGGAGGGCCCGGAGATGCGCTGTCCTTTCTTGCGGACGGTCTCCAAAGGTCTCCCCGGCCCTGGCGGTCTCAGCAGATCTGGGAGGCCGGATCTCCCTGGGGTTGCTGCCACCGGGGTGTCGTGGGTGGGGGGCCCAGAAGGTAGGCTGGCTGGCCCAGAGGCCGCCCTCAGTGCCCCGTGGCCCGGAGAAGACAAGGATGTGGCTGTGGCCGCGGCACTTGTTCCCGCAGTGACGTCACCGGCTCGGGCGCCCCAGAAGTCTCCATGGCAACCGCTAGAGCATCGCCTCTGCCATTGGCCGGGGCCAGCCGCATTGAAATCGGAGTCGGAGGGGGTCATTCAGGGGTGAGGGGTCAGCCCCCTGCCTTCAACAGCACCCTCCCTTCTCCTTGGAGAGAATGGCTGATTCCAGGGAGAGGGGACAGAGGAGATACAAGGTTATCCCAGAGCATCTTTTGGGGGGGGGGTGTCGAGAAAGTCAGGAAATGGCCAAAGAATGAGGAGAACAGGTGGAAGGACCGAGAGCCAGCTCGGAGGGCTCCCGCTGGCCCCATCTGGGACAATTTGAGCACCGAGGTGACAAATGAGACCATAACCCCCTGATAAAATCAGAATCCAGGAGTCTGTGTAGACACAAACACGTGAGTAAATGGGAAGTGTGGTGGAGGACCGTGGGCTGTACGTTGGCTCATATAAAACTTAGGGACCAGGGGGGGATTCTGTTTCGGATTCTGTGTCTCCCTCTCTCTCTGCCCCTCCCCCGTTCATGCTCTGTCTCTCTGTCTCAAAAATAAATAAACGTTAATTTTTTTTTTTTTTTTTTTTTAAACTTAGGGACCAAAAAGAACATAAGTCTCTTTACCTCGGAATGTCTTTGAAGGACACACCCACTGCAACATTCAGGGCACCGCACTGGCCATTTTCTCTCAAAATGGTTCAGGAGGGAAACAGAATGCTTTGTGCCCCACTTGCAACTTTCCTGTAAGTCTGTGATTGTTTCAAAATATATACATTCTTTGAAACAGGCTCCAGGCTCCGAGCTGTCAGCGCAGAGCCTGAGGCGGGGCTCGAACCCACCAACCGTGAGATCATGACCTGAGCCAAAGCTGGATGCTTAACAGACCGAGCCACCCAGGAGCCCCTCAACTGTATTTTTAAAAAAGAAAACAAGAGGGGCCCCTGAGTGGCTCAGTCCATTAAGTGTCCGACTTGGGCTCAGGTCAGGATCTCCCTCCCACCCCACCCCGTTCCTGAGTTTGAGCCCCTGCATCAGGCTCTGCGCTGACAGTGAGCCTGCTTGGGATTCCTTCTCTCTCCCTCTCTCTCTCTCTCTCCCCCTCCTCCACTTGCTCTCTCTCTCTCTCTCTCTCAAAATAAATAAATTAATTTAAAAAAAGAAAAAGAAAAAGAAATGGCTTGCACATACGATCACCTTCACAATGTCCATTCGCCCCCCTCCCCAGCCCAGTAATAAAAGCCATAAAGTTTGAGTTGGATTGACTTCCTCCGAACCCCCAGGTCCAGACTGGGCCAATAAGCTTGGACTAATCATCATAATCCCACCCCCCTGCCACAGTGATTGGTTCAGAAACGGTCACCCAGGTAACCCAGGCCTAAGCCAATCAGCGTGTTTCATCCCCCAGCTCACAGAGATTGGTTAGGGGCTGGATGCCTCAACCCGGTCCGATCAGAATGAAGTTTAGGATTAAAACAATTATTTTTATGTTTATTCCGTTTTTTGAGAGGGGCAGAGCGTGAGCAGGGGAGGGGCAGAGAGAGAGGGAGACATGGAATCTGAAGCAGGTTCCAGGCTTCGAGCTGTCAGCCTAGAGCATAGAGCCCAGGAGAGGGGGCTCGAACCCACGAACTATGAGATTATGACCAGATACACTCCGCCAGGGGCCCTCAGGTTCTTTCACGTCCTCGCCAACACTAGCTACTGTCAGAACTTTCCACGTGGGCAACCTGGGTCTGGGGAGTGGAGTCTCGTTGTGTTTTTAACTTGAATATTCCTGATGGCCAGTGACGTTGACGATATTTGAGAGAGAGATAGAGAGCGAGTGGAAGAGGGGCGAGAGAGAGAGAGAGAGAGAGAGAGAGAGAGAGAGAGAGACTCCACACTGTCAGCACAGAGCCCAGTGCAGGGCTCGAACTCATGAACCGTGAGATCATGACCTGAGCCGAAGTCAAGAGTCGGTCGCCCAACGGACTGAACCACCCAGTCGCCCCTTGTTTGTTTGTTTTTTTAAATTAGATTGTCATCTTTTCCTTATCGATTTGTAGTTCTTTATGTAATCTGCATATTGTCTTGATTGTTTGAAGCTGACCGGACCTGGACCTTCTGTAACTCGCATCCAAAATGCAGCTTTATTAACACAGAAAGAGTCACGAGTATTTACTGCATACAACCTTTTGCTTTGTCTTTTTCACACCTTGGAGTTGTCGTGGCCACGGTTATATTGTAATATATGACGTGGGCACAATATTGGGCTGGCGTGTATTGTGCGATTTCTCTCTCTCTCGCTTAAGTTTCAAAGACACTTCTCCAGCTCTCAAAGTATTTCCCCCCCCTTGGTCACCCTGGGAGCAGACTGGACAAGTAGAATGTGTGAACTTGAGGGCAGGACTGGCGGGCACCCCGGGGGTGACCCGGGATGTGAAAAGTCCTTTCACTGGAAATCAACCTGAACTCCAAATGTGGCCCCTCCGTGAGACTTTAGACCCAGCACCTCACAACGGCACCCTCGTCCACCCGTGAGTGTCCACACTGAATGATGGGAGTGTTACGTCAGCGAGAACGCGGGGTGGCACCTGGTGATAGGATGACCTTGGACAACGTCTTGGCAAAGGTCCATTGTTAGTTGGAGGGAATCGTTCAGGTCCGAGGCCACCGACGGCAAGCCTCAGCCTGGGAAATGGGACTTCAGGCCGGTTTTAATTTGGCTCGGTCTACTTCTCAAAAATTTGAATCGATAGCTAACTTTTCAATTCCCAATTCAGACGAAAAGACAGATTTCTGGCTTTCCTTCAAAATAAGAGAATCTGGGGGTTCCTGGGTGGCTCCGTCGGTTAGGCGTCAGGCTCTCGCTTTCGGCTCAGGTCATGATCCCGGGGTCAGGGGAGCCCCAGACGCCGTGCTTGGCCCCATGCTGGCCGTGGAAACTGCTTAAGATTCTCTCTCTCTTGAGGTGCCTGGGTGGCTCCGTCGGTTAAGTGTCTGGCTCTTGATTTCAGCTCAGGTCATGATCTCACAGTTCATGAGATCGAGCCCCGTGTCAGGCTCTGTGCTGACTGCACAAGCCTGCTTGGGATTCTCTCTCCTCCCCTTTCTATGCCCCTCCCCGGCTCACACACACTCTCTCTCTCAAAGTAAATAAATAAAACTTTAAAAAAAAGAGAGAGAGAGAGTCTCTCTCCCTCTGCCCCTCTTCCCTACTCGCATGCACTCTCTCTGTCTCTAAAATAAAAAAACAAATGCCATCACAAATACTATGACTAAATTACTAAAACAGTTTCTAGTACTTTTAACATTCACTGGTTAACTTCTGTATCAGTCAGGATAAATTAGGTTCTGCGGCTAGTAACAGCTAAGCCCCCACATCCCGGTGGTTTGACATAAGAAAGCTTTATGTTTTTCTCACCGGCAAAGTGCAAAGTCGGCTGTGGGTCCAGGTGCCTCTCGGGACAACCTCCTTCGTGCCGTGGTTTAGTGACCCAGGCTGCTTTGATCTCCATGTCACGTGTGTTCCCATGGTCACCACAGCAAGGGAAGAGAGAGCACGGGGGACGCACTCGAAGGAGCATCCGGACGTTTCCACTGGGAGGGGACACAGGTGACTGTTGCTCTCCTTTCATTGGTCAAAGCAAATCACAGGACCACACGGAAACTTCAAGGGCGGGTGGGGGAGGGAAGGTGCCATCACCCATGGACCCGGAAGTGCAGGGCACTTGGAAATAACAGTAACACAGGAATGCGCCCCCATCCCCCAAAACTCTCATAATGTGCCCGGCACCAGGCTAAGCTTGGCACATGTATCTCATTTTGCAACAGCCCGATGACATGGATACTATTAATGTCCCCAATTTTATAGTCAGGAAAACTGGGGACCAGAGAAGTTAATTCAGTTACCTAAGGCCACACAGCTAATGAATGGCAAAGCCAAGGGCTTCCTTCTTCAGCGCCCTGACTCCTGGGCCCAAACATCCGACCTCATACAACATCACGCCGTCCCCTGAGAAAAGGGGGTCTGGGGGTGTCACCTGGCTTCGTTCCTGCTCTTTTCAGGCAGTTGCTGTGTGATGTTGGGCAGGCGGCTTTCCTTCTCTGGACCATGTGATTTTGTTCTCATTTAGCCAAGCTGGGTTTACGCATCTCAGAATTCCTTTCCCCCAAGTGCCTCTGGCTTAGAGTTATCTGCAAGAGAGATTTGCATGGGATTTAGGTGGCAAGATGGGCATTACGGAGGGAAGGTCTGCGCGAGCCCCAGGCCCCGCAGAGGTTCCTGCACGCTGTCACTGACCTGCCGGCTCACCTTGCTGGCCTGGGCCACCCTCAGACCTCAGCTCCACCTACTCCCGCTGGCTTTTCCTTTCCTTTCTGTGAATTTGGCGCCAGCCCCCCCCCCCCGCCCCCCTCCCCCGCAGCTCCGTGGGGGGCAGGGCACCAGCTCTTCCCATAGATCATGCAGAGAATTGAAGCCGGCGGTGGGGCTTTCCGTTCATTCTCATGGGTTCCAGGTTGTCCTTGTGGGCTGCAGTTTCCCAACTCCCGGAGTCCCCTCTTCTCGGCGGGGGATCCGCTCCGTGGGTGCCTGAAACCGTGGATGGGACCGAACCCTCGGATACTATGTGTCTTCCTATCCACACGCGCCTACGGTAAAATTTAACTTGTCAGTTTCGCACGGGACGAGGTCTACAACAAGGACAGTAACATAGGACAATTAGAGCAATCCACTGTAATAAAAGTTATGTGGATGTGGTCTCTCTCTCAAAATGTCTTATTATTATACCGCGCTGGCCCTTTTTCTTCCTTCCGCGGGGGGTTGAAGCGAGAGGAATGGTACGGGCGTGGTGAGGCTTGGGCACCACGAAGGAGGACCGGCTGCTTCCCCATCGCGGTTGATTGTGGGTAACTAAACCCGCAGACGGTGGGCCTGCAATTAAGGGGCGACTGCTGTATCCATCTGACTGACCCACGGACACTTAAAAACCCACTTACGATACCGGGACGCCTGGGTGGCTCAGTTGGTTAAGCCTCTGCCTCTTGGTTTCAGCGCACGTCGTGATCTCACAATCCGTGAGTTCGAGCCCCCCCGGCAGGCTCTGCGCAGGCTCTGGGTGCCGGCGGCTCGGAGCCTGCTTGGGATTCTCTCTCTCTCTTTCCCTCTCTCTCTCTCTCTCTCTCTCTCTCTCTGCCCCTCCCCCACTCGCGCTGTCTCTGTCTCTCAAAATAAAAATATAAATTAAAAAAAAAAGCTTCCACCTCATTAAAAACAACAACCCCCAAGCCCAATACTAGCTAAAGAGGAACAGACCTCGCATATAGATATTTTTTTTAGCATCCCCCCAGCTCCCTATTTAGTAACTTTTTAAAAAAAGTTTCTTTTCTTTATTTTGAGAGAGAGAGAAAGCGCCAGTGAGGGAGGGGCAGAGAGAGTGGGAGTGAGAGAGAATCCCAAGCAGGCTCCGCACTGTCGGGGGAGGGGGGAAGGGAGAGGGGGGAGGGAAAAGGGAAGGGGGAGGGGGGAAGGGGGGGCCTCAAACTCACCAACTTGAGATCATGACCCAAGCCAAAGTGAGAAGCTTAACAGGCTGAACCACCCAGCTCCCCCCTCCCACCCTCATATTTAGTAACTTGTGATGTTCCCACCTCTCCTTTCTGGGTCTGCCCTCCCCCCAGCTTCCTCCACGTGGACGATTGCCCCAGTCCCGCGGGTCCCCAGAACGAGGGCCTCACCCTGGGTCACTCACAGTGCACCTGCCTCGCCTGAGCACTGACTGATCATAAACAACCAGGACTCTTCCTTTGTGAAATGGCACGTTTGGACGAATGCATGCCCTTTCAAGTTTTCCAGGAAAGAAGGAAAATGTGCCCACTCATCTAGGGGTGAAAGGAACCAGCTGTTCCATAGGCCTTTCTTCGGCGTCTCGGATTTTGGCATCGAAAATTCACGTTTGGCTGCATAACACAACGGTTCATTTTAACACAAAGATGAGTTTTCCCTCAAAGTATGAAGTACAATCAGCAACCAAAACTATCTGCCCCCCCCCCCCCCCCCCCGGGGAATGGAAAACGGTGCAGCCGCTATGGAAGGTCCTCAAAAAACAAACCACCGTGGGGAGAAAAAAGGCGGGGCGGGGGGTGGGGGGGGGTGGGGAGCCTGGGTGGCTCCGTTGGTTAACCTGCTGACTCTTGATTTCCGCCCAGGTCATGGTCTCCTGGTTGCAAGATCGAGCCCCGCAAGGGGCTCTGTGCTGGACGTGCAGCTTGTGTAAGATTCTCTCTCTCCCTCTCCCTCTGTCCCTTCTCCAGGAAAGGAAGGAAGGAGGGAGGGAGGGAGGGAGAGAAAGGAAGGAAGGAAGGAAGGAAGGAAGAAAGAAAAGAAAGAAAAGAAAGAAAGAAAAGAAAGAAAGAAAAGAAAGAAAAAAAAAGAAAGAAAGAAAGAAAAGAAAGAAAGAAAAGAGAGAAAAGGAAAGAAAGGAAAACTACCATAGGATCTAACAATTCTACTACTGGGTATTTATCCAAAGAAAATGCAAGCACTCAACTAGAAAAGGTGTCTGTACCCCCAAGTTCATTGTGTATTGTGAAATACACAATAGCCAGGCTGGAAACAACCTAAGTGTCCATCTAGTCATTCATATGTATGTTAATATATATGAATATTCATATGCAAATGAATATTCATATACAAACGAATATTATACATAGGACTATAACTCAGCCATTAAAAAGAAGGAAATCCTGGGGCGCCTGGGTGGCTCAGTCGGTTAAGCGTCCGACTTGGGCTCGGATCATGATCTCGCGGTCTGTGAGTTCGAGCCCCGCGTTGGGCTCTGTGCCGACAGCTCAGAGCCTGGAGCCGGTTTCAGATTCTGTGTCTCCCTCTCTCTCTGCCCCTCCCCTTTTCATGCTCTGTCTCTCTCTGTCTCAAAAATAAATAAATGTTAAAAAAAAAAATTTAAAAAGAAGGAAATCCTGCCATTTGCCACAGCAAGGATAGATCTGGAGGGCATTATGCTGAGTGAAATAGGCAGAGAGAGAGAGAGGGAATACCTTATGATCTCGCTTATATGTGGAATCTTAAAAACACAAAACAAACAAAAAAGAAACACCAAAACTGAGAACAGTCTAGTGGTTTCCACGGATGGGGATTGGCTAAGGTAGTCAAAAGGTACACACCCTTCCTCTTACAACATAAAGGAGTCCTGGGAATGCGAGGTCCAGCATGGTAACTGTCGTTAAGAACACTGGACCGTATATCTGAACGTTGCTAAGAGGAGATCTGAAAAATTCTCATCACAAGAAAAAAAAATTGTCGTTAAGTATGTGTCGTGAGGGATGTCAAGGAAAATCTGCCGTAGATTCGTGAGTCCTTGGGGTGCCATTGCCATCACCACATCCCTGGGCTTAGGCACATTCCAAATTGAGAAGCAGGAGGCAGAATGGTCCATTGATTCGATCCCCCGACATCGACTGAGAAGTTTCCCTGTCCCAGGCTCTGGGCAACGTGCTGGGCATACTTGAGTGAGTGAGACAAGCTCTGCTTTTAGGAGCTTGGTCTGGTGGTTGGGACAGGCTGGGTCAGCCTGTTGACGGTCAGACAGAGGAGCCCTGTAATTATCGTGAAGATGTGTTCTGATCCCCGGTGTGGGGCGTAAAATACAGAATTCGCTAACCGGGGCATGTTTTGCCACAGTTTAAAGTTCCGCGGGGGCTTGGAGCCACGAATCTTGCCTAGGCTCATCCAGGAAAGCTTCCTGGTAGAGGTGGGATCTTGAAGGATGCGTATAACCACAACAGATATATTAGTTTTTATTTTTTATTTTATTTTTATTTTTTTTTAACATTTATTTATTTTTGAGACAGAGAGAGACAGAGCATGAACGGGGGAGGGTCAGAGAGAGAGAGAGGGAGACACAGAATCGGAAACAGGCTCCAGGCTCTGAGCTGTCAGCACAGAGCCCGAAGCGGGGCTCGAACTCATGAACCGCGAGATCGTGACCTGAGCCGAAACGATTCCACTTGGATTAGATACCCAACATAGATGGATCCGGAGTTTGAAGGTGGATCAGCGGCTGCCAGGGACTGAGCAGGGGGAGAAGGGGGACCCTCTGCTTCACAGTGTCGAGATTTCTTTGTGGGGGACGACAGTTCTTGCAACTAGACGGAGGGGACGGTTGCACAAGATTGTGAATGCACTAAAGGCCACTTCACGTGCAACTTCAAAGGGTTCGTTTTCTAGTATGTGACTTTCACCTCGGTTAGAAAAATTTTTTTTACTGACTTCGTTTTTGGCTTACGTGGTGGTGGGTTCATTCACCACGATGGGGAAGCTGTAGGGAGAAACGAGCTGTGGGAGATCAGGAGTCCCATTTTTAGAGGTCTTAAATTTGATATGCCCAGCAGACAGCCAAGCAGAGTTGGGCACGCGAGCCAGGAGTTCAGGGGAGACATAGGGTGGGGTATAAATTTAGAAGCCATGGGGACATGGGAGGAATTTTAAGCCACGGAGCTGGATGAGATCATCTAGACGGAGGGTGTTCAGAGGGGAGAGAAAATGGTCGAGGCCCAACCCCCCAGGCCCCACTAGGGGTCAATGTCAGGCAGAAGAGGAGGAATCATGGAAAGGGATTGTACAAGAGGAGGGGCAGGAGAACCCAAAGAGTGTGAGTTTGAAAAGCAAAGAGAGCATTAGCCCAAGATTGCAGTTAGACCAAATATCCATTCATAGAGGACAGTTTAGCATCCATAGTATGGAACAAATTGCTGTGTTAAGAAAAAAAAAAAAAAAAAAAAAAAAAAAAAAAAAAATATATATATATATATATATATATATATATATATATATATATATCTCAGGAAGGGCGTCTCTCTATGCTGACATGGAAAGATTCCTTTTCTGTGAAATGATATGCTGAAATCCTCAAGAGGTATTGCTTACATAATAAAGCAAGGTGTATGATGCCGTGGTTTTAAATTTTTTATTAAAAATTTTTTAATGTTTATTTATTTTTGACACACACAGAGAGAGAGAGAGCACAAGCCAGGGGAGGGACAGAGAGAGAGAGGGAGACACAGAATCCGAAGCGGGTTCCAGGCCCTGAGCTGTCAGCACAGAGCCTGACATGGGGCTTGAATCCACAATCTGTGAGATCATGACCTGAGCCGAAGTCGGACATTTAACCCGCTGAGCCGCCCAGGTGCCTCTCTCTTCAATTCACCTAAAGATTCAATGCAACTTCCCTGAAGTTCTCCCAATTACAGTTTAGTAATGCCTGTGATGTTTCCTTTGGACATGTTAATGGTCCTTGAGCACGGTAAGAAAATGCATTTAGTACACCACTCAAGTGAAAGATATGAATATTTAATGTGAGAGAGAGAGAGGGGAAGAAATCTGAAGGCTGACAGCTCAGGGCTGCTATGTGGCTCCACAATCGTGAGAGACCCAAGCTCCTTTTAACTTGTGGCTCTGCCATTCTCTGTCAGGTAGCTTCCACCTCATGGCCCAACATGGCTGCTCAAGCTCCAGTCATCACATCTGAATTCCAATCATTCAGAAAGAGGACCAGACAGAGTCCCTTCCTTCTCATTTACAATACTTTCCAGAATAGGAATTTAATAGTTGTTTCCATACAGCAACAGGGACAGAGCTCAGAGACAAAACACCTATGGGAAAGGGTAGGGAACAATGAGATGTACGGCAGGATCAGCATGGCCTATTTCAGAAAGATGTGACACTTTGGCCCTCCCCCCCAGCCTTCGGGTTGAGTGTTTGGAGAGCCAAGCAACCATCTCTGCCCCACCCTGAGCCCAGCAGCATCAGCGATGCTCTGGTTGCCTGGGTGACCATCCGTCTAATCCCATCCGTGGTGGGGACCCAGCCACTACCGTCATTTCCATCGACTGTCGTTATCTGAACACACGGTGTCCCATTTAGAATTCAGCTCTTGGTGTAACAAGGAACAAAACTCTCCTCATGTTGTTTATATGTTGACATTCTTTCAGTTGAAATATAAAAGAATAATTTGTGGTTTAAGAGCCAAATGCTAGGGGCGCCTGGGTGGCTCAGTCGGTTGAGGGTCCGACTTCGGCTCAGGTCGTGATCTCGCGGTTCGTGAGTTCGAGCCCTTCGTCGGGCTCTGGGCTGACAGCTCGGAGCCTGGAACCTGCTTCGGATTCTGTGTCTCCCTCTCGCTCTGCCCCTCCCCCACTCACGCTCTGTCTCTCTCTCTCTCTGTCAAAAATAAGTAAACATTAAAAAAAATTTTTTTAAGAGTAAAACGCTAAAAGGATAGATGATTATTATAAAAGCAGCTGATTTTGTGACAAAGCCAACTTTGAAAGGCTTACACGTATTTAAAAAGAGTAGTAAATGCAAATATTAGAGAATGGGGTCGCACACATTCGAGGACAGACCGCCAACCAAATCTGAAATTAATTTTTAAAGTAACGAAAGAACAAACGATAAAGACTGGATAAAATAACCACTGTATTTAAGGGGCACCTGGGTGGCCGTTAAGTGTCTTACTCCTGATTTGGGCCCAGGTCGTGATCTCAGAGTTCGTGGGTTCGAGCCCCGCGTAGGGCTCTGCGCTGACAGCCTAGAGCCTACTTCAGACTCTGGCTCCCTCTCTCTCTGCCCTTCCCCCACTCACGCTCTTTGTCTCTTTCAAAAAATAAATAAGCGTTAACAAAACTTGTTCAAAAGTTGGAGGAGATGCTCCAAAATCCACGGGAACATCCATGATGAATCGTCTTTGATCTGGATATATGAAGTGTGAACGAGAAATAGAGAATTTTGTTTTTAATTCTGGACCTCCATGCGGAGAATTCAGTTACTCCTAAACCCCTTTCTGTTTTCGCTGGCACTCTTTAGTTTCTGCTTTATGTATGCACCCATCTGTTTGTTCCGTTTAGGATAAACACTCTTGAATCCGCTACTCAACGGGTAAAGCACCGAAAATGCGGTACAATAATTAACTGTGCTGGATTGTGAAAATAATGGCCCCGGAGGAAGCCCGCCTCCTTGGGCCACACCCCTTTGCTGTGTGCCTTTGCCATTGACCGGGCTAGTCCGCTTCCTGCCTCCTGGATCCGGGCGGGTCTTGCGACTGCTTTGACCCCTAGCAGGGGGCAGAGGTGAGGGGGTTGTAAGTTCCAAGGCGAGGTCCTGAGACGCCTTGCTGTTGTCACACAATCATATACACGAAAACATACATGCGCACACACTCACATATATATACAGATGTTTATACACACACACACATAAATGCAAACATTTACACACGTATAGACACAAACAGAGGCACATATAAATACACATACATTCACACAAATGCATGCACCGACGCAGAGACGTGCTAGTATAAACACAAGCATTTTTTCCCTTTGGAAGGGAAAGCGAGGACGTGTTATGAGCCTTGGTTTTGGGGGGCGGCAGAGGAGCGCGATGGTGGAGTGGCCCCTCTTTTCAATTCTGCACAGTTTGGATGTCTAACACTGTGCATATTTTGTTTTCAAATGTCCACGGGGGGCTATTTTGGCAGTGGGGTTGCGGGTCACTTCTTGTTTCCTTCTTTATACGCACACGGATTAAATAAAAACCAAACGGCCACAAGCTAAAAATAAAATGTGCTAGAAGCCAAGACCACGTTACTGGCTTCAGCAACAGTGTTTCTTTTTTTCTTTCTTTCACTTTCTTTCTCTTTCTTTTTCTTTTCTCTTTCTTTCTTTCTCTTTTTCTTTTCTCTTCCTTCCTTTCTTTCTTTCTCTTTCTTTCTTTCTTCCTTTCTTTCTTTTCTTTTTCTTTTTTTTCTTTCTTTCTTTTCTTTCTTTCTTTCTTCTTTCTTTCTCTTTTCTCTTCCTTCCTTTCTTTCTCTTTCTTTCTTCCTTCCTTTCTTTCTTTTCTTTTTCTTTTTTTTTCTTTCTTTCTTTTTTGTTCCTTTTTTCTTTTTCTGCAGGCGTGATCCCTCCTTGCAAATCTGCTGCCCGAATAAGACACAGAGCCCTATCTGAATATCCCGGCCCGAACACGTCCGCACATGTGAGACTGTCCCGGCCGGCAGCTGCCACCCTGCTCACATTCCTCAGGCTCCGAGAAATGACAGGAGCATCTGTCCAGGATTTATTCAGCCATGGTGACATAAGAACTCTATAGCAACAAGTGGCTGTGGAAAGAGCTTGAACACAAGGTTCAAATGGTCCTAAATGGTCCCATCCTGGCAAAGTCAGGGTATCTCCCTCATGACTTTTTCATCTGTGATAACAAATGACAAGAGTGTTGCAATTCTGGTCAGAAATTAAATAAATTAAATAAACAAACAAACAAAACATTCCCCCATTGTCACACTTTGAATCCTTCTGGATCTGTGCAACTGAGATCAGAAGAGGCAGCTGTTTAAAACCAGGGGCACGAGGGGCGCCTGGGTGGCTCAGTCAGTTAAGCGTCCGACTTCGGCTCAGGTCATGATCTCGCGGTCCGTGAGTTCGAGCCCCGCGTCGGGCTCTGTGCTGACAGCTCAGAGCCTGGAGCCTGTTTCAGATTCTGTGTCTCCCTCTCTCTGACCCTCCCGGTTCATGCTCTGTCTCTGTCTCAAAAATAAATAAACGTTAAAAAAAAAATTTTTTTTAAACCAGGGGCACGAGACAGGACATTGTTGAAAAGAAAATGGGACCCGCTCGTTTAACAACCGTTTAAACATTCAAGAAAAAGACAATAAAAAAAATACAATAAATGAACGTTTTGGGGGCGCCTGGCTGGCTGGGTCAGTAAAGCGAGTGACTCCTGATCTCGGGGTTGTGAGTTCGAGCCCCACATTGGGTGCAGAAATTAGTTAAAATAAAGAGATACTTCTTTAGAAAAAAAAAAAAAAAAGGTTTTGAGGAGCGCCTGGGTGGCTCAGTCAGTTAAGTGTCCCACATCGACTCAGGTCACGATCTCGGGGTTCACGAGTTCAAGCCCTGCGTCGGGCTCTGTGCTGACAGCTCAGAGCCTGGAGCCTGCTTCTGATTGTGTGTCCCCCTCTCTCTCTCTCTCAAAAATAAATAAACATTAGAAAAACAAAGTTTTGAAAATAGAGGGGGAAAAACACATCAGCGGGAGTATTTTAAATACAGCATTCACAGCTCGTTAGTTTTTAAAATTTTTTTTTTTCAACGTTTTTTATTTATTTTTGGGACAGAGAGAGACAGAGCATGAACGGGGAGGGGCAGAGAGAGAGGGAGACACACAGAATTGGAAACAGGCTCCAGGCTCCGAGCCATCAGCCCAGAGCCTGACGCGGGGCTCGAACTCACAGACCGCGAGATCGTGACCTGGCTGAAGTCGGACGCTTAACCGACTGCGCCACCCAGGCGCCCCCAGTTTTTAAAACGTTCTTTATGAGGGGCGCCTGGGTGGCTCAGTCAGTTACGCTTCCGGACTCTTGGGTTTGGCTCGGGTCATGATCTCAAGGTTTGTGGGTGCGAGCCCCGCATCTGCCTTTCTGCTGTCAGCGTGGAGCCCGCTTTGGATCCTCTGTCTCCCTCTCTCTGCCTCTCCCCCCACTCGCACTCTCTCTCAAAAATGAAAAAAAAAAAAAAAATTAAATAAATAAATAATAAATAAATAAATAAATAAATAAATCTTCCTTTAGAATTCTTTGGTCATGTACAAGCTTTAGACTATAAATGTATCAAGCTTGCTTCTAATACCTTCGGGGTTTTGTTTTTCTGCCTAGGAAAATATTTCCTCCACTTCTAAGAGCGCCTATTAATTCATATTTATTTTGCTTTACTTTTATTTTATTATTTTATTATTTTATTTTATTTTATTTTATTTTATTTTATTTTATTTCCAGTATAGTTAACACAATTCACTGTTTTGTTTTGCTTTGGTTTTGAGCCTCCTTGAAGTCTCCATGGTTTGCATTTAAGTTTTTGACCCCTTTGGAATTTGTTTCCGTGGAAGGAACACAGGAATCCGGTTTTCATTTCTCTATTCCCCAAAGGTTTGGCCCCTGGGTTCTGATCTCGCCTGCTGACTTGCAATACTGCCTTCATCCACCCCGAAAATCTCGTATGTGGGGGCACCAAACTGTTAGGAATCCCATACATTTATAATGCATCTTACTGTCCGATGGGGCTTACTCTGCACCCCAGCCAACCCCCCTCCCCTCGCCATTACACTTCTTTCCAAAAATTCTCCGTTACTCTCATATGGCAACAAGTTTTCATCTCGCACTCCTACGTTGGCTTCCAGGAGCTGGAAGAGGTAGTGGAGACCTTTTGGGTTTTGGTTATGTTCTCAAGACCACTGACAGCCGTTCGCATTGCTTAGCCTGAATGTCAAAGTCAGGGGGAGGCTCCTAGCCCGGGCCCCCCCCCCCCCCCCCCCCCCCCCCCCCCCCCCCCCCCCCCCGCCCCCGTGGCACATGAGCTCTCACTCAGTTCTTATACATCCATTTGCTTTTATGGACTAATCACGCTCACGGCAGCTGTCCCCGCGGTTTACTTGTCATTGAATTAAGCGTGACAAGGCATGTGTTTTGCAGAAATAGCTGCCGGAGTTTTTCAGGCACGGCATGGCCGGACCCCAAACCTAATCTAAAACCCGGTGTCCACAGGGATACACTTTCCAAGACAAAGACGCTTTATAAGGAGTGCAAATATTTGTTCAGAAACGGCAGCAGACACGTCTAAGAACTGTAGAAAAAAACTGGTTAACTTAGCAATATCCGTGAATGTGGCTTGGGGGTAATTTAACTTTTTTTTTTAAAGTGTTTTTATTTTTATTTTATCTTTTATTTTATTTTTACTTGTTATTTTATTAAAAAAAATTTTAATGTTTTATTTATTTTTGAGAGAGAGAGAGAGAGAGAGCATGAGCAGAGGAAGGGCAGAGAGAGAGAATCCGAAGCAAGCTCCAGGCTCTGAGCTGTCAGCACAGAGCCCGACGTGCGGCCCAAATTCATGAGCTATGAGATCATGACCTGAGTCGAAGTCAGACGCTTAACCGACTGAGCCACCCAGGCGCCCCTATTTTATTTTTTTAATGTTTATTTTTGACAGAGAGAAAGAGAGACACAGGTGGGTGGGGGAGGGCCAGAGAGAGAGGGAGACACAGAATCTGAAACAGGCTCCAGGCTCTGAGCTGTCAGCACTGAGCCTAACATGGGGCTCGAACTCACGCGCTGTGAGACCATGACCTGAGCCGAAGTCAGATGCTTAACCAACTGAGCCACCCGGCGCCCCTCTCTGTTACTTTTAATTAGTTAATTCATTCATTGTTTAATTAGTTATTGTGTATGTGTGTGTGTGATTGTAATATTCAAAGAGTATTTAAAAGCATAATGTGAAAAGTAAGACTCTCCATATCGCTATTCCTCCCATGGTCCCTCTCCCCAAAATGTAACAGTGACCGTTTCTTATTACTGCTTATTTACTTATCACTTCCGGAGAATAAATTACCCACAGATCAGCATTCACATACAAATCTTTCACCTTTAAACAAACGCAGTCTTAATATGCATTCTTGTGAATTTCTCCTTAAACGATGGCCTGGAAAGCTTTTCCCCTCAGCACATGGTAATTCATCCCAAGAATGCCCAATGATTGATTTCATCAGCCCTGAAATCACAGGCATCTAGACTACCTCCAGCGTGGACAAATCCACCTTCCCACCAAGAGTGGGTGAGACTGCCCATTTCTCCACAGCTTCACCAGCAGTGGGTTTTTACCCAACTTTTAAATTTCTGATTGGTGAACAACTGTGTAATTCATTGCTTTAAAAAACACTTTTTTTAAGATTTTACTTTTAAGTAGTCTCTAAACCCAACATGGAGCTCGAACTTACAACCCTGAGATCAAGAGTTCCATGCTCTACTGACTGGGCCGGCCAGGCACCCCCATATAATTCATCGCTTTTGATTTTAATTCTTAAATAAGAATGGTGTTGAACGTTGTGTTTTCACACACTTATTAGCCATCTTGATTTCTTTCCTCTAAACTCTCTGTTCATGTCCTTTGCATATTTTTCTGCCAGGCTGTCTAATTATTTCGTGATTAGCTTTTGGTAAACAAATTAGCCTGTGTCTGTTACATGTGCTGTGAACATTTTTCCCAGTTTGTGGTTTATCTCTTTTCTTTTCCCCTACTGTCTTTCCAGCGACCAAAAGCACAGACTCTACACTTCTAAATGAATTACACTACGTAAAATAAGTTTGCACGTTTATGTGTTCTGTACGTATTTTTGGATTATAGGGTAGCTCCTCCCCAGTACATTCTTTCCCAGAAATTTCCGTATCTTCTCATATGAGAACAATCTTTCAACAGCTCGTGTTGTCAACCCAGGGATTAAACAGAGCCAGCAGCTTGAAAGTGGAAATCCCAGGAAACGTGGTATCATAACGGAAGCACTAAGCCTCCGACGACTCCTTATCTTCCTCGAAATTGCAAAAGTCGCAGGAGAAATGCCCGTCTCACACGAAGCACTAAGATAATCCCTAAGACCATGCTGCTTGGCAGAGACGTGCCCCACATTCTCTTGCTAGTACGTGGCCACTGGGCCTGGACACGAGCCAGGACCGGATCTGTGAGAGCTGCACCTGGCATTTCATTGAGCGGGACACATGCGCTGGGTAGAGCCAGGACTCCCGGGGGGCAACATTACAGGCCCCGACATGGCCTGTGGTGAGCTTTAGCACAGATCAGCACGGCTCTCTGGTCTTCCCTAGCACCCCTTCCATCACAAAAACTGCAAATCGATAAGCAGTGGTAGATAGAATTACTGTGTAATCTATGGGGGAACGAGTTAATCCGACCACACTAGCTCATGTCGTTTGGAGTAAATAATGTATTCGTTTGGGTGCTTTTTACATGTCTGTGACGTGGTATTTTTTTCATATGGGGAAATATATATATATATATATATATATATATATATATATATATATATATAAAGGAAATATAAGACATATGTGACTCATAATCCCATCAACCGATGGAGCACCATCAAATTGATATTTTGTAAAAGCAACACAGGTTTACCAGTGTTCTTTGGAAGTATTAGTTGTAATTGTCAGAAATCAATAAAAACTCCAGAAATTTGGCCTCAACTTAAGCAAACGAATATGCTCTATGAGACTTCTCCCTGATACTTTTGCAGCAGGGAATACGTACAGTGTAAAACCTTTTGCCCATCAGGTGGCAAAATGCTACCCTGTTTTGATTGTGTTGATCGCAACATGAGTGCGGTGAGGCAATTTCTCAGTCATTAGTGGATTGCCTGTTCAGACGCTTTGCCCGTTTTTCTATTAGGTTGTCTGTCTTTTGCTTATTAATTTGAATTAGTTGTCAATAAAGTTTAAAAAGTAGATCTTTGCTGTGATATATAGTGGAAATATTTTCCATGTGAGCCACTTGTCTTTTTGTTTATAGTAACGTTTGCCGTGAGGTGGGTTAAAAATTTTTATGTTGACAATTGATTTTCTTCCTTTCATGGCCCTGAGGTTTTATATCCTGCTCAGAAACGGCTTTCTCACACCAGAATGATGGATGAACTCACCTATATTTTCTTCTACCACTTTTGTAATGTCATTTTAAGTATTTTATTCTTCCATGTGTCAGTTTCTTTTTCTTTTAAGTTTCTTTCTTTATTTTGAGAGAGACGGAGATGGCGTGAGTCGGGGAGGGGCACAGAGAGAGGGAGAGAGAGATTCCCAAGAAGGCTCCACACTGCCAGCACAGAACCCGATGCGGGGCTCTAACCCATGAAGCCGTGAGATCATGACCTAAGAGTCAGACACTTAACCGACTGAGCCACCCAGGTATCCCTCAAATTTATTTTTTTTTTTAGGGAAACTAGCCCCTTTCCCCGCTGCTGGCACAACACCACTCTTTATCTCTCTTTTCCCTCTGATCTGCAAAACCACCCAATGAAATGCCCCAAATCTATGTGTTTCTTCCTGGATTTGCTCTCCTGTGCTACTGGTTCATCTGTGACTCTGGATTCATAACACATGTGTATAATATCTTTTAATAACCCACAAGCCCATCCTCTTGCCTTGTCTGTTCTAGAATTTTCTTGACTACCCCAGCTGTAAAAATGTTAAGCCATTTGTCCTGCAATCACAGGACATACAGGAAATGCCCAAGTTAAACCCGATCCAGAGGCTTGGAGGAATAATGGTAGTTTTGTTTTGTTCTGTTTTCAGTGTTGAATCTTTAACCCGGACAACTGCTTCCATTCCTTCCCACAAAGCGGTATCGGGAGAACACCTCAACTGACAACTGGCACAGAGTCAGCTGTAATGGCAGACCGTGCCAGTAAAACTGGTTCCAGGTTCGCTCATAATCCCTGCAGTGAAACTGAAGCAGTTGGTAGATGGGCCGGAGAAGTTTCTGCCACGTGGCTGAGCTCCCTTGCTTCTATAATTGCATTGTAGAGGGCATGCTTGGGCTGGGATTTTAAAATCAAGGCAGCCCAATGAGAACCAACATGGCGTTTCTTCAAAATATGACAAGTCGAACGACCATATGATCCAGCAGATACATCTGGGCACGTACCCCAAAGAACGGAAAGCAGGGACTCAAAGACATATTTGTACGCCCACGTTCTTGGGAGCTCTGTTTGCAACAGCCCAAAGGTGGAAGCCACCCAAATGCCCATCAGTGGATGAAGGGATGAATGAAAAATGCACTGCATACTCGCAATGCATCTTATTCAACCGTGAGAAAGAAGGGAATTCTGACACGGGCTACAACAGAGATGAACCTTGAGGATGTTATCCTAAGAAGCAAGCCAGTCACAAAGAGACCAATACTGTGTGATGCCACTTACAGGAAGTACCCAGGCTTGTCAGAGTGGAGAGACTGAAAGGAGAATGGCGCTGGGACACGCGATTCTTGATCTGGGGGTCACGAGTTCGAGCCCCACGGTGGGCAGAGAACTCAAGAAAGAAAGAAAGAAAGAAAGAAAGAAAGAAAGAAAGAAAGAAAGAAAGAAAGAAAAAGGAAGGAAGGAAGGAAGGAAGGAAGGAAGGAAGGAAGGGAGGAAGGAAGGAAGGAAGGAAGGAAGGGAAAGAAAGAAAGAAAGAAAGAAAGAAAGAAAGAAAGAAAAGAGGAAGGAAGGAAGGAAGGAAGGAAGACAAAGAAAGAAAGAAAGAAAGAAAGAAAGAAAGAAAGAAGAAAAGAAAAGAAAAAAAAGAGAAAGAAAAGAGAGTAGAATGGTGGCTGCTGGGGCTGGAGGTGGGACAACAAGGGGTCACTGTTATTGTTTGTGAAGTTTTCATTTTACAAGGTGAAGAGAGTTCAGTGGATGGTGGTGATGACAGGTGCACAGAAATGTGAACGTACTCGCCAGCACTGAATTGCACCCTTAAAAAACGGTGAAGGTGGGGGGCGCCTGGGTGGCTCAGTCGGTTAAGCGTCCGACTTCGGTGCAGGTCATGATCGCGAAGTTCGTGGGTTCGAGTCCTGCATCGGGCTCTGTGCTGACAGCTCGGAGCCTGGAGCCTGCTTCCGATTCTGTGATTCTCTCTCTTCCCCTCTCCCGCTCATGCTCTCTCCCTCTCCCTCTCTCTCTCCCTCTCTCTCAAAAATAAACATTAAAAAAATAAAAAATAAAGATGAAAATGGTGAAGATGGTAAATTTTATGTCAAAACTCACCACTGAGTTCGCTTAAGATTATGCATTTCACTGTATATGCAGCATTTTACCTAAAAATGAAAAAAAAAAAAAAAGGATAAATGGATCATGGGTAAGTTGACATCTTTATTCTTGACCTGTAAGTACATAACTGGCAGCTCTTTCTAGAGCCTCCGTGGTTCCCCAGCAGGGCCACCAGCACTCTTGCAGTCACATCCCCGCTGGGTTTCCAGCTCTCCCCTCACCCCCACCACCCCCCAACCCCATAGCCCCATTCCCCACTAGCAGCCAAAGGCAGCCTGTGAACACCTAAGTCTGATCCTGACCCTCTGCTCAGAACCTCCATGGCTCCGGACTCACGCAGACTGAGGCCAAAATCTAACTCTTTCTGAAGCCCACAACCCCTGAGAGATCAGCCTCCTAACGGCCCTGACCTCACCTCCTCCTGTCCTCCTCACCACCCCCTCTGGCCACACCTACCTCCTCCTTGTTTTTTCTCAAACACACCAGGCATTCTCCTGCCCCCCTTCATGCGGACTCTCCCTCTGTCTGGGATGCTGTTGCACCAGCCAGCCGTCTCTCTGGCTCCCTCACCTCCTTCGGGTATTGCCTCCCCAGAGACGCCCTCCCTGACCGCTGCGTTGAAACGGCAACACTCTGTCTCACATACACACTCATTCACCTGGACCCCCCTCCCGCTTTGTTTCAGTGTCATACCCACCACCCCTTACCTGTCAGCGTCTCTGGATGCGCGGTCTACCTCCCACCAGAACGCCAGCCCGGGAGGGTGGGCGTCTTTGTCTTGTTCCTGGCTGTCACACAGTCGACGCCCACCACATCTGGGCTGACAGCACGGATGAGGGAAGACACTGCCTGCAGGGCCTCGGCCTGTGTATGCAGAGGCTCTTGGGGATCACTCCGGTCCCCCACAGTGGCTCCCAGGCACGACCCTGAACAGGATGCTGCCCCCACGTGTGAGATGGGCTGAGGGGCTTCCTTGCAGGTGGCGGACTTCCCCTGCATCTCACGGCGGGGGGGGGGGGGGGCATCCCTGGCTGTCCCCTCAACTTCCGGCCGTGTCAGCCTTTCAGCCTCTGCTGCAGGGCTGGGTGAACTAGAGGGAGTAACTGACTGCATCTCGGGAGGTAAAGCTGTTGGCCAGATATGGCTTTTGCACCGAGGGAGGACGGTGCACCCAGTCAATACCAGTCAATACCAGATCAATTGCACCCAGTCAATACCAGATCAATTACCGGGTCTCCATGTGCCTCCTCCCTGGCGCCTCATCCCCCTCCCCTCTCCCCAAAGGCCGGCTTCCCCTTCGGTCTCCTGTGCATCTTCCCTCCCTGACCCTTCCCTTCACCTTTCAGAAACCCCCAACCTTGCCCCTGAAGGATCCTTCCCTTTCCTCAAGCGCAAACTTCTCCGTCCAGAGCTCTCCACCAGCCGCTCCGCTGGGTGTGCATGAGAATTCTCAGAAGTTGCTGAGGATACAGGTTCCCAGCACAAATGCCACCTCCAAGCGACCCCGGATCAGCAGGTGGGGCCCAGGAATGGTACTTTTCACAGAGACCCCAGGTGACTGATACAGCCACCAGCCTGGTTCAGGAAGCCCTGGCAGGGGAGGGCGTTGGGCAGGAGAAAACTGAATTTTTAAGCTGAAAACCTGCCTCTGTCTGAAGGGAGGGGAGGGAAGGGTTTTCATCTTCCGGCCGCTTTTCAAAACACACTAACATGTTCACACAAATTCGTGTCACCAGTTACCTGTTTTCGGAACTTCTAGAAACCCCCAAGATCTGCGGGACATCCTTTCGCGTCGGTGGAAGGGTATAGCGCAGAAAGGACACCTCGGTGGCATCTTCTGTCATGGAAAACTGACAACCCTCGCAGGACTGACGACAGCTCGTGCCAGGCTGGGCCGCTGTGTGTAGTTCACTGGTGATGGGGGTGGGGGGGAACCCTGTTCTCAAATAAGCCAGGACATAGCCTACAAGAGAGCCAACAGCTACTTAATTTGCTAAACTTTATTTTGTACCATACATGTTTACATTTAGCCATCACGGTGTCGATCTGTTAACACAATGAAGCCCTTAATGGACCTGCCCTTGAAACTGGGTCCTGGAGAGTCACAGGCTTTCCCACCTTGACAGCAAGTGCACTCCTGTGCTCGGTTTTGCACAAACCCAAGGAAAGCCTCGAGGCACATGGCGGAAGGGTCGCAAATAGAAGCCGGGTTCTTTTTTTTTTTTTTTTTCTTCCCCCTGCACCTTCAGTTAGACTCCTCCAGGATTTTGAAATGAACTGTTACGAAGAAATTTATTTTCAAAGCGGAATTACTAACAACGTCTAACGAGTGCTCACATTCTCCATCACAAAAACAGAAGGGAGGCCCCTGAACACAGAAAGGGCTAAAACCGCGTGACAATATTAGGCGAATACACGGACGAGCTATCACACAACTAAAATAACAGGAGTGTGTGAATTACAAAGGGAAACTTCTTCCGGAGGGTTACTCGTCACAGGGCATGCACGTGACTGAATCTCTCCCACCTCCGACCTTTCTCGTCCGCCACGTTTACAAGTTCAATTATACGCAAACAGACGGGAGAAACAACTCATGGGAGATCTGTACAAAGTCAAGTTCACTTATGAACACAAGGTAATATTCTGATAGTCTCCTATGTGACTGGTTTGGCTCACGACTGTTTAAGTTTCACTTTTTTTTTTTAGTATATGTGCTGCCGAAGCAAGAACCTTTTTTTTTCTTTCTTTTCCAACACATGGGGGAGCTGGATGGCTTAGTTGGTTGGGCATCTGACGACTTGATTTCAGCTCAGGTCATGATCTCACGGTTGTGAGATAGGGCTCTGTGCCGGGCGTGGAGCCTGCTTAAGAATCTCTCTGCCTCTGTCCCTCCCCCTCCCCCGCATGGGTACACACTCTCAAAAAAAAAATAAATTAAATAAATAAATTAAATACATGAAAAAAAAAAAGGTTTGGATTACATCTTCGAGCATGCTTTGGGACTCCCAGGACACTATTTGAAAACCAATGGTGTCAGGTACCCCACCCCCTCCCCCTACACACACACACACACACACACACACACACACACACACACGGGAGACAAGGAATGTTGGTCTATTCGGATGACAGAAATTAACAGCCAAATTTTTAAGAATTTTTTCCCTCTCTGATTACAACGTGAGAAGGGTCTTTAGCCCCAAAGACACAGAGTTTGGTGGCGCTGGATGGAATTAGGGGCTGGGAAGCCAGAAGCGCCCGAGTCCTTCCCTACCGATCACCCCCTCTCCCCATGGGCGTCCTGAGACGGCCAGACGCTAAACGGGAATCCAAATACCACTTTTATTAACAGAATCTAAAGCTTAAGTACGTCAAGGCCTAAGTCCCCTAAAACTAACTCTTGGGACCTTCTCACCCTCTGGCCAGTTAACTGAAGGATGGAAGCTGAAAACCAGCAGGAGCAAGGCAGGCAGGTCCGCTTGGACGATCTCAGCTTAACTTACCCATGATGGAAACACAGAGAAGGTGGGAGAATATGCCAGACCCTGCCTGCAGAGGTTGGCTGGCCATCCAGAACGCAGGGAATGAGGAAGAAAGGCAGAACACGGATGGACGTTAACAGGGATCCCGCCTGTGTATGTAAAGGTAAATGTTCTAGAATTTTCCCAATCTGCTTAGTGACCCTCTAACCCCTGAAGGTGAGTCAAGGGGAGGTGCAAAAGCAGGCGTGGCAGAGAAAAGAGCAGAGCGATGTACCTCCCTCCCTTAATCTCTCTCACCTAACAGCTCACGGATACTTCCCCTCTGAGAGCCACATCTTTACAAACGGGGTCCTTTAAGAGTCAAAAGTTCACTCAGTAAGAAAAAACTTTTGTTCCCAATGTGATACTTCTTCCTTGGACGTCTTTCAACTAACCAGCTATGGGTGGTCCTCCAAATCAAAGCTTTCTGGGTTCTGTGGATTAGAAGAGCTCAAAAGGGAAGTGGGTGTCCTGGGGAACTTTTTTTTTTCTCACTTCCTTGGTCCTTTTCAGTGCTTGAACATTCCTATCCCCCAACCAGGCCTCCAGAAAACTGCACCTTCAAAGCCATCTACCTTGACGACCCATTGATCATTATCACTCCAAACCACTGGGTTTTTATTAAGGGAGCTGGGTCAGACGGAGCGGCAGAATGACCGGAAACTCTACCACAGCGACCGTCACCAACAAAGGGGAGGTGGCGGATCTTCGTGGCCACCTCCCGCCCACCGCTGTCCCCCATGTTGGCCTTCAGGGGCTCCTAGGAGGGAGGTCAGGGCTCTCGCCCTCTACAACCTCATCTGCCTCTTCCGCTGCACTGGGGTCCTCCTCGTGCACCCCCTGACCTGCCCCCACCCGGCGCTCCGGCCCTTCCCCACCCATCCACTTGTCGGCGCACCCCAAGTGACTTCTGTGGTCGTTCTCACCACTGGAGGCACGACGGGAGCCTTCTGGGTCGGCCTCTGGGCCCTGTGAGGTCGAGGCTGGCAACTCCGCGGGCTGTGGGCCTCGGAGGGCCTTCTGAACTGATGCCTCTCTTGCGGCTGGCCCTTTCTTTGCCATCATCGGTTTTTTCTTGGCATCTTCCGAATCGACAAGGACGTAAGAGACAGGGCCCAAGCTTACCTTCTTTTTCTTTCTCATGGGGGCAGGGCTCTTTGCCAAGGCCCAGCCCACGGCCTTCTTCTTCGGTGGGCCTTCCTGACCGCCATCTCGGTCTGACTCCGAAGCAACCCCAGGACTCACAGCTTCTGACCGGGCATCACAGGATGGCTTGCTGGGAGCCTTCCAGGCACATTTTCCCGCAGGCTTCTTCAAAGCCGACTCCTCCTGCTTCACACAGGGCTTTCTGTTGCTCCTGACAGCTTCTGAGACCTCCATAGTTTCCGCGCCATTGGCCTCAGGATCCTCCAAGGCGGCTGAGCTCTTGGAATGGTGGCCATTGGGTTTCTTCCAGGCCACTGACTCTTGCTTGGGGTTTTTTTTCTGCTTCTTTCTCCTGGAGCGACTTTTAGCTCCAGCTCTGCGAACCAGAGGTTTGGGGGGGTCACCTTCGTCTTCCATGTCATGCCAGCTGTCGGGATTCTCCGTCTTCAAAGCAGACCCCACTTCTGCAGCCCATCCTGGCTCCTTCTTGACCTTCCTCCGTGATGCTGAAGCTGAAGCTGCTACGGCCTGGGCATCAGTCACCCCTTGCGCCCTCACTTCCTCGCGGCAGCGGATCTCAGCATCCATGTAGAAGACGATTTGCACCACTGCCCCCAGGAGCACCCCCAAAGCTTCTGCCCAGTTCTCCGGGCGCTGATTCTGGGGCCGTGGGGGGTGGCTGAGCTGGAGCAGGCGGACCACATCCTCCCACGTGCGCCCCTCGGCATCTAAGAACCCATTCAGATTTTTTAAAAACTCAGCATCCTGGGTGGGGTCTCTACAAACCACTCTCCAGACGCCCCCCCTTGCTGGGAACTCCCGGGGTACGGCCCTGAGACTCACACCCTCTCCCACCTCAATTAGGGCAGCTTTGGCGTTCTCTTCCCTCAGAAAAATCTTATTGAGCACGAAGTACGGGCCCAGCGGGGAGAGGACCCCATGCAAGGTCTCCTCAATTTCTGCTTGACCACAGTCCTCTGGGATGCCCGTGACCAACAGGGACCTGTGGATGTCCACTTCCATACCCCGGCACCAGTCCTCCAGAAGGTTCATGGCCATGGTGGCGGGCACCTGGCGGCTCTAATCCCACGTGCACCGAACCGTCTATAAGGTGGACGAGGGCTGCAGCGGGCCCCAAATACTGATCCTGTAAAGTGACAGGAGAGGGAGGTCAGATTCCCCGGAAGACGGCCGGGCCCAGGGATCTCTGCTGCCCCCAGCGCGGCGGGCCTCGCGCCTTCCCAGGTCCCTCCTCCCCAAACCGGGCCCCGGGTGCTCACACGTGTTCCGCGACCGGCCGAAAACCGCGCCCCGCCCCGCGGGTGGCGGCCGCCCGGCAGGGATCCTTGCAGCCTCGCGTCCCGGCCTCCCGGGTCGGGTCCGGCTGAGGACAGGCCGCCGGGAGGCAGCCGCTCGCCAGGCGCCAGCTCGGGCCACCCAGGCCGGCTGTTCCCGGCGAAAAGGGCCGAGGAGCCGGCGTCCGCTCCGGCCCCGGACGGGTCACGCGGCGCCTCGAGCCCTGCAGCTGCGCGGAGCCCAGGCCGGCGTCGCAGCGCGCGCTTGCGCACTTGCGTCCGCGCCGCCCGGCCTCGCGGCTCCCGCGGTCGCCATGGCAACCGGCCGCCGCTGGCAGGGGCGCTGGGGACGTGCCCCTGGGGGCCCCGGGAGCCCGGCTGGAGAGCGGATGGTCAGCTCGCCGACCCGGGGGTCTGCGCATTCCCCGATTCTCCCTCCAGACGCACTCTTTCCATCTTTTCGATTCAACGGGGGCCTCGGGGACGGAGGTGGAATGGCCTGACTTGAGCATGGCAACCAACTAGCCCTCCTGTCTGTCTTCCGCCTTTCTGTTGGGTTCATCCCCCAACACCCCCCCCCCCTCCGGGAGCCTCCAGAAATCAGAGGGCGAGAGGAAAGGGCAGCTTGAACCCCCCATGAGGTCCTCTAACAAAACCACAGCTCCTGCCAGCTCTTTCGGCTACAGTTCCCAGGTTCCAGAAATATCCAGAAACTTCTAGAAACTCCCGGCTTCTGCCCACACGTGCGCTGCAGGCCTGGATATAGTGCCTCACTTGCCTTGCTGGTTTCCTCAACTTGCTGCCCAGGGGCAGCACACTCCTCAGTGACTCTTAGAGCTGCTGTTTCCTGGTCAGCCCCTCGCTGACATATCTAGAATGCTGCTTACTGGCTGTGCAGTCTCGGACATATTGAGCTCTCCAAGCTCCTTCCTCTTCTCCCCAAAGGAGTATCTGTAAAAACCACCCTGATCTGGAAGGGATATCATATGTGACGCATGCCCTGAAGTACAGTTTGGGCCTGAGTGTTCAACTTGAATGCTATTTGAATCCCATTTTGGAACTGGCCTTTGCAAGACCAAACAGCCTGAGTATCACATTCCAATAAACACTCCAGCGATAACTAGAGTTTAAAAAGCTCATGCACTTTACCTGTTGGAGTTCTATTGAATCAACTGAAGAATGAATGTATTTCATCATGCAGCGGCTTTCAAACACGGCCATAATTCTTTGATGTTCCTATGGAAAAGTGGTGATCTCTGTCCCTCTTACTGAATCTGAGCTGGCTTGTAAATTCTTTGACTAATAAAGAGTGTGGTCAAAGGGAAAAGATTGAACCAAGAGTATCATGGAAGGAAAACTATGTGACTTCTCAGGCTATGTTATAAAGGGCCATGCAACTTTTTCCTTGTTCATTGCGACACTCATTCTTGGATCGCTGAGCTCCAAGGAGGAAAGTCAACTTTCCTCTGGCTTCCATGTTGTGAGGAAGCTCAAGCCAGCTGGAGAAGCCACATGTGTGTGCCCCAGTCAACAATTCCCAGCTTAGCCCCTCCTGCAACTGATCGCAGCCCAGGCACCAGACATGGGAGTAAGGAAACTTCTAGGTGACTCCAGCTCCCAAACGTTTGACTTACTCCCCAACCATTGACATTTTCCTGGTGGAGACCCAGACACCATGTAGCAGAAACAAGCCATCACTGCTGTACCCTGTGTGAATTCCTGACCCAGAGAGTCAATGAGTGTAAGCAAACAGTTGTTTGACATCACTACGTCTTAGGATTGCTTATTAGGCAGCAATCAATAACTCGAAGATACTGCAGAGGTGGAATGTAGCGAGAATCAATGACAATTGACAAAGCATTACTATAAAAGAAAACATGGGGCGCCTGGGTGGCTCAGTTGGTTACGCGTCCAATTTCCACTCAGGTCATGATCTCGCGGCTCGTGAGTTCGAGCTTCTCATCGAGATCTGTGCTGACAGCTCAGAGCCTGGAGCCTGCTTCCGATTCTGTCTTCCTTTCCCTTTGCCGCTCTCCCACTCTTGCTCTCTCTCTCTCTCCCCCTCTCTCTCAAAAATAAATAAACGTTAAAAAAGAAAAGAAAAGAAAACAGAGCAACAATCTTAAAATAGGGGCATTTGGGTGGCTCAGCTGGTTAAGCATCTGACTTCGGCTCAGGTCATGACCTCACTGCTCTTGAGTTTGAGCCCCGCATTGGGCTCTGTGTTGACAGCTCGGAGCCTGGAGCCTGCTTTGGATTCTGTGTCTCCCTCGCTCTCTCTGCCCCTCCCCTGCTCACCCTCTGTCTCTCTCTCTCCTTCAAAAATAAATAAACATTTAAAAATTTTTAATTAAAAAAATAAAATTGTGATACAAATTTAAAAGTTTTGATACAATTTCAGATTTATTCCTATATTCCCTGAAGTTTATCCTATAATGGCGATCTTTGCCTATGACCACTCAGCCATTCGATATTTTGTTAAAATGTGTATTTGGTCCTAACACAGAGCGAGCTGTTATTATTGTAACGGCAAGAGTTTCCAGGGGCCTCCCCAGTGTTGAGCAAACTTCTTTTAGACTCTTTCCAGCGACCCGGAGTTTGTTCTGGGATGGTTGAACCAGTGGGTGCAACACTCTTCCTAATAGGTAGAATCTAGAAGCTACCCAAATGCCCACAACAGAGGAATAGATAATTGCGATGTGTTCACACAATAGAATACTAAGTGATTAGAAAACTGATCCACAACTACGCACAACATTATAGACGAATCTCACAACTAAGATTTGTCTTTAGTTTATTTATTTATTTTGGTGGGTGGAGGGGCAGAGAGAGAGAGGGGGAGAGAGAATCCCGAGCAGGCTCCGCTCTGTCAGTGCAGAGTCCGATGCGGGGCCCGACCCCACGAACCTGTGAGATCAAGACCTGAGCTGAAATCAAGAATTGGACAACAGGTGACCGACTGAGCCACCCAGGCGCCCCCAAGAGCCAGTCATTTCTTTGGGATGTGCAGGTTTGCACAACCCAGGCCTGCCGAGTTAATCCTTTACTGCACAGATGCCTAGGCGGTAACCATCAGGAATCAATCAGAGAAGCAGATTGCTATGGGTTAATTAGGCATTCCAAAATAGTAAAAGATAAATATTGAAGAGATAAGAATTTTAAGCTTGTTTATACATACCAAAAGGGAAATATAAATATATATTTGTAAATGTACAATGATGTGTATACATACATGTGTATATATATGTGTGTGTATATATACGTGTGTGCGTGTGTGTACGTGGGTGGGTGAGCGTGTGTGTCTGTGTGTGTGTGTATTAAGTAGAGCCAGCCACCTGATTTCTCTCCAAGCAAGGAGCCACCCTGATTACCAGCAGATCTAAAAATAGTTTTGAAGGGCTCTTGACGGAAGCCGGTGCTGTGGTTTCCATGAAAACACATCCCCGCAGCCCAAATCCTTCTACCCATCTCTGCACTTCCGGTCTGGGGTCACCTTTCCATCGTCTTCCTCTCTGTTTCACCTTTGGGTTTTTATTTGGTGTCCGGGCCCTTGGTTTTATGTATTCACTTAATTATTTTTGAAGTTTATTTATTTATTTTGAGGGAGACAGAGACAGCATGAGTGGGGGCGGGGCCGAGAGAGCGAGGGAGAGAGAGAGAGAGAGAGAGAGAGACCGTGCTGTCAGCGCAGAGCCCAATGTGGGGCTCGAACCCGTGAACCAGGAG